>NW_026115061.1:6082452-6452452 GCF_025201925.1 Gopherus flavomarginatus | reverse complement strand
CTTGGGGAGTGGAGGGCAAGCTGAGGAAGAGTTCCCTGCACAGCTTACCTCTCCATTCTCGTTTTCCTGTCCTGATCGCAAAAGCCGGGTAAGCAGCTCCGGGTAGGGAGGGGATACCATATGCGTGCAGTGGTTAGACAGGAAACAGCAAGGAACTGGACTGGTACGGAGTGAAACCGGAAGCCTCTTCTGTATGCCTGATGACTGCATGTTTGAGAGAGTTATGTGGGAAGTGGAGGCTTTGAGTGGGCTTTCAGAGGAAATGTAATGGAAAGGCAGCAGAAAGTGGAATCCCAGGGTTTTAAACAATCCTCCGATAACACACCAAAAAGCTCAGGTCTAGTTACTCATTCAAAATTAGAAGAAAGTTACAGCAAGATTTCATCATAAATGACGTCAAACCCTAAAGATTTCACAACACAACTGCTGTAAGGAGCCACGAGGGAAGCAAGACAAAGTCAACCTTCTCACAGAGAAACCCAGTTAAACCATTTCTCTCTTTTGAAGCAGCATAATCTCCCCAAATGGAAGGGCACTGTTCCCGGAGAAGGGTCCTGGAGAGGGCTTTCCTCGTTGTGCAGGCCGTCCACCTCCCCGAAAGACGGGAGCTAGGTCGACGGAAGAATTCTTCCGACCAAGGCGCGGACTGACGTAGCCGCGTCGATTTACGTTCCCCGTGCAGACCAGGCCCGAGGGTTGGAGCGTCCCGAAGAGTTAAGTCAGAACAGCTCCGTCTGTCAGGGGTGCGCAAAAGGGAAACCTGCTCCTGGGCGACGCACGCCGCCCTAACCCCCAGCGTAGCTAAGGGCTTTCGGGGAGGCGATGGGCCTAAAGCGATGGAAAGACCTCCTCCAGCACAGGGTTGTGACAGCCTGGTCTCCGTAGCACAGACAGGGAGGCCACCAAGAGACAGGAACAGACAGCAAAAGCCAAAGCGGCCCCAGGGCAGGGGGCGAGGCTGCCTGTTGGATGAGGGGACCGGGCGGGACAGGCCTTTGGGACAGGCCGTCCTCCCGTCAAAGGAGGAAGAGCCCAAGAAGGAGGGCCAGGCAAGAAGCTACAAGCAGGGAAAGAAGCAGAGCAGGCGGGCGGGCAGCTCCCCTTAGAGCAAAAGAAGGCATTGGCCCAAGCCCCCCCGCAAAAGCAGACTAGAGAGCAGATGAGCTGCAAAAGACCAGGGAAAGTCAAGAAAGCACAGAGCTTTGCAAGCCACAGGGAAAGTTTCAGAGTTGAGCTTTGCTTCTTCTCCCTTGGCCCCATCATCAGGGACAAGAACAAAGGTGCCAAAAGCTACAGGACCTGCAGAAGAGAGCCGTCACAAAGACAGGAGAGCAAAACCGCTTTTGTCAAAACCAACCACACAGCTGCACGCTGGATCAAGCATCCCCAGGCCACTGAGCAGCACTCCCCAAGGCATCTCGTTTTCCTGTCTTTTCAACCAATCGCCAGGGGAGAGCGCGAACGCAGTCCCCCACTACCACAAATTATGCAGTCGAGTTTCCCCCATTTGGGGAAATCGCAGGGGTCAACACACCCGCAGTGCAATGGATGAGCCTCACCCTGGGAAAACCACCTTCGTGATCACAGTATTTCCCCTGCCAGGTAAGTATGAGGTCCTACTGCCCAGCTGCCGCCCGCCCTCGCTCTCCCCAGACTTCTAAGACACGGGGCGGACCGCCACGCCCCAACCCCCTGGCCTCGCCCACACCGGCCCCCACTGCCGACAGATGCCCCGCCGCGTCCCCGAGGCCCCTCCCTTCTCCACGCCGAGCTCCCGGGGCCAAAGTCGGGCCCTGCCGGGCCGCCTGCCTCCGCTCCGACAATGCTCTGCTCGCACACAGATCTGCATACACGCTCACGCGACTCCGCCCCTCCGCTCGGGCCCCCTCCCCCTGCCTGCTCGGGCCATGACTCTTGCGCCCTGGAGTTGTAGCCGGGTCTCGTCCCAGGCATCCAGGCTATCAGAGAGACCACATTGACCAGCTGCTGCTGGGGAAAGAGTGCAGCTTGCATTTTGCTGCTCTCTCTCCCCACCGGAAGTTGGTCCAATACAAGAACGACCTCCCCTGCCTTGTCTCACTTCAGTTTCTCCTCAGTGCAGAAGGTCGGGTGTTGTCAGCCACTCTCCAGAAACTGGAAGGCCACTCCATCCCTTTTGTTACCTGCCAAGTGAGGCTGAGTGCACTGGCAGGCAGCGCCGTCCGAAGGAGTGGAAGATTAGACAAATGGCCAGGGAAGGGTATAAAACTATTGCTCGGGAAGGCAGGAGCGAAATTAGGAAGGGCAACTCAGGCTTGGAGTTGCAGCTAGCAAGAGATGTTAAGGGTAACAAGAAGAAGGGTTTCTTCAGGTATGTTAGCAACAAGAAGAAAGTCAAGGAAACTGTGGGCCCCATACTGAATGAGAGAGGCGACCTAGTGACAGAGGATGTGGAAAAAGCTAAGGTACTCAATGCTTTCCCCCGCCCCGCCCCCGTCTTCACGAACAAAATCTGCTCCCAGACTGCTGCACTGGGCAGCACAGCATGGAGAGGAGGTGACCAGCCCCCTGTGGAGAAAGAAGTGGTTTGAGACTATTTAGAAAAGCTGGGGGAGCACGAATCCGTGGGGCTGGATGCGCTGCATCCCAGGGTGCTAAAAGAGTTGGCGGGTGTAATTGCAGGGCCATTGGCTATTATCTTTGAAAACTCATGGTGATCGGGGGAGGTCCCGGATGACTGGAAAAAGGCTAATGTAGTGCCCATCGTTAAAAAAGGGAAGAAAGAAGGAGGATGCGGGGAACTACAGGCCAATCAGCCTCACCTCAGTCCCTGGAAAAATCATGGAGCAGGTCCTCGAGGAATCAATTCTGAAGCACTCAGAGGAGAGGCAAGTGATCAGCAGCAGTCAGCATGGATTCAGCAAGGGCAAGTCACGCCTGACTAACCGAATTGCCTTCTGTGAGGAGATAAGTGGGTCTGGGGATGAGGGGAAAGCAATGGAGGTGTTATTCCTTGACTTTATCAAAGCTTTTGATACAATCATCTCCCACAGCATTCTTGTCGGCAAGTTCAAGAAGTATGGGCTGGATGAATGGACTATAAGGTGGAGAGAAAGCTGGCTAGGTCGTCGGGTTCAACGGGTAGTGATCGATGGCTCCACGTCTAATTGGCAGCCGATATCAAGCGGCGTGCCCCAGGGGTCGGTCCTGGGGCCGATTGTGTTCAATATCTTCATTAATGTTCTGGAGGATGGCGTGGACTGCCCTCTCAGCAAGTTTGCAGATGACACTAAACTGGGAGGAAGCGGTCGATACGCTGGAGGGTAGGGGTAGGATACAGAGGGACCTAGACAAATTAGAGGATTGGGCCAAAAGACACCTGATGAGGTTCAACAAGGACAAGTGCCCAGTCCTACACTTAGGACGGAAGAATCCCACGTGCTGCTCCAGACTAGGGACCGAATGGCTAGGCAGCAGTTCTGCAGAAAAGGACCCAGGGGTTACAGTGGAGGAGAAGCTGCCTATGAGTCGACGGTATGCCCTTGTTGCCAAGAAGGCTAACGGCATTTTGGACTGTATACGTAGGGGCATTGCCAGCAGATCGAGAGACGTGATCGTTCCCTTCTATTCGACATTGGTGAGGCCTCATCTGGAGTACCGTGTCCAGTTTTGGGCCCCACACTACAAGAAGGACGTGGAAAAACTGAAAAGAGTCCAGCCTAGGGCAAGAAAAATGATTGGGGGCGGGTGGGCGGGGGCTGGAAGACATGACTTATGAGGAGAGGCTGAGGGAACTGGGATTGTTTAGTCTGCAGAAGAGAAGAATGAGGGGGGATTGATCGCTACTTCCAACTACCTGAAAGGGGGTTCCAAAGAGGATGGATCTAGACTGTTCTCAGTGGTGCCAGATGACAGAACAAGGAGCAATGGTCCCAAGTTGTGGTGGGGAAGGTGGAGGTTGGATATTAGGAAAAGCCTTTTTCACGAGGAGGGTGGTGAAGCATTGGAATGGGTTCCCTATTCCAATGGAGGTGGTGGAATCTCCTTCCTTAGAGGTTTTCAAGGTCAGGCTTGACAAAGCCCTGGCTGGGATGATTTAGTTGGGGATTGGGTTGGACTAGATGACCTCCTGAGGTCCCTTCCAACCCTGAGAGTCCATGATTTTTAAGCTGTTCCCGTGCATCAAGGTGAGCTGCAGCTCAGCAAACCCCAAGGATCTGAGGCGAGCTACTTTGCAGCAGAGGCAGACCAAGCAGCAGGTACAACGCGGGGTCACACCCCGGCCGGCAGATAGAATCTCATGTCCGAGATCCCGGCTCCTGTTCCTTGGCAAAGCGTGTGCTTTTGCTCCGGATTTTAGCTGCGGGCCAAGTGCCCTCTGGCCTCTCGTCCGGGCTCCGTCCTCCATGCGCCTGGGCATCAGCGGGACTGTCTCAGGAGAGCAGCTTCCCCACCCTCGCCGCATCCCAATCTCCGCCCAGCTGGGGAAGGAGCAGAGGCAGCCCGGAGAAAAGTCTCCTTTGAACGCCGGAGACGGCCGGAGCATCTTATTTGCATACTCACAGAGCATTGCGCGCAGCGAAGCGAGTCCCTGGTCAAGGGGCTGGTTTTGCTCCCTGTGTTCCCGGTTCTGATGATCCAACTCGGGCTATCAATCGGTTCAATTCCATTTCCTCTAAAAGCTCTGCAGTTTAGCGGGCTGTGAGAGTACTCACCCTGACTTGTGGTAGCATACGCGGTTGCCCTGGCAGCGCCTCTGCCCTGTTTTCCATGTACTCTGCTTTCTCTTCAGTTCGTATAAATCTTTCGCCTTTTACTAAAGATTTCCGTGGAGAGGAACATCTATGAGTTTGTAGCCAATTTTTGGAGGCTTTGCTTTGGTGAGGCTGTTCCCTGTTGTGAAAAAGAACAGAAGGGGGCTACCTGAACTGGTGTCAGTAGCTCGAGCTTTCCTATAAACAACTCAGAGCTGTGAAAATGACTGTTTGGGAATTACTGTTCCATTATTTTATTTTCAGCTGATCGTGTTAGTGAGATGGCTTCCTGTCTAGCAGGGGACTCTTTTGTGATGGGTATTCCGCTGGCTCTTCGGTTTTGGAAGTTTTTGGTTATCACGGTTGAAGAGCAGCAAATAAATGCGTTGTTGTTCGTGTTAAGGTTTGGTTTGTCCTAAGAGTGGATGGTTTGGAGTCATTTGTAACTCTGCCGTTAGTTATTGGCAACAGCTTGTTATTGGGCCCCTGAGTGGAAAGGCTGCTCTTGCAGATTTTAGTTTGTCATTGTTGGAAGGTCAGTTAAAGAGCTGCTCTCTTAATGTAGTCCGTGAGGGTTCTTACGCCACCCTCCTTAATATACCTTCCAGAAGGTGATTGCATAGTTTCCCTCGTCTCCCCACAGAAGAGAAATTGTCCATCCCTTTCCTGTTGGGAAAACACCAGTGTTTTCAAACCTTTTGCCCAGATGAGGGATAGTTCATAGGAGCAGAAGAGGAGGAAGGTTGTGGCCCTTTGAGTCAGATTCCTAGCGTTTAAGGCCAGAAGGAACCAGCCCATCACCTCAGAGGGACTAAGGGGCACCAATGCCCCAAATAGCGAGGAATTGCTTTGATGCAATTGACTGTATGTTTGAGATAGTTCGGTGGGAAGGAGCAGAAAAGAGCATCGGGGCTGCGGAACAGCGCTTGCATAGGCTTTCTTTGCCCTGGTTTGCTGTAAGAGTTAACAGTGAGAAATTGGTAGTCACAGGTCAGTGGGTGGCTTTATGGAAATTAGGAGTATAGAGGGGAAACCAGCGAGAGGAAGGCGTCTGCAAGACTTGTCTGTCTTTGAACAGAATTGTGCGTTAAGGGTTCTTGCTTTGAATTCTTCCACTGGAGTCATTTCGGGGAAGTGAGTCTCACGTAGAGTTCCCTAGTTACGGTGTTTGTTGCGTGTCTGGGAGCTCGTCCTGGTGAGGTAGAAATGGGTGGGCGCAGGGGTGTGCGTGCGTGCGTGGCAGAGTGTCAGCCTTGCTTCTCTGCAGCTCATTTTTATTTAAACATTTTCTAATAAACTTTTAAATGTGTTCTTATCAGTTTAATCTCTGATAGGTAGGTCCTTGATGTGAGGACTGTAGATTAGCTTGGTTGTTTGAAAGGAGGAGGGTTAGAGAAGAAGCTTGCTTTGTCTGCCCCATGTATGGACCTGGTAGTGCAGTGCTTCCAGGAACGGTGTATCTCCTTTAGGGGAGAAACTTCTGGCAGAGAAAAACAGAAAAGAGTTGAGCTGTGGTGACGGTTTTTTCAAGCAGATCTTTTTTCAATAGCAGCAAAATCTGGTGTCTTTAGCGGTTTTTCTTTCTTTGTGATAAACACCAATACAGTTACGGTTTCTTGGAAGTGTTTTGTGAGTCTGCAGATGTGAGAGGTTCTTCTTTCTCTTGCTAGAGAATTATTTAAGAAGCAGGACTCCTTCTTTCTGCTGTGAGCCTTTTCAACGGTATGAGGGACAAATGCTTTCCAGACTCTGGGTCTCTTGGGGAGATGGTTGTTTTTTTGTTTTTGTTTTTCTTGGGGTGGGGGATTGGTAATATTTGAGATTAGGTGTATATCAACAACTGCATGACTTACACAGACTTCTCCCCACCCGACCTACGTTCTCTGTATCTTGGTTGGTAAGATCGAGACAAGGCCCTAGGTGTCGTGCTGCACCTGGCACACAGGGGCCCCAATCCTGATTTCTCCCCTTCCCTCGAACCTACTGTAATCTAAATGCTAAATAATAATCCTTAACTGCTCATTATTGCCACCCTCACTATTGGAAAATCCCCAAAATCACGACAGTGGCTTACAAATCATGAGGATTCATTTTTTAAAACAAAAATGTAATGTGGGTTCTCTAGCTTTCCCTTCCGGTTTTCTGAACCAGGCAAGCTAGAAACTTACCTTTCTAGTGCAGCGAGAGCCCCAGGGAGCAGGAGCCCCCGGCACCTGGGGCTGGCATGCAGAGGGGTTCCTCACGGTTGTGTGTTCCACACTTTGATCTCACCCACCAAGTATCAAGTGTGATCTCCTCAGGCACTAGAACAGCCTTTCCATTTAGTCACAGACAGCCCCCTTGGGCACCCTGACTCTATCTTGCCACCCAGGTGTAGTAGACGCTGCTGTAACACGCAAACTCTGTACGTCCTTTAGGGCTAACCCTAGCCCAAGAGCCGGGAGCCCTTGCTTATGCTTAGAAGGCGTGCCGTCTCCCTGAAGTCCAAGCAGCATCGCGGGTGGGGACAACAGTTTCTTCCTGACAGGGTTTTTTATTCCATTCGCCCAGAGCTCAAGCTGATGGGGGCAAGTGTTTGTGCAGGTCTCTGCCACCTCGTGGGTGTGTGAGGGGGAGCAATCAACCAAGTCTTTTGTCCACAGATGATCCACAGCGGCTTGTCTGATGTCTCAGTCGAGGCTTTCTCTTGTTGGAAAGGAGATGACGCTTCTTCTGGTAAGGTAGCGTTTCACACTTGGTAATGCTTCGCTCCTGACTGGTGGCGGGGTGGCGGCAAGGGGGTTTACAGCTTTAGTGCCAACGCTTATAGATCACCTTACAACATGGGCTATGGCTATTATAGGTGAGAAGAATGCATGCAGCAACTCACGAGCTTGTCATAAACTCTAAACATACTTCTATAAAGCTAATGCCTCTTTTAACAGCACTAACAAACAGCTGAGCAAGACTAGTTACCAGCCATGCGTTTGTCACTTTTCAGTAAGGCCTAGGGGCCTTGGCATGAGCTGGCCCCTGGTCTGCCAGTGTCAGAAGAGGATCTTCCCTCTCTTATCCCCAGGTGTCTGTACTGGGAGCAGTACTGTTCAACTTACTCATAAATGATCTGGGGAAAGGGGTAAACAGTGAGGTGGCAAAATTTGCGGATGATACAAAATTGCTCAGGATAGTTAAGTCCCAAGCAGACTGCAGAGAGCCACAAAGAGATCTCACAAAACTGGGTGACGGGACAAGAGAATGGCAGATGAAGGGCGGTGCTCTTAAGTGCAAAGTCATGCACACTGGAAAACAGAATCCCAACTCTCCCTATAAAACGACGGGGTCTAAATTAGCTGTTACCACGCGAGAAAGAGATCTGGGAGGCATTGTGGATAGGTCTCTGAAAACATCCACTCAGTGTGCAGCGGAGTCTCGGGAATCATTAAGAAAGGGATAGGTAAGAAGACAGAAACTGTCATATCGCCTCAATATCAATCCATGCTACTCCCACACCTTGAATACTGTGCGCTGATGCGGTCGCCCCAATCTCAAAAAAGATATATTGGAATGGGAAAGATTCCGAAAAGGACAACAAAAATGATGAGGGAATATGGACCAGCTTCCGTCTAAGAAGGGATTAATAAGATTGGGACTTTTCATCTTGGAAAAGAGACGACTATAGGGGGATACGACGGAGGTCTATAAAACCGTGACCGGTGTGGAGAAAGTAAATCAGGAAGAGTTATTTACTCCTTCTCATAAGGCACGAACTGGGGGTGGGGGGTGTCACCAAATAAAATTAATAGGCCGCAGCTTTAAAACAAACAGAAGGAAGTATTTCTTCACGCACCACACAGTCAACCTGTGGAACTCTTTGCCAGAGGATGTCGCGAATGCCAAGACTATAACAGGGTTCCAAAAAGCACTAGATACCTTTCTGGAGGATAGTTCCATCTATGACGCTTCGCCAGCGGTATTTCTAGCTAACCCCTGTTTGCCAGAAGCTGGGTATGGGCGCCAGGGGATGGAGCACTTGATGATTCCCCGTTCTGGTCATTCCCTCTGGGGTGCCTGGCATTGGCCGCGGTCAGAAGACAGGATACTGGGCTAGGTCTTTAACTTGGACGGGGAGCTGGGAAGATGGTAAATCAGACAGAACCCGTTCGACAAACCTCTTCATTTCCTTGTTACTGCCTGACTTCTTTATTCATTTCCTTTTCCTTATTTCCCAGCTGTCACGGAGTGTGGGGGAGTCCGGCCCTGCACCCCTCTTCCTGGGACCCACAGTGACTCTTAGCCAGCCAGTAAAACAGAAGGTTTATTGGACAACAGGAACACAGGTTACAGCAGGGCTTGCAGACACAGTCAGGACCCCTCCATCGAGTCCGTCTGGGCTTTCAGGGTGCTTGGATCCTAGCTAGGATACCCTGAATTCCGCCCACACAGCCCCAAGCCCAAACTCAAACTGCTTCCCTCCTGCCACCCCCTTCCTTTGTCCCCTTCCCGGGCAAAGGGGTTGACCTTTCCCCTCCCTTACCTAGCTCAGGTTACAGGCCCTGGCATTGTCCATCCCCTAAAGTCCTCCCTTGCTCTCCCACTCCCCACACAGACAGTCCCTACTGCATCACACCAGCAGACTGACTAGACACCAGATTTGGGTGCTAGCAGAGGGACCTGACGAGCTCCTTCTTTTCGGCAGCGTTGAACATGCCAGGGCACAGTCAGATTCTGGATGCTCCTCTGAACGTAACCCCTAGCGCTCAGTTGTATGGTCACATTAACACCACCCTATATCGAAAACCCACCGACCGCTATGCCTACCTTCATGCCTCCAGCTTCCATCCCGGGCACATCACACGATCCATTGTCTACAGCCAAGCACTGAGGTACAACCGCATCTGCTCTGACCCCTCAGACAGAGACCAACACCTACAAAATCTCCACCAAGCATTCTCAAAACTACAATACCCGCACGAGGAAATAAGGAAACAGATCAACAGAGCCAGACGTGCATTAGGAGAGAGGGCTAATTAATGAGACCACAAACCTTGGAAATCAAATGAAACCTGAAGTCCGTAGAAGACCCCGAAAGGCCCTTGGGGAGTGGAGGGCAAGCTGAGGAAGAGTTCCCTGCACAGCTTACCTCTCCATTCTCGTTTTCCTGTCCTGATCGCAAAAGCCGGGAAGCAGCTCCGGGTAGGGAGGGGATACCATATGCGTGCAGTGGTTAGACAGGAAACAGCAAGGAACTGGACTGGTACGGAGTGAAACCGGAAGCCTCTTCTGTATGCCTGATGACTGCATGTTTGAGAGAGTTATGTGGGAAGTGGAGGCTTTGAGTGGGCTTTCAGAGGAAATGTAATGGAAAGGCAGCAGAAAGTGGAATCCCAGGGTTTTAAACAATCCTCCGATAACACACCAAAAAGCTCAGGTCTAGTTACTCATTCAAAATTAGAAGAAAGTTACAGCAAGATTTCATCATAAATGAAGTCAAACCCTAAAGATTTCACAACACAACTGCTGTAAGGAGCCACGAGGGAAGCAAGACAAAGTCAACCTTCTCACAGAGAAACCCAGTTAAACCATTTCTCTCTTTTGAAGCAGCATAATCTCCCCAAATGGAAGGGCACTGTTCCCGGAGAAGGGTCCTGGAGAGGGCTTTCCTCGTTGGTGCAGGCCATCCACCTCCCCGAAAGACGGGAGCTAGGTCGACGGAAGAATTCTTCCGACCAAGGCGCGGACTGACGTAGCCGCGTCGATTTACGTTCCCCGTGCAGACCAGGCCCGAGGGTTGGAGCGTCCCGAAGAGTTAAGTCAGAACAGCTCCGTCTGTCAGGGGTGCGCAAAAGGGAAACCTGCTCCTGGGCGACGCACGCCGCCCTAACCCCCAGCGTAGCTAAGGGCTTTCGGGGAGGCGATGGGCCTAAAGCGATGGAAAGACCTCCTCCAGCACAGGGTTGTGACAGCCTGGTCTCCGTAGCACAGACAGGGAGGCCACCAAGAGACAGGAACAGACAGCAAAAGCCAAAGCGGCCCCAGGGCAGGGGGCGAGGCTGCCTGTTGGATGAGGGGACCGGGCGGGACAGGCCTTTGGGACAGGCCGTCCTCCCGTCAAAGGAGGAAGAGCCCAAGAAGGAGGGCCAGGCAAGAAGCTACAAGCAGGGAAAGAAGCAGAGCAGGCGGGCGGGCAGCTCCCCTTAGAGCAAAAGAAGGCATTGGCCCAAGCCCCCCCGCAAAAGCAGACTAGAGAGCAGATGAGCTGCAAAAGACCAGGGAAAATCAAGAAAGCACAGAGCTTTGCAAGCCACAGGGAAAGTTTCAGAGTTGAGCTTTGCTTCTTCTCCCTTGGCCCCATCATCAGGGGCAAGAACAAAGGTGCCAAAAGCTACAGGACCTGCAGAAGAGAGCCGTCACAAAGACAGGAGAGCAAAACCGCTTTTGTCAAAACCAACCACACAGCTGCACGCTGGACCAAGCATCCCCAGGCCACTGAGCAGCACTCCCCAAGGCATCTCGTTTTCCTCTCTTTTCAACCAATCGCCAGGGGAGAGCGCGAACGCAGTCCCCCACTACCATAAATTATGCAGTCGAGTTTCCCCCATTTGGGGAAATCGCAGGGGTCAACACACCCGCAGTGCAATGGATGAGCCTCACCCTGGGAAAACCACCTTCGTGATCACAGTATTTCCCCTGCCAGGTAAGTATGAGGTCCTACTGCCCAGCTGCCGCCCGCCCTCGCTCTCCCCAGACTTCTAAGACACGGGGCGGACCGCCACGCCCCAACCCCCTGGCCTCGCCCACACCGGCCCCCACTGCCGACAGATGCCCCGCCGCGTCCCCGAGGCCCCTCCCTTCTCCACGCCGAGCTCCCGGGGCCAAAGTCGGGCCCTGCCGGGCCGCCTGCCTCCGCTCCGACAATGCTCTGCTCGCACACAGATCTGCATACACGCTCACGCGACTCCGCCCCTCCGCTCGGGCCCCCTCCCCCTGCCTGCTCGGGCCATGACTCTTGCGCCCTGGAGTTGTAGCCGGGTCTCGTCCCAGGCATCCAGGCTATCAGAGAGACCACATTGACCAGCTGCTGCTGGGGAAAGAGTGCAGCTTGCATTTTGCTGCTCTCTCTCCCCACCGGAAGTTGGTCCAATACAAGAACGACCTCCCCTGCCTTGTCTCACTTCAGTTTCTCCTCAGTGCAGAAGGTCGGGTGTTGTCAGCCACTCTCCAGAAACTGGAAGGCCACTCCATCCCTTTTGTTACCTGCCAAGTGAGGCTGAGTGCACTGGCAGGCAGCGCCGTCCGAAGGAGTGGAAGATTAGACAAATGGCCAGGGAAGGGTATAAAACTATTGCTCGGGAAGGCAGGAGCGAAATTAGGAAGGGCAACTCAGGCTTGGAGTTGCAGCTAGCAAGAGATGTTAAGGGTAACAAGAAGAAGGGTTTCTTCAGGTATGTTAGCAACAAGAAGAAAGTCAAGGAAACTGTGGGCCCCATACTGAATGAGAGAGGCGACCTAGTGACAGAGGATGTGGAAAAAGCTAAGGTACTCAATGCTTTCCCCCGCCCCGCCCCCGTCTTCACGAACAAAATCTGCTCCCAGACTGCTGCACTGGGCAGCACAGCATGGAGAGGAGGTGACCAGCCCCCTGTGGAGAAAGAAGTGGTTTGAGACTATTTAGAAAAGCTGGGGGAGCACGAATCCGTGGGGCTGGATGCGCTGCATCCCAGGGTGCTAAAAGAGTTGGCGGGTGTAATTGCAGGGCCATTGGCTATTATCTTTGAAAACTCATGGTGATCGGGGGAGGTCCCGGATGACTGGAAAAAGGCTAATGTAGTGCCCATCGTTAAAAAAGGGAAGAAAGAAGGAGGATGCGGGGAACTACAGGCCAATCAGCCTCACCTCAGTCCCTGGAAAAATCATGGAGCAGGTCCTCGAGGAATCAATTCTGAAGCACTCAGAGGAGAGGCAAGTGATCAGCAGCAGTCAGCATGGATTCAGCAAGGGCAAGTCACGCCTGACTAACCGAATTGCCTTCTGTGAGGAGATAAGTGGGTCTGGGGATGAGGGGAAAGCAATGGAGGTGTTATTCCTTGACTTTATCAAAGCTTTTGATACAATCATCTCCCACAGCATTCTTGTCGGCAAGTTCAAGAAGTATGGGCTGGATGAATGGACTATAAGGTGGAGAGAAAGCTGGCTAGGTCGTCGGGTTCAACGGGTAGTGATCGATGGCTCCACGTCTAATTGGCAGCCGATATCAAGCGGCGTGCCCCAGGGGTCGGTCCTGGGGCCGATTGTGTTCAATATCTTCATTAATGTTCTGGAGGATGGCGTGGACTGCCCTCTCAGCAAGTTTGCAGATGACACTAAACTGGGAGGAGCGGTCGATACGCTGGAGGGTAGGGGTAGGATACAGAGGGACCTAGACAAATTAGAGGATTGGGCCAAAAGACACCTGATGAGGTTCAACAAGGACAAGTGCCCAGTCCTACACTTAGGACGGAAGAATCCCACGTGCTGCTCCAGACTAGGGACCGAATGGCTAGGCAGCAGTTCTGCAGAAAAGGACCCAGGGGTTACAGTGGAGGAGAAGCTGCCTATGAGTCGACGGTATGCCCTTGTTGCCAAGAAGGCTAACGGCATTTTGGACTGTATACGTAGGGGCATTGCCAGCAGATCGAGAGACGTGATCGTTCCCTTCTATTCGACATTGGTGAGGCCTCATCTGGAGTACCGTGTCCAGTTTTGGGCCCCACACTACAAGAAGGACGTGGAAAAACTGAAAAGAGTCCAGCCTAGGGCAAGAAAAATGATTGGGGGCGGGTGGGCGGGGGCTGGAAGACATGACTTATGAGGAGAGGCTGAGGGAACTGGGATTGTTTAGTCTGCAGAAGAGAAGAATGAGGGGGGATTGATCGCTACTTCCAACTACCTGAAAGGGGGTTCCAAAGAGGATGGATCTAGACTGTTCTCAGTGGTGCCAGATGACAGAACAAGGAGCAATGGTCCCAAGTTGTGGTGGGGAAGGTGGAGGTTGGATATTAGGAAAAGCCTTTTTCACGAGGAGGGTGGTGAAGCATTGGAATGGGTTCCCTATTCCAATGGAGGTGGTGGAATCTCCTTCCTTAGAGGTTTTCAAGGTCAGGCTTGACAAAGCCCTGGCTGGGATGATTTAGTTGGGGATTGGGTTGGACTAGATGACCTCCTGAGGTCCCTTCCAACCCTGAGAGTCCATGATTTTTAAGCTGTTCCCGTGCATCAAGGTGAGCTGCAGCTCAGCAAACCCCAAGGATCTGAGGCGAGCTACTTTGCAGCAGAGGCAGACCAAGCAGCAGGTACAACGCGGGGTCACACCCCGGCCGGCAGATAGAATCTCATGTCCGAGATCCCGGCTCCTGTTCCTTGGCAAAGCGTGTGCTTTTGCTCCGGATTTTAGCTGCGGGCCAAGTGCCCTCTGGCCTCTCGTCCGGGCTCCGTCCTCCATGCGCCTGGGCATCAGCGGGACTGTCTCAGGAGAGCAGCTTCCCCACCCTCGCCGCATCCCAATCTCCGCCCAGCTGGGGAAGGAGCAGAGGCAGCCCGGAGAAAAGTCTCCTTTGAACGCCGGAGACGGCCGGAGCATCTTATTTGCATACTCACAGAGCATTGCGCGCAGCGAAGCGAGTCCCTGGTCAAGGGGCTGGTTTTGCTCCCTGTGTTCCCGGTTCTGATGATCCAACTCGGGCTATCAATCGGTTCAATTCCATTTCCTCTAAAAGCTCTGCAGTTTAGCGGGCTGTGAGAGTACTCACCCTGACTTGTGGTAGCATACGCGGTTGCCCTGGCAGCGCCTCTGCCCTGTTTTCCATGTACTCTGCTTTCTCTTCAGTTCGTATAAATCTTTCGCCTTTTACTAAAGATTTCCGTGGAGAGGAACATCTATGAGTTTGTAGCCAATTTTTGGAGGCTTTGCTTTGGTGAGGCTGTTCCCTGTTGTGAAAAAGAACAGAAGGGGGCTACCTGAACTGGTGTCAGTAGCTCGAGCTTTCCTATAAACAACTCAGAGCTGTGAAAATGACTGTTTGGGAATTACTGTTCCATTATTTTATTTTCAGCTGATCGTGTTAGTGAGATGGCTTCCTGTCTAGCAGGGGACTCTTTTGTGATGGGTATTCCGCTGGCTCTTCGGTTTTGGAAGTTTTTGGTTATCACGGTTGAAGAGCAGCAAATAAATGCGTTGTTGTTCGTGTTAAGGTTTGGTTTGTCCTAAGAGTGGATGGTTTGGAGTCATTTGTAACTCTGCCGTTAGTTATTGGCAACAGCTTGTTATTGGGCCCCTGAGTGGAAAGGCTGCTCTTGCAGATTTTAGTTTGTCATTGTTGGAAGGTCAGTTAAAGAGCTGCTCTCTTAATGTAGTCCGTGAGGGTTCTTACGCCACCCTCCTTAATATACCTTCCAGAAGGTGATTGCATAGTTTCCCTCGTCTCCCCACAGAAGAGAAATTGTCCATCCCTTTCCTGTTGGGAAAACACCAGTGTTTTCAAACCTTTTGCCCAGATGAGGGATAGTTCATAGGAGCAGAAGAGGAGGAAGGTTGTGGCCCTTTGAGTCAGATTCCTAGCGTTTAAGGCCAGAAGGAACCAGCCCATCACCTCAGAGGGACTAAGGGGCACCAATGCCCCAAATAGCGAGGAATTGCTTTGATGCAATTGACTGTATGTTTGAGATAGTTCGGTGGGAAGGAGCAGAAAAGAGCATCGGGGCTGCGGAACAGCGCTTGCATAGGCTTTCTTTGCCCTGGTTTGCTGTAAGAGTTAACAGTGAGAAATTGGTAGTCACAGGTCAGTGGGTGGCTTTATGGAAATTAGGAGTATAGAGGGGAAACCAGCGAGAGGAAGGCGTCTGCAAGACTTGTCTGTCTTTGAACAGAATTGTGCGTTAAGGGTTCTTGCTTTGAATTCTTCCACTGGAGTCATTTCGGGGAAGTGAGTCTCACGTAGAGTTCCCTAGTTACGGTGTTTGTTGCGTGTCTGGGAGCTCGTCCTGGTGAGGTAGAAATGGGTGGGCGCAGGGGTGTGCGTGCGTGCGTGGCAGAGTGTCAGCCTTGCTTCTCTGCAGCTCATTTTTATTTAAACATTTTCTAATAAGCTTTTAAATGTGTTCTTATCAGTTTAATCTCTGATAGGTAGGTCCTTGATGTGAGGACTGTAGATTAGCTTGGTTGTTTGAAAGGAGGAGGGTTAGAGAAGAAGCTTGCTTTGTCTGCCCCATGTATGGACCTGGTAGTGCAGTGCTTCCAGGAACGGTGTATCTCCTTTAGGGGAGAAACTTCTGGCAGAGAAAAACAGAAAAGAGTTGAGCTGTGGTGACGGTTTTTTCAAGCAGATCTTTTTTCAATAGCAGCAAAATCTGGTGTCTTTAGCGGTTTTTCTTTCTTTGTGATAAACACCAATACAGTTACGGTTTCTTGGAAGTGTTTTGTGAGTCTGCAGATGTGAGAGGTTCTTCTTTCTCTTGCTAGAGAATTATTTAAGAAGCAGGACTCCTTCTTTCTGCTGTGAGCCTTTTCAACGGTATGAGGGACAAATGCTTTCCAGACTCTGGGTCTCTTGGGGAGATGGTTGTTTTTTTGTTTTTGTTTTTCTTGGGGTGGGGGATTGGTAATATTTGAGATTAGGTGTATATCAACAACTGCATGACTTACACAGACTTCTCCCCACCCGACCTACGTTCTCTGTATCTTGGTTGGTAAGATCGAGACAAGGCCCTAGGTGTCGTGCTGCACCTGGCACACAGGGGCCCCAATCCTGATTTCTCCCCTTCCCTCGAACCTACTGTAATCTAAATGCTAAATAATAATCCTTAACTGCTCATTATTGCCACCCTCACTATTGGAAAATCCCCAAAATCACGACAGTGGCTTACAAATCATGAGGATTCATTTTTTAAAACAAAAATGTAATGTGGGTTCTCTAGCTTTCCCTTCCGGTTTTCTGAACCAGGCAAGCTAGAAACTTACCTTTCTAGTGCAGCGAGAGCCCCAGGGAGCAGGAGCCCCCGGCACCTGGGGCTGGCATGCAGAGGGGTTCCTCACGGTTGTGTGTTCCACACTTTGATCTCACCCACCAAGTATCAAGTGTGATCTCCTCAGGCACTAGAACAGCCTTTCCATTTAGTCACAGACAGCCCCCTTGGGCACCCTGACTCTATCTTGCCACCCAGGTGTAGTAGACGCTGCTGTAACACGCAAACTCTGTACGTCCTTTAGGGCTAACCCTAGCCCAAGAGCCGGGAGCCCTTGCTTATGCTTAGAAGGCGTGCCGTCTCCCTGAAGTCCAAGCAGCATCGCGGGTGGGGACAACAGTTTCTTCCTGACAGGGTTTTTTATTCCATTCGCCCAGAGCTCAAGCTGATGGGGGCAAGTGTTTGTGCAGGTCTCTGCCACCTCGTGGGTGTGTGAGGGGGAGCAATCAACCAAGTCTTTTGTCCACAGATGATCCACAGCGGCTTGTCTGATGTCTCAGTCGAGGCTTTCTCTTGTTGGAAAGGAGATGACGCTTCTTCTGGTAAGGTAGCGTTTCACACTTGGTAATGCTTCGCTCCTGACTGGTGGCGGGGTGGCGGCAAGGGGGTTTACAGCTTTAGTGCCAACGCTTATAGATCACCTTACAACATGGGCTATGGCTATTATAGGTGAGAAGAATGCATGCAGCAACTCACGAGCTTGTCATAAACTCTAAACATACTTCTATAAAGCTAATGCCTCTTTTAACAGCACTAACAAACAGCTGAGCAAGACTAGTTACCAGCCATGCGTTTGTCACTTTTCAGTAAGGCCTAGGGGCCTTGGCATGAGCTGGCCCCTGGTCTGCCAGTGTCAGAAGAGGATCTTCCCTCTCTTATCCCCAGGTGTCTGTACTGGGAGCAGTACTGTTCAACTTACTCATAAATGATCTGGGGAAAGGGGTAAACAGTGAGGTGGCAAAATTTGCGGATGATACAAAATTGCTCAGGATAGTTAAGTCCCAAGCAGACTGCAGAGAGCCACAAAGAGATCTCACAAAACTGGGTGACGGGACAAGAGAATGGCAGATGAAGGGCGGTGCTCTTAAGTGCAAAGTCATGCACACTGGAAAACAGAATCCCAACTCTCCCTATAAAACGACGGGGTCTAAATTAGCTGTTACCACGCGAGAAAGAGTTCTGGGAGGCATTGTGGATAGGTCTCTGAAAACATCCACTCAGTGTGCAGCGGAGTCTCGGGAATCATTAAGAAAGGGATAGGTAAGAAGACAGAAACTGTCATATCGCCTCAATATCAATCCATGCTACTCCCACACCTTGAATACTGTGCGCTGATGCGGTCGCCCCAATCTCAAAAAAGATATATTGGAATGGGAAAGATTCCGAAAAGGACAACAAAAATGATGAGGGAATATGGACCAGCTTCCGTCTAAGAAGGGATTAATAAGATTGGGACTTTTCATCTTGGAAAAGAGACGACTATAGGGGGATACGACAGAGGTCTATAAAACCGTGACCGGTGTGGAGAAAGTAAATCAGGAAGAGTTATTTACTCCTTCTCATAAGGCACGAACTGGGGGTGGGGGGTGTCACCAAATAAAATTAATAGGCCGCAGCTTTAAAACAAACAGAAGGAAGTATTTCTTCACGCACCACACAGTCAACCTGTGGAACTCTTTGCCAGAGGATGTCGCGAATGCCAAGACTATAACAGGGTTCCAAAAAGCACTAGATACCTTTCTGGAGGATAGTTCCATCTATGACGCTTCGCCAGCGGTATTTCTAGCTAACCCCTGTTTGCCAGAAGCTGGGTATGGGCGCCAGGGGATGGAGCACTTGATGATTCCCCGTTCTGGTCATTCCCTCTGGGGTGCCTGGCATTGGCCGCGGTCAGAAGACAGGATACTGGGCTAGGTCTTTAACTTGGACGGGGAGCTGGGAAGATGGTAAATCAGACAGAACCCGTTCGACAAACCTCTTCATTTCCTTGTTACTGCCTGACTTCTTTATTCATTTCCTTTTCCTTATTTCCCAGCTGTCACGGAGTGTGGGGGAGTCCGGCCCTGCACCCCTCTTCCTGGGACCCACAGTGACTCTTAGCCAGCCAGTAAAACAGAAGGTTTATTGGACAACAGGAACACAGGTTACAGCAGGGCTTGCAGACACAGTCAGGACCCCTCCATCGAGTCCGTCTGGGCTTTCAGGGTGCTTGGATCCTAGCTAGGATACCCTGAATTCCGCCCACACAGCCCCAAGCCCAAACTCAAACTGCTTCCCTCCTGCCACCCCCTTCCTTTGTCCCCTTCCCGGGCAAAGGGGTTGACCTTTCCCCTCCCTTACCTAGCTCAGGTTACAGGCCCTGGCATTGTCCATCCCCTAAAGTCCTCCCTTGCTCTCCCACTCCCCACACAGACAGTCCCTACTGCATCACACCAGCAGACTGACTAGACACCAGATTTGGGTGCTAGCAGAGGGACCTGACGAGCTCCTTCTTTTCGGCAGCGTTGAACATGCCAGGGCACAGTCAGATTCTGGATGCTCCTCTGAACGTAACCCCTAGCGCTCAGTTGTATGGTCACATTAACACCACCCTATATCGAAAACCCACCGACCGCTATGCCTACCTTCATGCCTCCAGCTTCCATCCCGGGCACATCACACGATCCATTGTCTACAGCCAAGCACTGAGGTACAACCGCATCTGCTCTGACCCCTCAGACAGAGACCAACACCTACAAAATCTCCACCAAGCATTCTCAAAACTACAATACCCGCACGAGGAAATAAGGAAACAGATCAACAGAGCCAGACGTGTACCCAGAAGCCTCCTACTGCAAGACAAACCCAAGAGAAAAACCAACAGGACTCCACTGGCCATCACATACAGCCCCCAGCTAAAACCCCTCCAATGCATCATCAAGGATCTACAACCCATCCTGGACAATGATCCCACACTTTCACAGGCCTTGGGTGGCAGGCCTATCCTTGCCCACAGACAACCTGCCAACCTGAAAAATATTCTCACCAGTCACTGCACACCACACCATAATAACTCTAGCTCAGGAACCAATCCATGCAACAAACCTCGATGCCAACTCTGCCCACATATCTACACCAGCGACACCATCACAGGACCTAACCAGATCAGCCACACCATCACTGGTTCATTCACCTGCACATCCACCAATGTAATATACGCCATCATATGCCAGCAATGCCCCTCTGCTATGTACATCGGCCAAACTGGACAGTCTCTACGGAAAAGGATAAATGGACACAAATCAGACATTAGGAATGGCAATATACAAAAACCTGTAGGAGAGCACTTCAACCTCCCTGGCCACACTATAGCAGACCTTAAGGTGGCCATCCTGCAGCAAAAAAACTTCAGGACCAGACTTCAAAGAGAAACTGCTGAGCTTCAGTTCATCTGCAAATTTGACACCATCAGCTCAGGATTGAACAAAGACTGTGAATGGCTTGCCAATTACAGAAACAGTTTCTCCTCTCTTGGTTTTCACACCTCAACTGCTAGAACAGGGCCTCATCCTCCCTGATTGAACTGACCTCGTTATCTCTAGCTTGCTTGCTAGCACACATATATATACCTGCCCCTGGATATTTCCATTACATGCATCTGAGGAAGTGGGTATTCACCCACGAAAGCTCATGCTCCAAAACGTCTGTTAGTCTATAAGGTGCCACAGGATTCTTTGCTGCTTTTACAGTTGTATTTCTGTTTCTTAGCTCTTTTGGGCCATCGATCTTTGGTCTGACACGTAGGATCCCTGCATTAGGAGAGAGGGCTAATTAATGAGACCACAAACCTTGGAAATCAAATGAAACCTGAAGTCCGTAGAAGACCCCGAAAGGCCCTTGGGGAGTGGAGGGCAAGCTGAGGAAGAGTTCCCTGCACAGCTTACCTCTCCATTCTCGTTTTCCTGTCCTGATCGCAAAAGCCGGGAAGCAGCTCCGGGTAGGGAGGGGATACCATATGCGTGCAGTGGTTAGACAGGAAACAGCAAGGAACTGGACTGGTACGGAGTGAAACCGGAAGCCTCTTCTGTATGCCTGATGACTGCATGTTTGAGAGAGTTATGTGGGAAGTGGAGGCTTTGAGTGGGCTTTCAGAGGAAATGTAATGGAAAGGCAGCAGAAAGTGGAATCCCAGGGTTTTAAACAATCCTCCGATAACACACCAAAAAGCTCAGGTCTAGTTACTCATTCAAAATTAGAAGAAAGTTACAGCAAGATTTCATCATAAATGAAGTCAAACCCTAAAGATTTCACAACACAACTGCTGTAAGGAGCCACGAGGGAAGCAAGACAAAGTCAACCTTCTCACAGAGAAACCCAGTTAAACCATTTCTCTCTTTTGAAGCAGCATAATCTCCCCAAATGGAAGGGCACTGTTCCCGGAGAAGGGTCCTGGAGAGGGCTTTCCTCGTTGGTGCAGGCCATCCACCTCCCCGAAAGACGGGAGCTAGGTCGACGGAAGAATTCTTCCGACCAAGGCGCGGACTGACGTAGCCGCGTCGATTTACGTTCCCCGTGCAGACCAGGCCCGAGGGTTGGAGCGTCCCGAAGAGTTAAGTCAGAACAGCTCCGTCTGTCAGGGGTGCGCAAAAGGGAAACCTGCTCCTGGGCGACGCACGCCGCCCTAACCCCCAGCGTAGCTAAGGGCTTTCGGGGAGGCGATGGGCCTAAAGCGATGGAAAGACCTCCTCCAGCACAGGGTTGTGACAGCCTGGTCTCCGTAGCACAGACAGGGAGGCCACCAAGAGACAGGAACAGACAGCAAAAGCCAAAGCGGCCCCAGGGCAGGGGGCGAGGCTGCCTGTTGGATGAGGGGACCGGGCGGGACAGGCCTTTGGGACAGGCCGTCCTCCCGTCAAAGGAGGAAGAGCCCAAGAAGGAGGGCCAGGCAAGAAGCTACAAGCAGGGAAAGAAGCAGAGCAGGCGGGCGGGCAGCTCCCCTTAGAGCAAAAGAAGGCATTGGCCCAAGCCCCCCCGCAAAAGCAGACTAGAGAGCAGATGAGCTGCAAAAGACCAGGGAAAGTCAAGAAAGCACAGAGCTTTGCAAGCCACAGGGAAAGTTTCAGAGCTTGAGCTTTGCTTCTTCTCCCTTGGCCCCATCATCAGGGGCAAGAACAAAGGTGCCAAAAGCTACAGGACCTGCAGAAGAGAGCCGTCACAAAGACAGGAGAGCAAAACCGCTTTTGTCAAAACCAACCACACAGCTGCACGCTGGACCAAGCATCCCCAGGCCACTGAGCAGCACTCCCCAAGGCATCTCGTTTTCCTCTCTTTTCAACCAATCGCCAGGGGAGAGCGCGAACGCAGTCCCCCACTACCACAAATTATGCAGTCGAGTTTCCCCCATTTGGGGAAATCGCAGGGGTCAACACACCCGCAGTGCAATGGATGAGCCTCACCCTGGGAAAACCACCTTCGTGATCACAGTATTTCCCCTGCCAGGTAAGTATGAGGTCCTACTGCCCAGCTGCCGCCCGCCCTCGCTCTCCCCAGACTTCTAAGACACGGGGCGGACCGCCACGCCCCAACCCCCTGGCCTCGCCCACACCGGCCCCCACTGCCGACAGATGCCCCGCCGCGTCCCCGAGGCCCCTCCCTTCTCCACGCCGAGCTCCCGGGGCCAAAGTCGGGCCCTGCCGGGCCGCCTGCCTCCGCTCCGACAATGCTCTGCTCGCACACAGATCTGCATACACGCTCACGCGACTCCGCCCCTCCGCTCGGGCCCCCTCCCCCTGCCTGCTCGGGCCATGACTCTTGCGCCCTGGAGTTGTAGCCGGGTCTCGTCCCAGGCATCCAGGCTATCAGAGAGACCACATTGACCAGCTGCTGCTGGGGAAAGAGTGCAGCTTGCATTTTGCTGCTCTCTCTCCCCACCGGAAGTTGGTCCAATACAAGAACGACCTCCCCTGCCTTGTCTCACTTCAGTTTCTCCTCAGTGCAGAAGGTCGGGTGTTGTCAGCCACTCTCCAGAAACTGGAAGGCCACTCCATCCCTTTTGTTACCTGCCAAGTGAGGCTGAGTGCACTGGCAGGCAGCGCCGTCCGAAGGAGTGGAAGATTAGACAAATGGCCAGGGAAGGGTATAAAACTATTGCTCGGGAAGGCAGGAGCGAAATTAGGAAGGGCAACTCAGGCTTGGAGTTGCAGCTAGCAAGAGATGTTAAGGGTAACAAGAAGAAGGGTTTCTTCAGGTATGTTAGCAACAAGAAGAAAGTCAAGGAAACTGTGGGCCCCATACTGAATGAGAGAGGCGACCTAGTGACAGAGGATGTGGAAAAAGCTAAGGTACTCAATGCTTTCCCCCGCCCCGCCCCCGTCTTCACGAACAAAATCTGCTCCCAGACTGCTGCACTGGGCAGCACAGCATGGAGAGGAGGTGACCAGCCCCCTGTGGAGAAAGAAGTGGTTTGAGACTATTTAGAAAAGCTGGGGGAGCACGAATCCGTGGGGCTGGATGCGCTGCATCCCAGGGTGCTAAAAGAGTTGGCGGGTGTAATTGCAGGGCCATTGGCTATTATCTTTGAAAACTCATGGTGATCGGGGGAGGTCCCGGATGACTGGAAAAAGGCTAATGTAGTGCCCATCGTTAAAAAAGGGAAGAAAGAAGGAGGATGCGGGGAACTACAGGCCAATCAGCCTCACCTCAGTCCCTGGAAAAATCATGGAGCAGGTCCTCGAGGAATCAATTCTGAAGCACTCAGAGGAGAGGCAAGTGATCAGCAGCAGTCAGCATGGATTCAGCAAGGGCAAGTCACGCCTGACTAACCGAATTGCCTTCTGTGAGGAGATAAGTGGGTCTGGGGATGAGGGGAAAGCAATGGAGGTGTTATTCCTTGACTTTATCAAAGCTTTTGATACAATCATCTCCCACAGCATTCTTGTCGGCAAGTTCAAGAAGTATGGGCTGGATGAATGGACTATAAGGTGGAGAGAAAGCTGGCTAGGTCGTCGGGTTCAACGGGTAGTGATCGATGGCTCCACGTCTAATTGGCAGCCGATATCAAGCGGCGTGCCCCAGGGGTCGGTCCTGGGGCCGATTGTGTTCAATATCTTCATTAATGTTCTGGAGGATGGCGTGGACTGCCCTCTCAGCAAGTTTGCAGATGACACTAAACTGGGAGGAGCGGTCGATACGCTGGAGGGTAGGGGTAGGATACAGAGGGACCTAGACAAATTAGAGGATTGGGCCAAAAGACACCTGATGAGGTTCAACAAGGACAAGTGCCCAGTCCTACACTTAGGACGGAAGAATCCCACGTGCTGCTCCAGACTAGGGACCGAATGGCTAGGCAGCAGTTCTGCAGAAAAGGACCCAGGGGTTACAGTGGAGGAGAAGCTGCCTATGAGTCGACGGTATGCCCTTGTTGCCAAGAAGGCTAACGGCATTTTGGACTGTATACGTAGGGGCATTGCCAGCAGATCGAGAGACGTGATCGTTCCCTTCTATTCGACATTGGTGAGGCCTCATCTGGAGTACCGTGTCCAGTTTTGGGCCCCACACTACAAGAAGGACGTGGAAAAACTGAAAAGAGTCCAGCCTAGGGCAAGAAAAATGATTGGGGGCGGGTGGGCGGGGGCTGGAAGACATGACTTATGAGGAGAGGCTGAGGGAACTGGGATTGTTTAGTCTGCAGAAGAGAAGAATGAGGGGGGATTGATCGCTACTTCCAACTACCTGAAAGGGGGTTCCAAAGAGGATGGATCTAGACTGTTCTCAGTGGTGCCAGATGACAGAACAAGGAGCAATGGTCCCAAGTTGTGGTGGGGAAGGTGGAGGTTGGATATTAGGAAAAGCCTTTTTCACGAGGAGGGTGGTGAAGCATTGGAATGGGTTCCCTATTCCAATGGAGGTGGTGGAATCTCCTTCCTTAGAGGTTTTCAAGGTCAGGCTTGACAAAGCCCTGGCTGGGATGATTTAGTTGGGGATTGGGTTGGACTAGATGACCTCCTGAGGTCCCTTCCAACCCTGAGAGTCCATGATTTTTAAGCTGTTCCCGTGCATCAAGGTGAGCTGCAGCTCAGCAAACCCCAAGGATCTGAGGCGAGCTACTTTGCAGCAGAGGCAGACCAAGCAGCAGGTACAACGCGGGGTCACACCCCGGCCGGCAGATAGAATCTCATGTCCGAGATCCCGGCTCCTGTTCCTTGGCAAAGCGTGTGCTTTTGCTCCGGATTTTAGCTGCGGGCCAAGTGCCCTCTGGCCTCTCGTCCGGGCTCCGTCCTCCATGCGCCTGGGCATCAGCGGGACTGTCTCAGGAGAGCAGCTTCCCCACCCTCGCCGCATCCCAATCTCCGCCCAGCTGGGGAAGGAGCAGAGACAGCCCGGAGAAAAGTCTCCTTTGAACGCCGGAGACGGCCGGAGCATCTTATTTGCATACTCACAGAGCATTGCGCGCAGCGAAGCGAGTCCCTGGTCAAGGGGCTGGTTTTGCTCCCTGTGTTCCCGGTTCTGATGATCCAACTCGGGCTATCAATCGGTTCAATTCCATTTCCTCTAAAAGCTCTGCAGTTTAGCGGGCTGTGAGAGTACTCACCCTGACTTGTGGTAGCATACGCGGTTGCCCTGGCAGCGCCTCTGCCCTGTTTTCCATGTACTCTGCTTTCTCTTCAGTTCGTATAAATCTTTCGCCTTTTACTAAAGATTTCCGTGGAGAGGAACATCTATGAGTTTGTAGCCAATTTTTGGAGGCTTTGCTTTGGTGAGGCTGTTCCCTGTTGTGAAAAAGAACAGAAGGGGGCTACCTGAACTGGTGTCAGTAGCTCGAGCTTTCCTATAAACAACTCAGAGCTGTGAAAATGACTGTTTGGGAATTACTGTTCCATTATTTTATTTTCAGCTGATCGTGTTAGTGAGATGGCTTCCTGTCTAGCAGGGGACTCTTTTGTGATGGGTATTCCGCTGGCTCTTCGGTTTTGGAAGTTTTTGGTTATCACGGTTGAAGAGCAGCAAATAAATGCGTTGTTGTTCGTGTTAAGGTTTGGTTTGTCCTAAGAGTGGATGGTTTGGAGTCATTTGTAACTCTGCCGTTAGTTATTGGCAACAGCTTGTTATTGGGCCCCTGAGTGGAAAGGCTGCTCTTGCAGATTTTAGTTTGTCATTGTTGGAAGGTCAGTTAAAGAGCTGCTCTCTTAATGTAGTCCGTGAGGGTTCTTACGCCACCCTCCTTAATATACCTTCCAGAAGGTGATTGCATAGTTTCCCTCGTCTCCCCACAGAAGAGAAATTGTCCATCCCTTTCCTGTTGGGAAAACACCAGTGTTTTCAAACCTTTTGCCCAGATGAGGGATAGTTCATAGGAGCAGAAGAGGAGGAAGGTTGTGGCCCTTTGAGTCAGATTCCTAGCGTTTAAGGCCAGAAGGAACCAGCCCATCACCTCAGAGGGACTAAGGGGCACCAATGCCCCAAATAGCGAGGAATTGCTTTGATGCAATTGACTGTATGTTTGAGATAGTTCGGTGGGAAGGAGCAGAAAAGAGCATCGGGGCTGCGGAACAGCGCTTGCATAGGCTTTCTTTGCCCTGGTTTGCTGTAAGAGTTAACAGTGAGAAATTGGTAGTCACAGGTCAGTGGGTGGCTTTATGGAAATTAGGAGTATAGAGGGGAAACCAGCGAGAGGAAGGCGTCTGCAAGACTTGTCTGTCTTTGAACAGAATTGTGCGTTAAGGGTTCTTGCTTTGAATTCTTCCACTGGAGTCATTTCGGGGAAGTGAGTCTCACGTAGAGTTCCCTAGTTACGGTGTTTGTTGCGTGTCTGGGAGCTCGTCCTGGTGAGGTAGAAATGGGTGGGCGCAGGGGTGTGCGTGCGTGCGTGGCAGAGTGTCAGCCTTGCTTCTCTGCAGCTCATTTTTATTTAAACATTTTCTAATAAGCTTTTAAATGTGTTCTTATCAGTTTAATCTCTGATAGGTAGGTCCTTGATGTGAGGACTGTAGATTAGCTTGGTTGTTTGAAAGGAGGAGGGTTAGAGAAGAAGCTTGCTTTGTCTGCCCCATGTATGGACCTGGTAGTGCAGTGCTTCCAGGAACGCTGTATCTCCTTTAGGGGAGAAACTTCTGGCAGAGAAAAACAGAAAAGAGTTGAGCTGTGGTGACGGTTTTTTCAAGCAGATCTTTTTTCAATAGCAGCAAAATCTGGTGTCTTTAGCGGTTTTTCTTTCTTTGTGATAAACACCAATACAGTTACGGTTTCTTGGAAGTGTTTTGTGAGTCTGCAGATGTGAGAGGTTCTTCTTTCTCTTGCTAGAGAATTATTTAAGAAGCAGGACTCCTTCTTTCTGCTGTGAGCCTTTTCAACGGTATGAGGGACAAATGCTTTCCAGACTCTGGGTCTCTTGGGGAGATGGTTGTTTTTTTGTTTTTGTTTTTCTTGGGGTGGGGGATTGGTAATATTTGAGATTAGGTGTATATCAACAACTGCATGACTTACACAGACTTCTCCCCACCCGACCTACGTTCTCTGTATCTTGGTTGGTAAGATCGAGACAAGGCCCTAGGTGTCGTGCTGCACCTGGCACACAGGGGCCCCAATCCTGATTTCTCCCCTTCCCTCGAACCTACTGTAATCTAAATGCTAAATAATAATCCTTAACTGCTCATTATTGCCACCCTCACTATTGGAAAATCCCCAAAATCACGACAGTGGCTTACAAATCATGAGGATTCATTTTTTAAAACAAAAATGTAATGTGGGTTCTCTAGCTTTCCCTTCCGGTTTTCTGAACCAGGCAAGCTAGAAACTTACCTTTCTAGTGCAGCGAGAGCCCCAGGGAGCAGGAGCCCCCGGCACCTGGGGCTGGCATGCAGAGGGGTTCCTCACGGTTGTGTGTTCCACACTTTGATCTCACCCACCAAGTATCAAGTGTGATCTCCTCAGGCACTAGAACAGCCTTCCCATTTAGTCACAGACAGCCCCCTTGGGCACCCTGACTCTATCTTGCCACCCAGGTGTAGTAGACGCTGCTGTAACACGCAAACTCTGTACGTCCTTTAGGGCTAACCCTAGCCCAAGAGCCGGGAGCCCTTGCTTATGCTTAGAAGGCGTGCCGTCTCCCTGAAGTCCAAGCAGCATCGCGGGTGGGGACAACAGTTTCTTCCTGACAGGGTTTTTTATTCCATTCGCCCAGAGCTCAAGCTGATGGGGGCAAGTGTTTGTGCAGGTCTCTGCCACCTCGTGGGTGTGTGAGGGGGAGCAATCAACCAAGTCTTTTGTCCACAGATGATCCACAGCGGCTTGTCTGATGTCTCAGTCGAGGCTTTCTCTTGTTGGAAAGGAGATGACGCTTCTTCTGGTAAGGTAGCGTTTCACACTTGGTAATGCTTCGCTCCTGACTGGTGGCGGGGTGGCGGCAAGGGGGTTTACAGCTTTAGTGCCAACGCTTATAGATCACCTTACAACATGGGCTATGGCTATTATAGGTGAGAAGAATGCATGCAGCAACTCACGAGCTTGTCATAAACTCTAAACATACTTCTATAAAGCTAATGCCTCTTTTAACAGCACTAACAAACAGCTGAGCAAGACTAGTTACCAGCCATGCGTTTGTCACTTTTCAGTAAGGCCTAGGGGCCTTGGCATGAGCTGGCCCCTGGTCTGCCAGTGTCAGAAGAGGATCTTCCCTCTCTTATCCCCAGGTGTCTGTACTGGGAGCAGTACTGTTCAACTTACTCATAAATGATCTGGGGAAAGGGGTAAACAGTGAGGTGGCAAATTTTGCGGATGATACAAAATTGCTCAGGATAGTTAAGTCCCAAGCAGACTGCAGAGAGCCACAAAGAGATCTCACAAAACTGGGTGACGGGACAAGAGAATGGCAGATGAAGGGCGGTGCTCTTAAGTGCAAAGTCATGCACACTGGAAAACAGAATCCCAACTCTCCCTATAAAACGACGGGGTCTAAATTAGCTGTTACCACGCGAGAAAGAGTTCTGGGAGGCATTGTGGATAGGTCTCTGAAAACATCCACTCAGTGTGCAGCGGAGTCTCGGGAATCATTAAGAAAGGGATAGGTAAGAAGACAGAAACTGTCATATCGCCTCAATATCAATCCATGCTACTCCCACACCTTGAATACTGTGCGCTGATGCGGTCGCCCCAATCTCAAAAAAGATATATTGGAATGGGAAAGATTCCGAAAAGGACAACAAAGATGATGAGGGAATATGGACCAGCTTCCGTCTAAGAAGGGATTAATAAGATTGGGACTTTTCATCTTGGAAAAGAGACGACTATAGGGGGATACGACGGAGGTCTATAAAACCGTGACCGGTGTGGAGAAAGTAAATCAGGAAGAGTTATTTACTCCTTCTCATAAGGCACGAACTGGGGGTGGGGGGTGTCACCAAATAAAATTAATAGGCCGCAGCTTTAAAACAAACAGAAGGAAGTATTTCTTCACGCACCACACAGTCAACCTGTGGAACTCTTTGCCAGAGGATGTCGCGAATGCCAAGACTATAACAGGGTTCCAAAAAGCACTAGATACCTTTCTGGAGGATAGTTCCATCTATGACGCTTCGCCAGCGGTATTTCTAGCTAACCCCTGTTTGCCAGAAGCTGGGTATGGGCGCCAGGGGATGGAGCACTTGATGATTCCCCGTTCTGGTCATTCCCTCTGGGGCGCCTGGCATTGGCCGCGGTCAGAAGACAGGATACTGGGCTAGGTCTTTAACTTGGACGGGGAGCTGGGAAGATGGTAAATCAGACAGAACCCGTTCGACAAACCTCTTCATTTCCTTGTTACTGCCTGACTTCTTTATTCATTTCCTTTTCCTTATTTCCCAGCTGTCACGGAGTGTGGGGGAGTCCGGCCCTGCACCCCTCTTCCTGGGACCCACAGTGACTCTTAGCCAGCCAGTAAAACAGAAGGTTTATTGGACAACAGGAACACAGGTTACAGCAGGGCTTGCAGACACAGTCAGGACCCCTCCATCGAGTCCGTCTGGGCTTTCAGGGTGCTTGGATCCTAGCTAGGATACCCTGAATTCCGCCCACACAGCCCCAAGCCCAAACTCAAACTGCTTCCCTCCTGCCACCCCCTTCCATGGTCCCAAGTTGTGGTGGGGAAGGTGGAGGTTGGATATTAGGAAAAGCCTTTTTCACGAGGAGGGTGGTGAAGCATTGGAATGGGTTCCCTATTCCAATGGAGGTGGTGGAATCTCCTTCCTTAGAGGTTTTCAAGGTCAGGCTTGACAAAGCCCTGGCTGGGATGATTTAGTTGGGGATTGGGTTGGACTAGATGACCTCCTGAGGTCCCTTCCAACCCTGAGAGTCCATGATTTTTAAGCTGTTCCCGTGCATCAAGGTGAGCTGCAGCTCAGCAAACCCCAAGGATCTGAGGCGAGCTACTTTGCAGCAGAGGCAGACCAAGCAGCAGGTACAACGCGGGGTCACACCCCGGCCGGCAGATAGAATCTCATGTCCGAGATCCCGGCTCCTGTTCCTTGGCAAAGCGTGTGCTTTTGCTCCGGATTTTAGCTGCGGGCCAAGTGCCCTCTGGCCTCTCGTCCGGGCTCCGTCCTCCATGCGCCTGGGCATCAGCGGGACTGTCTCAGGAGAGCAGCTTCCCCACCCTCGCCGCATCCCAATCTCCGCCCAGCTGGGGAAGGAGCAGAGACAGCCCGGAGAAAAGTCTCCTTTGAACGCCGGAGACGGCCGGAGCATCTTATTTGCATACTCACAGAGCATTGCGCGCAGCGAAGCGAGTCCCTGGTCAAGGGGCTGGTTTTGCTCCCTGTGTTCCCGGTTCTGATGATCCAACTCGGGCTATCAATCGGTTCAATTCCATTTCCTCTAAAAGCTCTGCAGTTTAGCGGGCTGTGAGAGTACTCACCCTGACTTGTGGTAGCATACGCGGTTGCCCTGGCAGCGCCTCTGCCCTGTTTTCCATGTACTCTGCTTTCTCTTCAGTTCGTATAAATCTTTCGCCTTTTACTAAAGATTTCCGTGGAGAGGAACATCTATGAGTTTGTAGCCAATTTTTGGAGGCTTTGCTTTGGTGAGGCTGTTCCCTGTTGTGAAAAAGAACAGAAGGGGGCTACCTGAACTGGTGTCAGTAGCTCGAGCTTTCCTATAAACAACTCAGAGCTGTGAAAATGACTGTTTGGGAATTACTGTTCCATTATTTTATTTTCAGCTGATCGTGTTAGTGAGATGGCTTCCTGTCTAGCAGGGGACTCTTTTGTGATGGGTATTCCGCTGGCTCTTCGGTTTTGGAAGTTTTTGGTTATCACGGTTGAAGAGCAGCAAATAAATGCGTTGTTGTTCGTGTTAAGGTTTGGTTTGTCCTAAGAGTGGATGGTTTGGAGTCATTTGTAACTCTGCCGTTAGTTATTGGCAACAGCTTGTTATTGGGCCCCTGAGTGGAAAGGCTGCTCTTGCAGATTTTAGTTTGTCATTGTTGGAAGGTCAGTTAAAGAGCTGCTCTCTTAATGTAGTCCGTGAGGGTTCTTACGCCACCCTCCTTAATATACCTTCCAGAAGGTGATTGCATAGTTTCCCTCGTCTCCCCACAGAAGAGAAATTGTCCATCCCTTTCCTGTTGGGAAAACACCAGTGTTTTCAAACCTTTTGCCCAGATGAGGGATAGTTCATAGGAGCAGAAGAGGAGGAAGGTTGTGGCACTTTGAGTCAGATTCCTAGCGTTTAAGGCCAGAAGGAACCAGCCCATCACCTCAGAGGGACTAAGGGGCACCAATGCCCCAAATAGCGAGGAATTGCTTTGATGCAATTGACTGTATGTTTGAGATAGTTCGGTGGGAAGGAGCAGAAAAGAGCATCGGGGCTGCGGAACAGCGCTTGCATAGGCTTTCTTTGCCCTGGTTTGCTGTAAGAGTTAACAGTGAGAAATTGGTAGTCACAGGTCAGTGGGTGGCTTTATGGAAATTAGGAGTATAGAGGGGAAACCAGCGAGAGGAAGGCGTCTGCAAGACTTGTCTGTCTTTGAACAGAATTGTGCGTTAAGGGTTCTTGCTTTGAATTCTTCCACTGGAGTCATTTCGGGGAAGTGAGTCTCACGTAGAGTTCCCTAGTTACGGTGTTTGTTGCGTGTCTGGGAGCTCGTCCTGGTGAGGTAGAAATGGGTGGGCGCAGGGGTGTGCGTGCGTGCGTGGCAGAGTGTCAGCCTTGCTTCTCTGCAGCTCATTTTTATTTAAACATTTTCTAATAAGCTTTTAAATGTGTTCTTATCAGTTTAATCTCTGATAGGTAGGTCCTTGATGTGAGGACTGTAGATTAGCTTGGTTGTTTGAAAGGAGGAGGGTTAGAGAAGAAGCTTGCTTTGTCTGCCCCATGTATGGACCTGGTAGTGCAGTGCTTCCAGGAACGGTGTATCTCCTTTAGGGGAGAAACTTCTGGCAGAGAAAAACAGAAAAGAGTTGAGCTGTGGTGACGGTTTTTTCAAGCAGATCTTTTTTCAATAGCAGCAAAATCTGGTGTCTTTAGCGGTTTTTCTTTCTTTGTGATAAACACCAATACAGTTACGGTTTCTTGGAAGTGTTTTGTGAGTCTGCAGATGTGAGAGGTTCTTCTTTCTCTTGCTAGAGAATTATTTAAGAAGCAGGACTCCTTCTTTCTGCTGTGAGCCTTTTCAACGGTATGAGGGACAAATGCTTTCCAGACTCTGGGTCTCTTGGGGAGATGGTTGTTTTTTTGTTTTTGTTTTTCTTGGGGTGGGGGATTGGTAATATTTGAGATTAGGTGTATATCAACAACTGCATGACTTACACAGACTTCTCCCCACCCGACCTACGTTCTCTGTATCTTGGTTGGTAAGATCGAGACAAGGCCCTAGGTGTCGTGCTGCACCTGGCACACAGGGGCCCCAATCCTGATTTCTCCCCCTTCCCTCGAACCTACTGTAATCTAAATGCTAAATAATAATCCTTAACTGCTCATTATTGCCACCCTCACTATTGGAAAATCCCCAAAATCACGACAGTGGCTTACAAATCATGAGGATTCATTTTTTAAAACAAAAATGTAATGTGGGTTCTCTAGCTTTCCCTTCCGGTTTTCTGAACCAGGCAAGCTAGAAACTTACCTTTCTAGTGCAGCGAGAGCCCCAGGGAGCAGGAGCCCCCGGCACCTGGGGCTGGCATGCAGAGGGGTTCCTCACGGTTGTGTGTTCCACACTTTGATCTCACCCACCAAGTATCAAGTGTGATCTCCTCAGGCACTAGAACAGCCTTTCCATTTAGTCACAGACAGCCCCCTTGGGCACCCTGACTCTATCTTGCCACCCAGGTGTAGTAGACGCTGCTGTAACACGCAAACTCTGTACGTCCTTTAGGGCTAACCCTAGCCCAAGAGCCGGGAGCCCTTGCTTATGCTTAGAAGGCGTGCCGTCTCCCTGAAGTCCAAGCAGCATCGCGGGTGGGGACAACAGTTTCTTCCTGACAGGGTTTTTTATTCCATTCGCCCAGAGCTCAAGCTGATGGGGGCAAGTGTTTGTGCAGGTCTCTGCCACCTCGTGGGTGTGTGAGGGGGAGCAATCAACCAAGTCTTTTGTCCACAGATGATCCACAGCGGCTTGTCTGATGTCTCAGTCGAGGCTTTCTCTTGTTGGAAAGGAGATGACGCTTCTTCTGGTAAGGTAGCGTTTCACACTTGGTAATGCTTCGCTCCTGACTGGTGGCGGGGTGGCGGCAAGGGGGTTTACAGCTTTAGTGCCAACGCTTATAGATCACCTTACAACATGGGCTATGGCTATTATAGGTGAGAAGAATGCATGCAGCAACTCACGAGCTTGTCATAAACTCTAAACATACTTCTATAAAGCTAATGCCTCTTTTAACAGCACTAACAAACAGCTGAGCAAGACTAGTTACCAGCCATGCGTTTGTCACTTTTCAGTAAGGCCTAGGGGCCTTGGCATGAGCTGGCCCCTGGTCTGCCAGTGTCAGAAGAGGATCTTCCCTCTCTTATCCCCAGGTGTCTGTACTGGGAGCAGTACTGTTCAACTTACTCATAAATGATCTGGGGAAAGGGGTAAACAGTGAGGTGGCAAATTTTGCGGATGATACAAAATTGCTCAGGATAGTTAAGTCCCAAGCAGACTGCAGAGAGCCACAAAGAGATCTCACAAAACTGGGTGACGGGACAAGAGAATGGCAGATGAAGGGCGGTGCTCTTAAGTGCAAAGTCATGCACACTGGAAAACAGAATCCCAACTCTCCCTATAAAACGACGGGGTCTAAATTAGCTGTTACCACGCGAGAAAGAGTTCTGGGAGGCATTGTGGATAGGTCTCTGAAAACATCCACTCAGTGTGCAGCGGAGTCTCGGGAATCATTAAGAAAGGGATAGGTAAGAAGACAGAAACTGTCATATCGCCTCAATATCAATCCATGCTACTCCCACACCTTGAATACTGCGCGCTGATGCGGTCGCCCCAATCTCAAAAAAGATATATTGGAATGGGAAAGATTCCGAAAAGGACAACAAAGATGATGAGGGGATATGGACCAGCTTCCGTCTAAGAAGGGAATAATAGGATTGGGACTTTTCATCTTGGAAAAGAGACGACTATAGGGGGATACGACGGAGGTCTATAAAACCGTGACCGGTGTGGAGAAAGTAAATCAGGAAGAGTTATTTACTCCTTCTCATAAGGCACGAACTGGGGGTGGGGGGTGTCACCAAATAAAATTAATAGGCCGCAGCTTTAAAACAAACAGAAGGAAGTATTTCTTCACGCACCACACAGTCAACCTGTGGAACTCTTTGCCAGAGGATGTCGCGAATGCCAAGACTATAACAGGGTTCCAAAAAGCACTAGATACCTTTCTGGAGGATAGTTCCATCTATGACGCTTCGCCAGCGGTATTTCTAGCTAACCCCTGTTTGCCAGAAGCTGGGTATGGGCGCCAGGGGATGGAGCACTTGATGATTCCCCGTTCTGGTCATTCCCTCTGGGGCGCCTGGCATTGGCCGCGGTCAGAAGACAGGATACTGGGCTAGGTCTTTAACTTGGACGGGGAGCTGGGAAGATGGTAAATCAGACAGAACCCGTTCGACAAACCTCTTCATTTCCTTGTTACTGCCTGACTTCTTTATTCATTTCCTTTTCCTTATTTCCCAGCTGTCACGGAGTGTGGGGGAGTCCGGCCCTGCACCCCTCTTCCTGGGACCCACAGTGACTCTTAGCCAGCCAGTAAAACAGAAGGTTTATTGGACAACAGGAACACAGGTTACAGCAGGGCTTGCAGACACAGTCAGGACCCCTCCATCGAGTCCGTCTGGGCTTTCAGGGTGCTTGGATCCTAGCTAGGACACCCTGAATTCCGCCCACACAGCCCCAAGCCCAAACTCAAACTGCTTCCCTCCTGCCACCCCCCTTCCTTTGTCCCCTTCCCGGGCAAAGTGGTTGACCTTTCCCCTCCCTTACCTAGCTCAGGTTACAGGCCCTGGCATTGTCCATCCCCTAAAGTCCTCCCTTGCTCTCCCACTCCCCACACAGACAGTCCCTACTGCATCACACCAGCAGACTGACTAGACACCAGATTTGGGTGCTAGCAGAGGGACCTGACGAGCTCCTTCTTTTCGGCAGCGTTGAACATGCCAGGGCACAGTCAGATTCTGGATGCTCCTCTGAACGTAACCCCTAGCGCTCAGTTGTATGGTCACATTAACACCACCCTATATCGAAAACCCACCGACCGCTATGCCTACCTTCATGCCTCCAGCTTCCATCCCGGGCACATCACACGATCCATTGTCTACAGCCAAGCACTGAGGTACAACCGCATCTGCTCTGACCCCTCAGACAGAGACCAACACCTACAAAATCTCCACCAAGCATTCTCAAAACTACAATACCCGCACGAGGAAATAAGGAAACAGATCAACAGAGCCAGACGTGTACCCAGAAGCCTCCTACTGCAAGACAAACCCAAGAGAAAAACCAACAGGACTCCACTGGCCATCACATACAGCCCCCAGCTAAAACCCCTCCAACGCATCATCAAGGATCTACAACCCATCCTGGACAATGATCCCACACTTTCACAGGCCTTGGGTGGCAGGCCTATCCTTGCCCACAGACAACCTGCCAACCTGAAAAATATTCTCACCAGTCACTGCACACCACACCATAATAACTCTAGCTCAGGAACCAATCCATGCAACAAACCTCGATGCCAACTCTGCCCACATATCTACACCAGCGACACCATCACAGGACCTAACCAGATCAGCCACACCATCACTGGTTCATTCACCTGCACATCCACCAATGTAATATACGCCATCATATGCCAGCAATGCCCCTCTGCTATGTACATCGGCCAAACTGGACAGTCTCTACGGAAAAGGATAAATGGACACAAATCAGACATTAGGAATGGCAATATACAAAAACCTGTAGGAGAGCACTTCAACCTCCCTGGCCACACTATAGCAGACCTTAAGGTGGCCATCCTGCAGCAAAAAAACTTCAGGACCAGACTTCAAAGAGAAACTGCTGAGCTTCAGTTCATCTGCAAATTTGACACCATCAGCTCAGGATTGAACAAAGACTGTGAATGGCTTGCCAATTACAGAAACAGTTTCTCCTCTCTTGGTTTTCACACCTCAACTGCTAGAACAGGGCCTCATCCTCCCTGATTGAACTGACCTCGTTATCTCTAGCTTGCTTGCTAGCACACATATATATACCTGCCCCTGGATATTTCCATTACATGCATCTGAGGAAGTGGGTATTCACCCACGAAAGCTCATGCTCCAAAACGTCTGTTACTCTATAAGGTGCCACAGGATTCTTTGCTGCTTTTACAGTTGTATTTCTGTTTCTTAGCTCTTTTGGGCCATCGATCTTTGGTCTGACACGTAGGATCCCTGCATTAGGAGAGAGGGCTAATTAATGAGACCACAAACCTTGGAAATCAAATGAAACCTGAAGTCCGTAGAAGACCCCGAAAGGCCCTTGGGGAGTGGAGGGCAAGCTGAGGAAGAGTTCCCTGCACAGCTTACCTCTCCATTCTCGTTTTCCTGTCCTGATCGCAAAAGCCGGGAAGCAGCTCCGGGTAGGGAGGGGATACCATATGCGTGCAGTGGTTAGACAGGAAACAGCAAGGAACTGGACTGGTACGGAGTGAAACCGGAAGCCTCTTCTGTATGCCTGATGACTGCATGTTTGAGAGAGTTATGTGGGAAGTGGAGGCTTTGAGTGGGCTTTCAGAGGAAATGTAATGGAAAGGCAGCAGAAAGTGGAATCCCAGGGTTTTAAACAATCCTCCGATAACACACCAAAAAGCTCAGGTCTAGTTACTCATTCAAAATTAGAAGAAAGTTACAGCAAGATTTCATCATAAATGACGTCAAACCCTAAAGATTTCACAACACAACTGCTGTAAGGAGCCACGAGGGAAGCAAGACAAAGTCAACCTTCTCACAGAGAAACCCAGTTAAACCATTTCTCTCTTTTGAAGCAGCATAATCTCCCCAAATGGAAGGGCACTGTTCCCGGAGAAGGGTCCTGGAGAGGGCTTTCCTCGTTGGTGCAGGCCATCCACCTCCCCGAAAGACGGGAGCTAGGTCGACGGAAGAATTCTTCCGACCAAGGCGCGGACTGACGTAGCCGCGTCGATTTACGTTCCCCGTGCAGACCAGGCCCGAGGGTTGGAGCGTCCCGAAGAGTTAAGTCAGAACAGCTCCGTCTGTCAGGGGTGCGCAAAAGGGAAACCTGCTCCTGGGCGACGCACGCCGCCCTAACCCCCAGCGTAGCTAAGGGCTTTCGGGGAGGCGATGGGCCTAAAGCGATGGAAAGACCTCCTCCAGCACAGGGTTGTGACAGCCTGGTCTCCGTAGCACAGACAGGGAGGCCACCAAGAGACAGGAACAGACAGCAAAAGCCAAAGCGGCCCCAGGGCAGGGGGCGAGGCTGCCTGTTGGATGAGGGGACCGGGCGGGACAGGCCTTTGGGACAGGCCGTCCTCCCGTCAAAGGAGGAAGAGCCCAAGAAGGAGGGCCAGGCAAGAAGCTACAAGCAGGGAAAGAAGCAGAGCAGGCGGGCGGGCAGCTCCCCTTAGAGCAAAAGAAGGCATTGGCCCAAGCCCCCCCGCAAAAGCAGACTAGAGAGCAGATGAGCTGCAAAAGACCAGGGAAAGTCAAGAAAGCACAGAGCTTTGCAAGCCACAGGGAAAGTTTCAGAGCTGAGCTTTGCTTCTTCTCCCTTGGCCCCATCATCAGGGGCAAGAACAAAGGTGCCAAAAGCTACAGGACCTGCAGAAGAGAGCCGTCACAAAGACAGGAGAGCAAAACCGCTTTTGTCAAAACCAACCACACAGCTGCACGCTGGACCAAGCATCCCCAGGCCACTGAGCAGCACTCCCCAAGGCATCTCGTTTTCCTGTCTTTTCAACCAATCGCCAGGGGAGAGCGCGAACGCAGTCCCCCACTACCACAAATTATGCAGTCGAGTTTCCCCCATTTGGGGAAATCGCAGGGGTCAACACACCCGCAGTGCAATGGATGAGCCTCACCCTGGGAAAACCACCTTCGTGATCACAGTATTTCCCCTGCCAGGTAAGTATGAGGTCCTACTGCCCAGCTGCCGCCCGCCCTCGCTCTCCCCAGACTTCTAAGACACGGGGCGGACCGCCACGCCCCAACCCCCTGGCCTCGCCCACACCGGCCCCCACTGCCGACAGATGCCCCGCCGCGTCCCCGAGGCCCCTCCCTTCTCCACGCCGAGCTCCCGGGGCCAAAGTCGGGCCCTGCCGGGCCGCCTGCCTCCGCTCCGACAATGCTCTGCTCGCACACAGATCTGCATACACGCTCACGCGACTCCGCCCCTCCGCTCGGGCCCCCTCCCCCTGCCTGCTCGGGCCATGACTCTTGCGCCCTGGAGTTGTAGCCGGGTCTCGTCCCAGGCATCCAGGCTATCAGAGAGACCACATTGACCAGCTGCTGCTGGGGAAAGAGTGCAGCTTGCATTTTGCTGCTCTCTCTCCCCACCGGAAGTTGGTCCAATACAAGAACGACCTCCCCTGCCTTGTCTCACTTCAGTTTCTCCTCAGTGCAGAAGGTCGGGTGTTGTCAGCCACTCTCCAGAAACTGGAAGGCCACTCCATCCCTTTTGTTACCTGCCAAGTGAGGCTGAGTGCACTGGCAGGCAGCGCCGTCCGAAGGAGTGGAAGATTAGACAAATGGCCAGGGAAGGGTATAAAACTATTGCTCGGGAAGGCAGGAGCGAAATTAGGAAGGGCAACTCAGGCTTGGAGTTGCAGCTAGCAAGAGATGTTAAGGGTAACAAGAAGAAGGGTTTCTTCAGGTATGTTAGCAACAAGAAGAAAGTCAAGGAAACTGTGGGCCCCATACTGAATGAGAGAGGCGACCTAGTGACAGAGGATGTGGAAAAAGCTAAGGTACTCAATGCTTTCCCCCGCCCCGCCCCCGTCTTCACGAACAAAATCTGCTCCCAGACTGCTGCACTGGGCAGCACAGCATGGAGAGGAGGTGACCAGCCCCCTGTGGAGAAAGAAGTGGTTTGAGACTATTTAGAAAAGCTGGGGGAGCACGAATCCGTGGGGCTGGATGCGCTGCATCCCAGGGTGCTAAAAGAGTTGGCGGGTGTAATTGCAGGGCCATTGGCTATTATCTTTGAAAACTCATGGTGATCGGGGGAGGTCCCGGATGACTGGAAAAAGGCTAATGTAGTGCCCATCGTTAAAAAAGGGAAGAAAGAAGGAGGATGCGGGGAACTACAGGCCAATCAGCCTCACCTCAGTCCCTGGAAAAATCATGGAGCAGGTCCTCGAGGAATCAATTCTGAAGCACTCAGAGGAGAGGCAAGTGATCAGCAGCAGTCAGCATGGATTCAGCAAGGGCAAGTCACGCCTGACTAACCGAATTGCCTTCTGTGAGGAGATAAGTGGGTCTGGGGATGAGGGGAAAGCAATGGAGGTGTTATTCCTTGACTTTATCAAAGCTTTTGATACAATCATCTCCCACAGCATTCTTGTCGGCAAGTTCAAGAAGTATGGGCTGGATGAATGGACTATAAGGTGGAGAGAAAGCTGGCTAGGTCGTCGGGTTCAACGGGTAGTGATCGATGGCTCCACGTCTAATTGGCAGCCGATATCAAGCGGCGTGCCCCAGGGGTCGGTCCTGGGGCCGATTGTGTTCAATATCTTCATTAATGTTCTGGAGGATGGCGTGGACTGCCCTCTCAGCAAGTTTGCAGATGACACTAAACTGGGAGGAGCGGTCGATACGCTGGAGGGTAGGGGTAGGATACAGAGGGACCTAGACAAATTAGAGGATTGGGCCAAAAGACACCTGATGAGGTTCAACAAGGACAAGTGCCCAGTCCTACACTTAGGACGGAAGAATCCCACGTGCTGCTCCAGACTAGGGACCGAATGGCTAGGCAGCAGTTCTGCAGAAAAGGACCCAGGGGTTACAGTGGAGGAGAAGCTGCCTATGAGTCGACGGTATGCCCTTGTTGCCAAGAAGGCTAACGGCATTTTGGACTGTATACGTAGGGGCATTGCCAGCAGATCGAGAGACGTGATCGTTCCCTTCTATTCGACATTGGTGAGGCCTCATCTGGAGTACCGTGTCCAGTTTTGGGCCCCACACTACAAGAAGGACGTGGAAAAACTGAAAAGAGTCCAGCCTAGGGCAAGAAAAATGATTGGGGGCGGGTGGGCGGGGGCTGGAAGACATGACTTATGAGGAGAGGCTGAGGGAACTGGGATTGTTTAGTCTGCAGAAGAGAAGAATGAGGGGGGATTGATCGCTACTTCCAACTACCTGAAAGGGGGTTCCAAAGAGGATGGATCTAGACTGTTCTCAGTGGTGCCAGATGACAGAACAAGGAGCAATGGTCCCAAGTTGTGGTGGGGAAGGTGGAGGTTGGATATTAGGAAAAGCCTTTTTCACGAGGAGGGTGGTGAAGCATTGGAATGGGTTCCCTATTCCAATGGAGGTGGTGGAATCTCCTTCCTTAGAGGTTTTCAAGGTCAGGCTTGACAAAGCCCTGGCTGGGATGATTTAGTTGGGGATTGGGTTGGACTAGATGACCTCCTGAGGTCCCTTCCAACCCTGAGAGTCCATGATTTTTAAGCTGTTCCCGTGCATCAAGGTGAGCTGCAGCTCAGCAAACCCCAAGGATCTGAGGCGAGCTACTTTGCAGCAGAGGCAGACCAAGCAGCAGGTACAACGCGGGGTCACACCCCGGCCGGCAGATAGAATCTCATGTCCGAGATCCCGGCTCCTGTTCCTTGGCAAAGCGTGTGCTTTTGCTCCGGATTTTAGCTGCGGGCCAAGTGCCCTCTGGCCTCTCGTCCGGGCTCCGTCCTCCATGCGCCTGGGCATCAGCGGGACTGTCTCAGGAGAGCAGCTTCCCCACCCTCGCCGCATCCCAATCTCCGCCCAGCTGGGGAAGGAGCAGAGACAGCCCGGAGAAAAGTCTCCTTTGAACGCCGGAGACGGCCGGAGCATCTTATTTGCATACTCACAGAGCATTGCGCGCAGCGAAGCGAGTCCCTGGTCAAGGGGCTGGTTTTGCTCCCTGTGTTCCCGGTTCTGATGATCCAACTCGGGCTATCAATCGGTTCAATTCCATTTCCTCTAAAAGCTCTGCAGTTTAGCGGGCTGTGAGAGTACTCACCCTGACTTGTGGTAGCATACGCGGTTGCCCTGGCAGCGCCTCTGCCCTGTTTTCTATGTACTCTGCTTTCTCTTCAGTTCGTATAAATCTTTCGCCTTTTACTAAAGATTTCCGTGGAGAGGAACATCTATGAGTTTGTAGCCAATTTTTGGAGGCTTTGCTTTGGTGAGGCTGTTCCCTGTTGTGAAAAAGAACAGAAGGGGGCTACCTGAACTGGTGTCAGTAGCTCGAGCTTTCCTATAAACAACTCAGAGCTGTGAAAATGACTGTTTGGGAATTACTGTTCCATTATTTTATTTTCAGCTGATCGTGTTAGTGAGATGGCTTCCTGTCTAGCAGGGGACACTTTTGTGATGGGTATTCCGCTGGCTCTTCGGTTTTGGAAGTTTTTGGTTATCACGGTTGAAGAGCAGCAAATAAATGCGTTGTTGTTCGTGTTAAGGTTTGGTTTGTCCTAAGAGTGGATGGTTTGGAGTCATTTGTAACTCTGCCGTTAGTTATTGGCAACAGCTTGTTATTGGGCCCCTGAGTGGAAAGGCTGCTCTTGCAGATTTTAGTTTGTCATTGTTGGAAGGTCAGTTAAAGAGCTGCTCTCTTAATGTAGTCCGTGAGGGTTCTTACGCCACCCTCCTTAATATACCTTCCAGAAGGTGATTGCATAGTTTCCCTCGTCTCCCCACAGAAGAGAAATTGTCCATCCCTTTCCTGTTGGGAAAACACCAGTGTTTTCAAACCTTTTGCCCAGATGAGGGATAGTTCATAGGAGCAGAAGAGGAGGAAGGTTGTGGCACTTTGAGTCAGATTCCTAGCGTTTAAGGCCAGAAGGAACCAGCCCATCACCTCAGAGGGACTAAGGGGCACCAATGCCCCAAATAGCGAGGAATTGCTTTGATGCAATTGACTGTATGTTTGAGATAGTTCGGTGGGAAGGAGCAGAAAAGAGCATCGGGGCTGCGGAACAGCGCTTGCATAGGCTTTCTTTGCCCTGGTTTGCTGTAAGAGTTAACAGTGAGAAATTGGTAGTCACAGGTCAGTGGGTGGCTTTATGGAAATTAGGAGTATAGAGGGGAAACCAGCGAGAGGAAGGCGTCTGCAAGACTTGTCTGTCTTTGAACAGAATTGTGCGTTAAGGGTTCTTGCTTTGAATTCTTCCACTGGAGTCATTTCGGGGAAGTGAGTCTCACGTAGAGTTCCCTAGTTACGGTGTTTGTTGCGTGTCTGGGAGCTCGTCCTGGTGAGGTAGAAATGGGTGGGCGCAGGGGTGTGCGTGCGTGCGTGGCAGAGTGTCAGCCTTGCTTCTCTGCAGCTCATTTTTATTTAAACATTTTCTAATAAGCTTTTAAATGTGTTCTTATCAGTTTAATCTCTGATAGGTAGGTCCTTGATGTGAGGACTGTAGATTAGCTTGGTTGTTTGAAAGGAGGAGGGTTAGAGAAGAAGCTTGCTTTGTCTGCCCCATGTATGGACCTGGTAGTGCAGTGCTTCCAGGAACGCTGTATCTCCTTTAGGGGAGAAACTTCTGGCAGAGAAAAACAGAAAAGAGTTGAGCTGTGGTGACGGTTTTTTCAAGCAGATCTTTTTTCAATAGCAGCAAAATCTGGTGTCTTTAGCGGTTTTTCTTTCTTTGTGATAAACACCAATACAGTTACGGTTTCTTGGAAGTGTTTTGTGAGTCTGCAGATGTGAGAGGTTCTTCTTTCTCTTGCTAGAGAATTATTTAAGAAGCAGGACTCCTTCTTTCTGCTGTGAGCCTTTTCAACGGTATGAGGGACAAATGCTTTCCAGACTCTGGGTCTCTTGGGGAGATGGTTGTTTTTTTGTTTTTGTTTTTCTTGGGGTGGGGGATTGGTAATATTTGAGATTAGGTGTATATCAACAACTGCATGACTTACACAGACTTCTCCCCACCCGACCTACGTTCTCTGTATCTTGGTTGGTAAGATCGAGACAAGGCCCTAGGTGTCGTGCTGCACCTGGCACACAGGGGCCCCAATCCTGATTTCTCCCCTTCCCTCGAACCTACTGTAATCTAAATGCTAAATAATAATCCTTAACTGCTCATTATTGCCACCCTCACTATTGGAAAATCCCCAAAATCACGACAGTGGCTTACAAATCATGAGGATTCATTTTTTAAAACAAAAATGTAATGTGGGTTCTCTAGCTTTCCCTTCCGGTTTTCTGAACCAGGCAAGCTAGAAACTTACCTTTCTAGTGCAGCGAGAGCCCCAGGGAGCAGGAGCCCCCGGCACCTGGGGCTGGCATGCAGAGGGGTTCCTCACGGTTGTGTGTTCCACACTTTGATCTCACCCACCAAGTATCAAGTGTGATCTCCTCAGGCACTAGAACAGCCTTTCCATTTAGTCACAGACAGCCCCCTTGGGCACCCTGACTCTATCTTGCCACCCAGGTGTAGTAGACGCTGCTGTAACACGCAAACTCTGTACGTCCTTTAGGGCTAACCCTAGCCCAAGAGCCGGGAGCCCTTGCTTATGCTTAGAAGGCGTGCCGTCTCCCTGAAGTCCAAGCAGCATCGCGGGTGGGGACAACAGTTTCTTCCTGACAGGGTTTTTTATTCCATTCGCCCAGAGCTTAAGCTGATGGGGGCAAGTGTTTGTGCAGGTCTCTGCCACCTCGTGGGTGTGTGAGGGGGAGCAATCAACCAAGTCTTTTGTCCACAGATGATCCACAGCGGCTTGTCTGATGTCTCAGTCGAGGCTTTCTCTTGTTGGAAAGGAGATGACGCTTCTTCTGGTAAGGTAGCGTTTCACACTTGGTAATGCTTCGCTCCTGACTGGTGGCGGGGTGGCGGCAAGGGGGTTTACAGCTTTAGTGCCAACGCTTATAGATCACCTTACAACATGGGCTATGGCTATTATAGGTGAGAAGAATGCATGCAGCAACTCACGAGCTTGTCATAAACTCTAAACATACTTCTATAAAGCTAATGCCTCTTTTAACAGCACTAACAAACAGCTGAGCAAGACTAGTTACCAGCCATGCGTTTGTCACTTTTCAGTAAGGCCTAGGGGCCTTGGCATGAGCTGGCCCCTGGTCTGCCAGTGTCAGAAGAGGATCTTCCCTCTCTTATCCCCAGGTGTCTGTACTGGGAGCAGTACTGTTCAACTTACTCATAAATGATCTGGGGAAAGGGGTAAACAGTGAGGTGGCAAATTTTGCGGATGATACAAAATTGCTCAGGATAGTTAAGTCCCAAGCAGACTGCAGAGAGCCACAAAGAGATCTCACAAAACTGGGTGACGGGACAAGAGAATGGCAGATGAAGGGCGGTGCTCTTAAGTGCAAAGTCATGCACACTGGAAAACAGAATCCCAACTCTCCCTATAAAACGACGGGGTCTAAATTAGCTGTTACCACGCGAGAAAGAGTTCTGGGAGGCATTGTGGATAGGTCTCTGAAAACATCCACTCAGTGTGCAGCGGAGTCTCGGGAATCATTAAGAAAGGGATAGGTAAGAAGACAGAAACTGTCATATCGCCTCAATATCAATCCATGCTACTCCCACACCTTGAATACTGCGCGCTGATGCGGTCGCCCCAATCTCAAAAAAGATATATTGGAATGGGAAAGATTCCGAAAAGGACAACAAAGATGATGAGGGGATATGGACCAGCTTCCGTCTAAGAAGGGATTAATAAGATTGGGACTTTTCATCTTGGAAAAGAGACGACTATAGGGGGATACGACGGAGGTCTATAAAACCGTGACCGGTGTGGAGAAAGTAAATCAGGAAGAGTTATTTACTCCTTCTCATAAGGCACGAACTGGGGGTGGGGGGTGTCACCAAATAAAATTAATAGGCCGCAGCTTTAAAACAAACAGAAGGAAGTATTTCTTCACGCACCACACAGTCAACCTGTGGAACTCTTTGCCAGAGGATGTCGCGAATGCCAAGACTATAACAGGGTTCCAAAAAGCACTAGATACCTTTCTGGAGGATAGTTCCATCTATGACGCTTCGCCAGCGGTATTTCTAGCTAACCCCTGTTTGCCAGAAGCTGGGTATGGGCGCCAGGGGATGGAGCACTTGATGATTCCCCGTTCTGGTCATTCCCTCTGGGGTGCCTGGCATTGGCCGCGGTCAGAAGACAGGATACTGGGCTAGGTCTTTAACTTGGACGGGGAGCTGGGAAGATGGTAAATCAGACAGAACCCGTTCGACAAACCTCTTCATTTCCTTGTTACTGCCTGACTTCTTTATTCATTTCCTTTTCCTTATTTCCCAGCTGTCACGGAGTGTGGGGGAGTCCGGCCCTGCACCCCTCTTCCTGGGACCCACAGTGACTCTTAGCCAGCCAGTAAAACAGAAGGTTTATTGGACAACAGGAACACAGGTTACAGCAGGGCTTGCAGACACAGTCAGGACCCCTCCATCGAGTCCGTCTGGGCTTTCAGGGTGCTTGGATCCTCGCTAGGATACCCTGAATTCCGCCCACACAGCCCCAAGCCCAAACTCAAACTGCTTCCCTCCTGCCACCCCCTTCCTTTGTCCCCTTCCCGGGCAAAGGGGTTGACCTTTCCCCTCCCTTACCTAGCTCAGGTTACAGGCCCTGGCATTGTCCATCCCCTAAAGTCCTCCCTTGCTCTCCCACTCCCCACACAGACAGTCCCTACTGCATCACACCAGCAGACTGACTAGACACCAGATTTGGGTGCTAGCAGAGGGACCTGACGAGCTCCTTCTTTTCGGCAGCGTTGAACATGCCAGGGCACAGTCAGATTCTGGATGCTCCTCTGAACGTAACCCCTAGCGCTCAGTTGTATTTCTGTTTCTTAGCTCTTTTGGGCCATCGATCTTTGGTCTGACACGTAGGATCCCTGCATTAGGAGAGAGGGCTAATTAATGAGACCACAAACCTTGGAAATCAAATGAAACCTGAAGTCCGTAGAAGACCCCGAAAGGCCCTTGGGGAGTGGAGGGCAAGCTGAGGAAGAGTTCCCTGCACAGCTTACCTCTCCATTCTCGTTTTCCTGTCCTGATCGCAAAAGCCGGGAAGCAGCTCCGGGTAGGGAGGGGATACCATATGCGTGCAGTGGTTAGACAGGAAACAGCAAGGAACTGGACTGGTACGGAGTGAAACCGGAAGCCTCTTCTGTATGCCTGATGACTGCATGTTTGAGAGAGTTATGTGGGAAGTGGAGGCTTTGAGTGGGCTTTCAGAGGAAATGTAATGGAAAGGCAGCAGAAAGTGGAATCCCAGGGTTTTAAACAATCCTCCGATAACACACCAAAAAGCTCAGGTCTAGTTACTCATTCAAAATTAGAAGAAAGTTACAGCAAGATTTCATCATAAATGACGTCAAACCCTAAAGATTTCACAACACAACTGCTGTAAGGAGCCACGAGGGAAGCAAGACAAAGTCAACCTTCTCACAGAGAAACCCAGTTAAACCATTTCTCTCTTTTGAAGCAGCATAATCTCCCCAAATGGAAGGGCACTGTTCCCGGAGAAGGGTCCTGGAGAGGGCTTTCCTCGTTGGTGCAGGCCATCCACCTCCCCGAAAGACGGGAGCTAGGTCGACGGAAGAATTCTTCCGACCAAGGCGCGGACTGACGTAGCCGCGTCGATTTACGTTCCCCGTGCAGACCAGGCCCGAGGGTTGGAGCGTCCTGAAGAGTTAAGTCAGAACAGCTCCGTCTGTCAGGGGTGCGCAAAAGGGAAACCTGCTCCTGGGCGACGCACGCCGCCCTAACCCCCAGCGTAGCTAAGGGCTTTCGGGGAGGCGATGGGCCTAAAGCGATGGAAAGACCTCCTCCAGCACAGGGTTGTGACAGCCTGGTCTCCGTAGCACAGACAGGGAGGCCACCAAGAGACAGGAACAGACAGCAAAAGCCAAAGCGGCCCCAGGGCAGGGGGCGAGGCTGCCTGTTGGATGAGGGGACCGGGCGGGACAGGCCTTTGGGACAGGCCGTCCTCCCGTCAAAGGAGGAAGAGCCCAAGAAGGAGGGCCAGGCAAGAAGCTACAAGCAGGGAAAGAAGCAGAGCAGGCGGGCGGGCAGCTCCCCTTAGAGCAAAAGAAGGCATTGGCCCAAGCCCCCCCGCAAAAGCAGACTAGAGAGCAGATGAGCTGCAAAAGACCAGGGAAAGTCAAGAAAGCACAGAGCTTTGCAAGCCACAGGGAAAGTTTCAGAGCTGAGCTTTGCTTCTTCTCCCTTGGCCCCATCATCAGGGGCAAGAACAAAGGTGCCAAAAGCTACAGGACCTGCAGAAGAGAGCCGTCACAAAGACAGGAGAGCAAAACCGCTTTTGTCAAAACCAACCACACAGCTGCACGCTGGACCAAGCATCCCCAGGCCACTGAGCAGCACTCCCCAAGGCATCTCGTTTTCCTGTCTTTTCAACCAATCGCCAGGGGAGAGCGCGAATGCAGTCCCCCACTACCACAAATTATGCAGTTGAGTTTCCCCCATTTGGGGAAATCGCAGGGGTCAACACACCCGCAGTGCAATGGATGAGCCTCACCCTGGGAAAACCACCTTCGTGATCACAGTATTTCCCCTGCCAGGTAAGTATGAGGTCCTACTGCCCAGCTGCCGCCCGCCCTCGCTCTCCCCAGACTTCTAAGACACGGGGCGGACCGCCACGCCCCAACCCCCTGGCCTCGCCCACACCGGCCCCCACTGCCGACAGATGCCCCGCCGCGTCCCCGAGGCCCCTCCCTTCTCCACGCCGAGCTCCCGGGGCCAAAGTCGGGCCCTGCCGGGCCGCCTGCCTCCGCTCCGACAATGCTCTGCTTGCACACAGATCTGCATACACGCTCACGCGACTCCGCCCCTCCGCTCGGGCCCCCTCCCCCTGCCTGCTCGGGCCATGACTCTTGCGCCCTGGAGTTGTAGCCGGGTCTCGTCCCAGGCATCCAGGCTATCAGAGAGACCACATTGACCAGCTGCTGCTGGGGAAAGAGTGCAGCTTGCATTTTGCTGCTCTCTCTCCCCACCGGAAGTTGGTCCAATACAAGAACGACCTCCCCTGCCTTGTCTCACTTCAGTTTCTCCTCAGTGCAGAAGGTCGGGTGTTGTCAGCCACTCTCCAGAAACTGGAAGGCCACTCCATCCCTTTTGTTACCTGCCAAGTGAGGCTGAGTGCACTGGCAGGCAGCGCCGTCCGAAGGAGTGGAAGATTAGACAAATGGCCAGGGAAGGGTATAAAACTATTGCTCGGGAAGGCAGGAGCGAAATTAGGAAGGGCAACTCAGGCTTGGAGTTGCAGCTAGCAAGAGATGTTAAGGGTAACAAGAAGAAGGGTTTCTTCAGGTATGTTAGCAACAAGAAGAAAGTCAAGGAAACTGTGGGCCCCATACTGAATGAGAGAGGCGACCTAGTGACAGAGGATGTGGAAAAAGCTAAGGTACTCAATGCTTTCCCCCGCCCCGCCCCCGTCTTCACGAACAAAATCTGCTCCCAGACTGCTGCACTGGGCAGCACAGCATGGAGAGGAGGTGACCAGCCCCCTGTGGAGAAAGAAGTGGTTTGAGACTATTTAGAAAAGCTGGGGGAGCACGAATCCGTGGGGCTGGATGCGCTGCATCCCAGGGTGCTAAAAGAGTTGGTGGGTGTAATTGCAGGGCCATTGGCTATTATCTTTGAAAACTCATGGTGATCGGGGGAGGTCCCGGATGACTGGAAAAAGGCTAATGTAGTGCCCATCGTTAAAAAAGGGAAGAAAGAAGGAGGATGCGGGGAACTACAGGCCAATCAGCCTCACCTCAGTCCCTGGAAAAATCATGGAGCAGGTCCTCGAGGAATCAATTCTGAAGCACTCAGAGGAGAGGCAAGTGATCAGCAGCAGTCAGCATGGTTTCAGCAAGGGCAAGTCACGCCTGACTAACCGAATTGCCTTCTGTGAGGAGATAAGTGGGTCTGGGGATGAGGGGAAAGCAATGGAGGTGTTATTCCTTGACTTTATCAAAGCTTTTGATACAATCATCTCCCACAGCATTCTTGTCGGCAAGTTCAAGAAGTATGGGCTGGATGAATGGACTATAAGGTGGAGAGAAAGCTGGCTAGGTCGTCGGGTTCAACGGGTAGTGATCGATGGCTCCACGTCTAATTGGCAGCCGATATCAAGCGGTGTGCCCCAGGGGTCGGTCCTGGGGCCGATTGTGTTCAATATCTTCATTAATGTTCTGGAGGATGGCGTGGACTGCCCTCTCAGCAAGTTTGCAGATGACACTAAACTGGGAGGAGCGGTCGATACGCTGGAGGGTAGGGGTAGGATACAGAGGGACCTAGACAAATTAGAGGATTGGGCCAAAAGACACCTGATGAGGTTCAACAAGGACAAGTGCCCAGTCCTACACTTAGGACGGAAGAATCCCACGTGCTGCTCCAGACTAGGGACCGAATGGCTAGGCAGCAGTTCTGCAGAAAAGGACCCAGGGGTTACAGTGGAGGAGAAGCTGCCTATGAGTCGATGGTATGCCCTTGTTGCCAAGAAGGCTAACGGCATTTTGGACTGTATACGTAGGGGCATTGCCAGCAGATCGAGAGACGTGATCGTTCCCTTCTATTCGACATTGGTGAGGCCTCATCTGGAGTACCGTGTCCAGTTTTGGGCCCCACACTACAAGAAGGATGTGGAAAAACTGAAAAGAGTCCAGCCTAGGGCAAGAAAAATGATTGGGGGCGGGTGGGCGGGGGCTGGAAGACATGACTTATGAGGAGAGGCTGAGGGAACTGGGATTGTTTAGTCTGCAGAAGAGAAGAATGAGGGGGGATTGATCGCTACTTCCAACTACCTGAAAGGGGGTTCCAAAGAGGATGGATCTAGACTGTTCTCAGTGGTGCCAGATGACAGAACAAGGAGCAATGGTCCCAAGTTGTGGTGGGGAAGGTGGAGGTTGGATATTAGGAAAAGCCTTTTTCACGAGGAGGGTGGTGAAGCATTGGAATGGGTTCCCTATTCCAATGGAGGTGGTGGAATCTCCTTCCTTAGAGGTTTTCAAGGTCAGGCTTGACAAAGCCCTGGCTGGGATGATTTAGTTGGGGATTGGGTTGGACTAGATGACCTCCTGAGGTCCCTTCCAACCCTGAGAGTCCATGATTTTTAAGCTGTTCCCGTGCATCAAGGTGAGCTGCAGCTCAGCAAACCCCAAGGATCTGAGGCGAGCTACTTTGCAGCAGAGGCAGACCAAGCAGCAGGTACAACGCGGGGTCACACCCCGGCCGGCAGATAGAATCTCATGTCCGAGATCCCGGCTCCTGTTCCTTGGCAAAGCGTGTGCTTTTGCTCCGGATTTTAGCTGCGGGCCAAGTGCCCTCTGGCCTCTCGTCCGGGCTCCGTCCTCCATGCGCCTGGGCATCAGCGGGACTGTCTCAGGAGAGCAGCTTCCCCACCCTCGCCGCATCCCAATCTCCGCCCAGCTGGGGAAGGAGCAGAGGCAGCCCGGAGAAAAGTCTCCTTTGAACGCCGGAGACGGCCGGAGCATCTTATTTGCATACTCACAGAGCATTGCGCGCAGCGAAGCGAGTCCCTGGTCAAGGGGCTGGTTTTGCTCCCTGTGTTCCCGGTTCTGATGATCCAACTCGGGCTATCAATCGGTTCAATTCCATTTCCTCTAAAAGCTCTGCAGTTTAGCGGGCTGTGAGAGTACTCACCCTGACTTGTGGTAGCATACGCGGTTGCCCTGGCAGCGCCTCTGCCCTGTTTTCCATGTACTCTGCTTTCTCTTCAGTTTGTATAAATCTTTCGCCTTTTACTAAAGATTTCCGTGGAGAGGAACATTTATGAGTTTGTAGCCAATTTTTGGAGGCTTTGCTTTGGTGAGGCTGTTCCCTGTTGTGAAAAAGAACAGAAGGGGGCTACCTGAACTGGTGTCAGTAGCTCGAGCTTTCCTATAAACAACTCAGAGCTGTGAAAATGACTGTTTGGGAATTACTGTTCCATTATTTTATTTTCAGCTGATCGTGTTAGTGAGATGGCTTCCTGTCTAGCAGGGGACTCTTTTGTGATGGGTATTCCGCTGGCTCTTCGGTTTTGGAAGTTTTTGGTTATCACGGTTGAAGAGCAGCAAATAAATGCGTTGTTGTTCGTGTTAAGGTTTGGTTTGTCCTAAGAGTGGATGGTTTGGAGTCATTTGTAACTCTGCCGTTAGTTATTGGCAACAGCTTGTTATTGGGCCCCTGAGTGGAAAGGCTGCTCTTGCAGATTTTAGTTTGTCATTGTTGGAAGGTCAGTTAAAGAGCTGCTCTCTTAATGTAGTCCGTGAGGGTTCTTACGCCACCCTCCTTAATATACCTTCCAGAAGGTGATTGCATAGTTTCCCTCGTCTCCCCACAGAAGAGAAATTGTCCATCCCTTTCCTGTTGGGAAAACACCAGTGTTTTCAAACCTTTTGCCCAGATGAGGGATAGTTCATAGGAGCAGAAGAGGAGGAAGGTTGTGGCCCTTTGAGTCAGATTCCTAGCGTTTAAGGCCAGAAGGAACCAGCCCATCACCTCAGAGGGACTAAGGGGCACCAATGCCCCAAATAGCGAGGAATTGCTTTGATGCAATTGACTGTATGTTTGAGATAGTTCGGTGGGAAGGAGCAGAAAAGAGCATCGGGGCTGCGGAACAGCGCTTGCATAGGCTTTCTTTGCCCTGGTTTGCTGTAAGGGTTAACAGTGAGTAATTGGTAGTCACAGGTCAGTGGGTGGCTTTATGGAAATTAGGAGTATAGAGGGGAAACCAGCGAGAGGAAGGCGTCTGCAAGACTTGTCTGTCTTTGAACAGAATTGTGCGTTAAGGGTTCTTGCTTTGAATTCTTCCACTGGAGTCATTTCGGGGAAGTGAGTCTCACGTAGAGTTCCCTAGTTACGGTGTTTGTTGCGTGTCTGGGAGCTCGTCCTGGTGAGGTAGAAATGGGTGGCCGCAGGGGTGTGCGTGCGTGCGTGGCAGAGTGTCAGCCTTGCTTCTCTGCAGCTCATTTTTATTTAAACATTTTCTAATAAGCTTTTAAATGTGTTCTTATCAGTTTAATCTCTGATAGGTAGGTCCTTGATGTGAGGACTGTAGATTAGCTTGGTTGTTTGAAAGGAAGAGGGTTAGAGAAGAAGCTTGCTTTGTCTGCCCCATGTATGGACCTGGTAGTGCAGTGCTTCCAGGAACGCTGTATCTCCTTTAGGGGAGAAACTTCTGGCAGAGAAAAACAGAAAAGAGTTGAGCTGTGGTGACGGTTTTTTCAAGCAGATCTTTTTTCAATAGCAGCAAAATCTGGTGTCTTTAGCGGTTTTTCTTTCTTTGTGATAAACACCAATACAGTTACGGTTTCTTGGAAGTGTTTTGTGAGTCTGCAGATGTGAGAGGTTCTTCTTTCTCTTGCTAGAGAATTATTTAAGAAGCAGGACTCCTTCTTTCTGCTGTGAGCCTTTTCAACGGTATGAGGGACAAATGCTTTCCAGACTCTGGGTCTCTTGGGGAGATGGTTGTTTTTTTGTTTTTGTTTTTCTTGGGGTGGGGGATTGGTAATATTTGAGATTAGGTGTATATCAACAACTGCATGACTTACACAGACTTCTCCCCACCCGACCTACGTTCTCTGTATCTTGGTTGGTAAGATCGAGACAAGGCCCTAGGTGTCGTGCTGCACCTGGCACACAGGGGCCCCAATCCTGATTTCTCCCCCTCTCCCGAACCTACTGTAATCTAAATGCTAAATAATAATCCTTAACTGCTCATTATTGCCACCCTCACTATTGGAAAATCCCCAAAATCACGACAGTGGCTTACAAATCATGAGGATTCATTTTTTAAAACAAAAATGTAATGTGGGTTCTCTAGCTTTCCCTTCCGGTTTTCTGAACCAGGCAAGCTAGAAACTTACCTTTCTAGTGCAGCGAGAGCCCCAGGGAGCAGGAGCCCCCGGCACCTGGGGCTGGCATGCAGAGGGGTTCCTCACGGTTGTGTGTTCCACACTTTGATCTCACCCACCAAGTATCAAGTGTGATCTCCTCAGGCACTAGAACAGCCTTCCCATTTAGTCACAGACAGCCCCCTTGGGCACCCTGACTCTATCTTGCCACCCAGGTGTAGTAGACGCTGCTGTAACACGCAAACTCTGTACGTCCTTTAGGGCTAACCCTAGCCCAAGAGCCGGGAGCCCTTGCTTATGCTTAGAAGGCGTGCCGTCTCCCTGAAGTCCAAGCAGCATCGCGGGTGGGGACAACAGTTTCTTCCTGACAGGGTTTTTTATTCCATTCGCCCAGAGCTCAAGCTGATGGGGGCAAGTGTTTGTGCAGGTCTCTGCCACCTCGTGGGTGTGTGAGGGGGAGCAATCAACCAAGTCTTTTGTCCACAGATGATCCACAGCGGCTTGTCTGATGTCTCAGTCGAGGCTTTCTCTTGTTGGAAAGGAGGTGACGCTTCTTCTGGTAAGGTAGCGTTTCACACTTGGTAATGCTTCGCTCCTGACTGGTGGCGGGGTGGCGGCAAGGGGGTTTACAGCTTTAGTGCCAACGCTTATAGATCACCTTACAACATGGGCTATGGCTATTATAGGTGAGAAGAATGCATGCAGCAACTCACGAGCTTGTCATAAACTCTAAACATACTTCTATAAAGCTAATGCCTCTTTTAACAGCACTAACAAACAGCTGAGCAAGACTAGTTACCAGCCATGCGTTTGTCACTTTTCAGTAAGGCCTAGGGGCCTTGGCATGAGCTGGCCCCTGGTCTGCCAGTGTCAGAAGAGGATCTTCCCTCTCTTATCCCCAGGTGTCTGTACTGGGAGCAGTACTGTTCAACTTACTCATAAATGATCTGGGGAAAGGGGTAAACAGTGAGGTGGCAAATTTTGCGGATGATACAAAATTGCTCAGGATAGTTAAGTCCCAAGCAGACTGCAGAGAGCCACAAAGAGATCTCACAAAACTGGGTGACGGGACAAGAGAATGGCAGATGAAGGGCGGTGCTCTTAAGTGCAAAGTCATGCACACTGGAAAACAGAATCCCAACTCTCCCTATAAAACGACGGGGTCTAAATTAGCTGTTACCACGCGAGAAAGAGATCTGGGAGGCATTGTGGATAGGTCTCTGAAAACATCCACTCAGTGTGCAGCGGAGTCTCGGGAATCATTAAGAAAGGGATAGGTAAGAAGACAGAAACTGTCATATCGCCTCAATATCAATCCATGCTACTCCCACACCTTGAATACTGCGCGCTGATGCGGTCGCCCCAATCTCAAAAAAGATATATTGGAATGGGAAAGATTCCGAAAAGGACAACAAAGATGATGAGGGAATATGGACCAGCTTCCGTCTAAGAAGGGATTAATAAGATTGGGACTTTTCATCTTGGAAAAGAGACGACTATAGGGGGATACGACGGAGGTCTATAAAACCGTGACCGGTGTGGAGAAAGTAAATCAGGAAGAGTTATTTACTCCTTCTCATAAGGCACGAACTGGGGGTGGGGGGTGTCACCAAATAAAATTAATAGGCCGCAGCTTTAAAACAAACAGAAGGAAGTATTTCTTCACGCACCACACAGTCAACCTGTGGAACTCTTTGCCAGAGGATGTCGCGAATGCCAAGACTATAACAGGGTTCCAAAAAGCACTAGATACCTTTCTGGAGGATAGTTCCATCTATGACGCTTCGCCAGCGGTATTTCTAGCTAACCCCTGTTTGCCAGAAGCTGGGTATGGGCGCCAGGGGATGGAGCACTTGATGATTCCCCGTTCTGGTCATTCCCTCTGGGGCGCCTGGCATTGGCCGCGGTCAGAAGACAGGATACTGGGCTAGGTCTTTAACTTGGACGGGGAGCTGGGAAGATGGTAAATCAGACAGAACCCGTTCGACAAACCTCTTCATTTCCTTGTTACTGCCTGACTTCTTTATTCATTTCCTTTTCCTTATTTCCCAGCTGTCACGGAGTGTGGGGGAGTCCGGCCCTGCACCCCTCTTCCTGGGACCCACAGTGACTCTTAGCCAGCCAGTAAAACAGAAGGTTTATTGGACAACAGGAACACAGGTTACAGCAGGGCTTGCAGACACAGTCAGGACCCCTCCATCGAGTCCGTCTGGGCTTTCAGGGTGCTTGGATCCTAGCTAGGATACCCTGAATTCCGCCCACACAGCCCCAAGCCCAAACTCAAACTGCTTCCCTCCTGCCACCCCCTTCCTTTGTCCCCTTCCCGGGCAAAGGGGTTGACCTTTCCCCTCCCTTACCTAGCTCAGGTTACAGGCCCTGGCATTGTCCATCCCCTAAAGTCCTCCCTTGCTCTCCCACTCCCCACACAGACAGTCCCTACTGCATCACACCAGCAGACTGACTAGACACCAGATTTGGGTGCTAGCAGAGGGACCTGACGAGCTCCTTCTTTTCGGCAGCGTTGAACATGCCAGGGCACAGTCAGATTCTGGATGCTCCTCTGAACGTAACCCCTAGCGCTCAGTTGTATTTCTGTTTCTTAGCTCTTTTGGGCCATCGATCTTTGGTCTGACACGTAGGATCCCTGCATTAGGAGAGAGGGCTAATTAATGAGACCACAAACCTTGGAAATCAAATGAAACCTGAAGTCCGTAGAAGACCCCGAAAGGCCCTTGGGGAGTGGAGGGCAAGCTGAGGAAGAGTTCCCTGCACAGCTTACCTCTCCATTCTCGTTTTCCTGTCCTGATCGCAAAAGCCGGGAAGCAGCTCCGGGTAGGGAGGGGATACCATATGCGTGCAGTGGTTAGACAGGAAACAGCAAGGAACTGGACTGGTACGGAGTGAAACCGGAAGCCTCTTCTGTATGCCTGATGACTGCATGTTTGAGAGAGTTATGTGGGAAGTGGAGGCTTTGAGTGGGCTTTCAGAGGAAATGTAATGGAAAGGCAGCAGAAAGTGGAATCCCAGGGTTTTAAACAATCCTCCGATAACACACCAAAAAGCTCAGGTCTAGTTACTCATTCAAAATTAGAAGAAAGTTACAGCAAGATTTCATCATAAATGACGTCAAACCCTAAAGATTTCACAACACAACTGCTGTAAGGAGCCACGAGGGAAGCAAGACAAAGTCAACCTTCTCACAGAGAAACCCAGTTAAACCATTTCTCTCTTTTGAAGCAGCATAATCTCCCCAAATGGAAGGGCACTGTTCCCGGAGAAGGGTCCTGGAGAGGGCTTTCCTCGTTGGTGCAGGCCATCCACCTCCCCGAAAGACGGGAGCTAGGTCGACGGAAGAATTCTTCCGACCAAGGCGCGGACTGACGTAGCCGCGTCGATTTACGTTCCCCGTGCAGACCAGGCCCGAGGGTTGGAGCGTCCCGAAGAGTTAAGTCAGAACAGCTCCGTCTGTCAGGGGTGCGCAAAAGGGAAACCTGCTCCTGGGCGACGCACGCCGCCCTAACCCCCAGCGTAGCTAAGGGCTTTCGGGGAGGCGATGGGCCTAAAGCGATGGAAAGACCTCCTCCAGCACAGGGTTGTGACAGCCTGGTCTCTGTAGCACAGACAGGGAGGCCACCAAGAGACAGGAACAGACAACAAAAGCCAAAGCGGCCCCAGGGCAGGGGGCGAGGCTGCCTGTTGGATGAGGGGACCGGGCGGGACAGGCCTTTGGGACAGGCCGTCCTCCCGTCAAAGGAGGAAGAGCCCAAGAAGGAGGGCCAGGCAAGAAGCTACAAGCAGGGAAAGAAGCAGAGCAGGCGGGCGGGCAGCTCCCCTTAGAGCAAAAGAAGGCATTGGCCCAAGCCCCCCCGCAAAAGCAGACTAGAGAGCAGATGAGCTGCAAAAGACCAGGGAAAGTCAAGAAAGCACAGAGCTTTGCAAGCCACAGGGAAAGTTTCAGAGCTGAGCTTTGTTTTTTCTCCCTTGGCCCCATCATCAGGGGCAAGAACAAAGGTGCCAAAAGCTACAGGACCTGCAGAAGAGAGCCGTCACAAAGACAGGAGAGCAAAACCGCTTTTGTCAAAACCAACCACACAGCTGCACGCTGGACCAAGCATCCCCAGGCCACTGAGCAGCACTCCCCAAGGCATCTTGTTTTCCTGTCTTTTCAACCAATCGCCAGGGGAGAGCGCGAACGCAGTCCCCCACTACCACAAATTATGCAGTCGAGTTTCCCCCATTTGGGGAAATCGCAGGGGTCAACACACCTGCAGTGCAATGGATGAGCCTCACCCTGGGAAAACCACCTTCGTGATCACAGTATTTCCCCTGCCAGGTAAGTATGAGGTCCTACTGCCCAGCTGCCGCCCGCCCTCGCTCTCCTCAGACTTCTAAGACACGGGGCGGACCGCCACGCCCCAACCCCCTGGCCTCGCCCACACCGGCCCCCACTGCCGACAGATGCCCCGCCGCGTCCCCGAGGCCCCTCCCTTCTCCACGCCGAGCTCCCGGGGCCAAAGTCGGGCCCTGCCGGGCCGCCTGCCTCCGCTCCGACAATGCTCTGCTCGCACACAGATCTGCATACACGCTCACGCGACTCCGCCCCTCCGCTCGGGCCCCCTCCCCCTGCCTGCTCGGGCCATGACTCTTGCGCCCTGGAGTTGTAGCCGGGTCTCGTCCCAGGCATCCAGGCTATCAGAGAGACCACATTGACCAGCTGCTGCTGGGGAAAGAGTGCAGCTTGCATTTTGCTGCTCTCTCTCCCCACCGGAAGTTGGTCCAATACAAGAACGACCTCCCCTGCCTTGTCTCACTTCAGTTTCTCCTCAGTGCAGAAGGTCGGGTGTTGTCAGCCACTCTCCAGAAACTGGAAGGCCACTCCATCCCTTTTGTTACCTGCCAAGTGAGGCTGAGTGCACTGGCAGGCAGCGCCGTCCGAAGGAGTGGAAGATTAGACAAATGGCCAGGGAAGGGTATAAAACTATTGCTCGGGAAGGCAGGAGCGAAATTAGGAAGGGCAACTCAGGCTTGGAGTTGCAGCTAGCAAGAGATGTTAAGGGTAACAAGAAGAAGGGTTTCTTCAGGTATGTTAGCAACAAGAAGAAAGTCAAGGAAACTGTGGGCCCCATACTGAATGAGAGAGGCGACCTAGTGACAGAGGATGTGGAAAAAGCTAAGGTACTCAATGCTTTCCCCCGCCCCGCCCCCGTCTTCACGAACAAAATCTGCTCCCAGACTGCTGCACTGGGCAGCACAGCATGGAGAGGAGGTGACCAGCCCCCTGTGGAGAAAGAAGTGGTTTGAGACTATTTAGAAAAGCTGGGGGAGCACGAATCCGTGGGGCTGGATGCGCTGCATCCCAGGGTGCTAAAAGAGTTGGTGGGTGTAATTGCAGGGCCATTGGCTATTATCTTTGAAAACTCATGGTGATCGGGGGAGGTCCCGGATGACTGGAAAAAGGCTAATGTAGTGCCCATCGTTAAAAAAGGGAAGAAAGAAGGAGGATGCGGGGAACTACAGGCCAATCAGCCTCACCTCAGTCCCTGGAAAAATCATGGAGCAGGTCCTCGAGGAATCAATTCTGAAGCACTCAGAGGAGAGGCAAGTGATCAGCAGCAGTCAGCATGGTTTCAGCAAGGGCAAGTCACGCCTGACTAACCGAATTGCCTTCTGTGAGGAGATAAGTGGGTCTGGGGATGAGGGGAAAGCAATGGAGGTGTTATTCCTTGACTTTATCAAAGCTTTTGATACAATCATCTCCCACAGCATTCTTGTCGGCAAGTTCAAGAAGTATGGGCTGGATGAATGGACTATAAGGTGGAGAGAAAGCTGGCTAGGTCGTCGGGTTCAACGGGTAGTGATCGATGGCTCCACGTCTAATTGGCAGCCGATATCAAGCGGCGTGCCCCAGTGGTCGGTCCTGGGGCCGATTGTGTTCAATATCTTCATTAACGTTCTGGAGGATGGCGTGGACTGCCCTCTCAGCAAGTTTGCAGATGACACTAAACTGGGAGGAGCGGTCGATACGCTGGAGGGTAGGGGTAGGATACAGAGGGACCTAGACAAATTAGAGGATTGGGCCAAAAACACCTGATGAGGTTCAACAAGGACAAATGCCCAGTCCTACACTTTAGACGGAAGAATCCCACGCGCTGCTCCAGACTAGGGACCGAATGGCTAGGCAGCAGTTTTGCAGAAAAGGACCCAGGGGTTACAGTGGAGGAGAAGCTGCCTATGAGTCGACGGTATGCCGTTGTTGCCAAGAAGGCTAGCGGCATTTTGGATTGTATACGTAGGGGCATTGCCAGCAGATCGAGAGACGTGATCGTTCCCTTCTATTCGACATTGGTGAGGCCTCATCTGGAGTACCGTGTCCAGTTTTGGGCCCCACACTACAAGAAGGATGTGGAAAAACTGAAAAGAGTCCAGCCTAGGGCAAGAAAAATGATTGGGGGTGGGTGGGCGGGGGCTGGAAGACATGACTTATGAGGAGAGGCTGAGGGAACTGGGATTGTTTAGTCTGCAGAAGAGAAGAATGAGGGGGATTGATCTCTGCTTCCAACTACCTGAAAGGGGGTTCCAAAGAGGATGGATCTAGACTGTTCTCAGTGGTGCCAGATGACAGAACAAGGAGCAATGGTCCCAAGTTGTGGTGTGGAAGGTGGAGGTTGGATATTAGGAAAAGCCTTTTTCACGAGGAGGGTGGTGAAGCATTGGAATGGGTTCCCTATTCCAATGGAGGTGGTGGAATCTCCTTTCTTAGAGGTTTTCAAGATCAGGCTTGACAATGCCCTGGCTGGGATGATTTAGTTGGGGATTGGGTTGGACTAGATGACCTCCTGAGGTCCCTTCCAACCCTGAGATTCCATGATTTTAAGCTGTTCCTCTGTATCAAGAATACTGGGAGTGCTGGTGGCATAGGGTCTGAGTAGAGAGTCCACAGCGACACCATCACAGGACCTAACCAGATCAGCCACACCATCACCAGTTCATTCACCTGCATGTCCACCAATGTAATATACACCATCATATGCCGGCAATGCCCCTCTGCTCTGTATATCGGTCAAACTAGACAGTCGTTACGGAAAAGGATAAAAGGACAGAAATCAGATATTAGGAATGGCAATATACAAAAACCTGTACGAGAACACTTCAACATCCCTCACCACACTATATCAGACCTTAAGGTGGCCATCCTGCAGCAAAAGTACTTCAGTACCAGACTTCAAAGAGAAACTGCTGAGCTTCAGTTCATCTGCAAATTTGACACCATCAGCTCAGGATTAAATAAAGACTTTCAATTGCTTGCCAATTACAAAACCAGTTTCTCCTCCCTTGGTTTTCACATCTCAACTGCTAGAACAGGGCCTCATTCTCCCTGATTTAACTACCTTATTATCTTTAGCTTTCCTGCATATATATACCTGCCCCTGGAAATTTCCACTATATGCATCTGACGAAGTGGGTATTCACTCATGAAAGCTCATGCTCCAAAACATCTGTTAGTCTATAATGTGCCACAGGATTCTTTACTGCTTTTGCAGATCCAGACTAACACGACTACCTCTCTGATACTATTCAGAACAGGGAGTCACCCTCATGGATCCAACTTTCTGTTAAGGAACATACACCACTCCTGGCCAGAGATATGATCGGCCCTGGCAAATGGCAACATCATCTCCCTTGAAGCCACAGCTAGTCTGGAAACCCACATCCAGGTAATGGGAAGTCCCTGCCTGGAACCAGAAGACCTGTGACCAGAGTCCTTCCCAAACCAGATACACATCTCACTGACAGAGATGGCTACTTTTGTCCCAGTTGGGCAGGTCTTGCCTGGCATGAACAGGATTCACGCTGTCACTGCTCTCAATCACTTTCCATCTCACCTCAGGGCTGGACTCCGTCCCTGTGACTTCTTTCCTCTTGGTATGAAGCACAACACAAGAGGAAAAGAAAAAGCAATGGTGGTGAGACTCCTCTTCTCGCTACTCCCGCACTCCAGGGCTCCAGCCTCAACCCTTCTCCCATTCTGCCATCACAGCTATAATTAGAAATCTGAACCCGGGGCTCACACCTGGTTGTCTCCCCAATCCTTGGCGCTGTCCAGCATGTCTCCCTCCACAGAAGTCACCTGGCCTCGTCTTAGACTCCATCTTCATATTGCTCTTCTCCTTCCCAGAGCTCCTGCTCTGCTCCTCAGACCTGTCTGTCCTCAGCTCTGCAGGCAGAGGGGAAGGGGCCTGATGGGAACACATATGCCCAATTCCAGACACCACACGGCATCCACAGGGCTACCAAAACACAGCATCTTCGGCCAAAACCACACCCCACCCCGAGGGAGCAAAAAGCCTTTGTGAGCACAGCACGCACAAGACAGGAAAAGATTAACACCCACACCCAGCCCAGCCAAAGTGTGAGCTTCCTCACCTTCCTGGCCACAGGTCCATGGGGCTCATAGATGGAGAAGTTTGGTGGGCTGTGGGGGCCCCTGAAGAACTAGCTCAGCATGGGAATGACTGGGACGTATGTGGGGGCCTGATTGTGGGTTGGGGTGTCCAGGAGGACCCGAGAGAAGGGAATAGGGGAATTAAGGAGAGAGGAGGGTGGGGTTACCAAAGTGCATTGTGGGAATGTGGGATTTAGAGAAGCCAGAGTGGATGGGTGTCGGCGGGTTGGATGACTCCACAGTGGCTGAAAAGGGGAATCTGGCAGGTTTGGGGGTAGCAGAGATTGAAGATGAGGAACCTCACACCCTGGGGATGGACTGGGAGAGTGGGCGGATGGGCAAGTGGGGCCCAGCAATGGAGAAATGGGTTGGAATCAATTAGAGGTGGGGCGCTGAAGACAGGGAGGAGGAGGAGGAAGAGGAGGTGAGGTGATGAGGATGGAGAAGAGGATGTCGGGGGTGGGGCGAGAGAAGGAGGTCGGCTGCGGGGCGCTAAGGACTGGAGGGGGGGAAGAGGAGGTCGAGGGCGAAGGGAAAAGCCAGGTAGAGTGTACAGGATGGGGGAGGGGACGCTGGGGGCTGAAGGATCCCCACAGATGGAGATGGGGCTGGCGAGAGGGTCACAACAGGTGGGGAGACACTGGGGGCAGGTTTGGGGGGCTTGAAAGGGCTGCTGGGGCCCTACAGGGGGAGAGGAGGAGACGGTGCTGGTAGGAGAGTCACAGCAGATGGGAGGGACGCTCGGGGGCAGGCTGGGGGAGGTTGAAGGCCCCATGGCCCCAGGCTGCCACTTGTGGGGCTGCTCCCAGGCAGCTCAGTCCCCCACACCTGCTGCCCCCCAGGCCCAGCTGCGGGGGGTGAAGCCCTTTCACTCCATGCTGCCTCTGCCCTGTGCCCCCCCCAACCCGGCTCCCATGGGCCCGGGGCTGATCCCGGGGCAGGGGCGAAGCAGGGGCTGAGCCTGGCACCTGGAACTGGGTGTCTGAGCCCCTGGCCCCCCCATGTGGAGCCGCCACTCCCTATCCTGCCTCAGCGCTCCTCAGATAGGCCCTGCCCCCACGCCTTGCCCCGCCCCACCTGCCGGCTGCCCCCAAGGCCACGTTCCGGCTCCTGACGTGAACTCTCATGTCCTGGGGCCCCGGCCCGCCCCCCTTCCTCTGTGTCTCTCCCCGCCCCCGGCCACTGCCCCACTCGGGGCGGGGGGTAGCTGTTGGAGGGAGCCGTATGAGAATTACTGATATGAAATCATGACAGACTGTGCTTCTCTCTGTATTTTCGAAACTGGAAGAACTTCAGGTTTTGGAGGGAAAACTGTTGCTGTGAATCCTTCTCAGAAGAAGGGGAGGGAATGAGGGAGGAGGAAAGGACTCTGGCTGCCTGGGCTGAAGGCAAGAGGCAGGCCTGGGTGTGGCAAGGGCCTCCTGTCCCGGCCTCAGGCAGCAGTGCTTCGTGGTCCCCTTTTCCCACCCACACCGGCAGGTGGCTGCTGCGGGAGAACACAAGGGAGGCTCTCGGGAAGTCAGGCAGTGCTGTGTGTGTGGCTGTCAGGGGAAAGAGCCAAGGCTCCCAACTCGACTTGCCATTGACTCGCGTGGCTCTGCGTGCTGTCAGCCAGGGTGGGCCAGGCTGCGGATGTGACTCAGGCTTGGGCAGCATGGCCACACTTTCCTGACGATGCATGAAGCAGGCCAAGGGCTTTGCACAGCCTACAGGGAAGTGGGAGGGAAGCTTCTTTGAGCCAGTGTGCCTCGTCCACTTCTCCCTTGCCGCTTGGGTGGAGGCAGGAAGGGAGCGAAACATTCCCAGCTGAAGGTTTTGTGCTCTGCCTTGAGGATTAAGCCTGAGCCTCCAGCACTGTTGCGGGGAGATGGGTTTGTGAATGGCATCCAGCCTGCTCTTCGGGCCACCAGCGGAAAGCACGGAGGCCAAGAAGGTCAGTTTTGAGGCAGCAAAAGGGGGCCTTTGAGGCTCCCAGCAGGTCTTGGGGAGCAAGGAAGTAGCATAGGTTTACTGCCATCCCTGGCTGGGCTCAAACCACCATCCTGTCAGTTAGCAGCCAGAAGCACTGATCCATTGTAACACAGAGGTATGTACAGAGGAGGCTGTCTTGAGTGCAAAAGTGGGGGGTGGCTGGCACAGTGCCAAGATTCTAACCTGTGAGGCAGGAGGTGGCTGACGCCCTCAGCCTGCTGGGGAGCTCCCAGAAGTTATTAATGGACAGAGACTCCTCAATGCCCTTAGTAACAAGAGTTTGGGGTTCACCGAGGCCAGTAAGGGGGTCACTATGTCAGCCTTCTATCCCTGGGTGTCACGTCTCTGTGCAGCTTTGGTCTAGAGCTCAGATCCCAGCAGCTCACAGCCTCCCCTTGGGTCTGCCCCACCTGGTTCCTCCTTATAGGCCGACCTTACCCTGCTTCCAGCCCAGATTCACTCCCTAATCATCATACTGCTGCTCAGAACCACAGATGTGGAGGTGCTGAAGGAGGGAAGGATGACTCTAGGGTGGGGTTCTTCTCTAAAGATTGCTGGCAGAAAGGTAGCGTTGATGTAGTGAATTGGGATTTTCGGAAAGCCTTTGACAGGGTCTCTCACCAAAAGCTATAAAGAAAACTAAGTAGTTATAGGATAAGAACATAAGAACGGCCCTACTGGGTCAGACCAAAAGTCCATCTATCCCAATATCCTGTCTTCTGACAACGGCCATTGCCAGGTGCTCCAGAGGGAATGAACAGAACAGGTATCATCAAGTGATCCATCCCCTGTCGCCCATTCCCAGCTTCTGGCAAACAGAGGCTTGCAAAACACACCACTGGCTAAGAGCCATTGATGGACCTGTTCTCTATGAATTTATCTAGTTCTTTCTTGAACCCTGTTATAGTCTTGGCCTTCGCAACATCCTCTGACAAGGAGTTCCACAGGTTGACTGTGTGTTGTGAGAAGAAATACTTCCTTTTCTTTAAAAGCAGCAAAGAATCCTGTGGCACCTTATAGACTAACAGAGGTTTTGGAGCATGAGCTTTCGTGGGTGAATACCCACTTCCTCAGATGCATGCATCTGAGGAAGTGGGTATTCACCCACGAAAGCTCATGCTCCAAAACCTCTGTTAGTCTATAAGGTGCCACAGGATTCTTTGCTGCTTTTACAGATCCAGACTAACACGGCTACCCTCTGGTTCCTTTTCTTTGTGTTAAACCTGCTGCCTATTAATTTCATTTGATGACCCTAGACCTTGTGTTGTGAGAAGGACTAAATAACGCTTCCTTATTTACTTTCTCCACACCAGTCATGATTGTATAGACCCCTATCTTACCCCCTTTAGTTGTCTCTTTTCCAAGTTAAAAAGTCCCGATCTTATTAATCTCTCCTTTTACAGAAGCTGTTCCATACCCTTCGTCATTTTTGTAGCTATTTTCTGAATCTTTCCAATTCTGGTCTATTTTTTTTTTGTAATGGGGCGATCACATCAGCACGCAGTATTCAAGGTGTGGGTGTACCATGGATTTCTATAGAGGCAATATGATATTTTCTGTCTTATTATCTATCCCTATCTTAATGATTCCCAACATCCCATTGCACATTGAGTGAATGTTTTCAGAGAACTATTCACATTGTCTCCAAGATCTCTTTCTTGAGTGGTAACAGCTAATGGAGACCCCATCATCTTATATGTATAGTTGGGATTATGTTTTCCATTGTGCATTACTTTGCATTTATCAACATTGACTTTCATCTGCCATTTTGTTGCCCAGTCACCCAGATTTGTGAGATCTCTTTGAAGCTCTTCGCAGTCTGCTTTGGATTTAACTATCATGAGTAGTTTTTTATCAGCTGCAAATTTTGCAATCTCACTGTTTACTCCTTTTCCCAGAGCATTTTTGAATAAGTTGAACACTACTGGTCCCAATACGGACCCCTTCTCGCTACCATCCCTGCCCCGCGTCAGGAGAGAAGCATTACCAAGTGTGAAATGCTAGTTTACCAGGAGAGGAGTCATCTCCTTTCCAACAAGAGAAGGCCCTGACTGAGACATCGGACAAGCCACTGTGCACCATCGGTGGACAAAAGACTTGGTTGATTGTTCCCACCACACACACCCTCACCCAGGCAGCGGAGACATTCACAAACACTTGCCCCATCAGTTTGAGCTCTGGGGGAATGGAATAAAATCCCTGTCAGTAAGAAACTGTCCCTATGCTGCTTAGACTTCAGGGAGATGGCGTGACTTCTAAGCATAAGGGATCCTGGCTGTTTGGCCAGGGTTAGCCCTAAGGGACATACAGATCCTGCATGCTACAGCAGCTTCCACTACTGTTTGAAACATCAGACTGTAACTCTTTTGTGTGTATGTTTACCTGCTTTAATTTGGTAAATACGTTTCTTATTTCTTTTTCTAGTCAGTAAAGATATAGCTCTAAGCTGCTCCCATCAGCTTCATTACTCCACTGGCCACAAGAGGCGGTAGCTCTCCTGTGGACATCACGCTCTCGACAACAACGCTTAGATTGGGATAACTTACATCGCTCAGGGGTGTGGATTATTCAGCCCCCCAAGCGACGTAAGTTATACTGAAGTACGTTCTAGTGTAGACAAGGTCTAAGATACCAGAGCAACTGCTGTTGTTGCTGCTGCTGCTATTTAAACAGGAAGAGAAGGAGGAGGCTGCAAGATGGTGAAGGACAGTAAAGCAGCACTGCAGCAGCCGGAGAAGGTAAAGAACAGGAGAATCCTGAAGCCAAATCACCAGAGAGGTTCAGGAGACTTCTCTGCAACCTCCCTAAAGCTCTCATATTAAAAGGGGTGAGGACTGTAGAGTATGAAGCTTTCTCCCACAAATTGTGAAGAAATAACTTTCTGCTCTAATGCTCTGTGATGGGATTATTGAGGGGTTCAATGCCATTTAACCAACCCACTTTGAAGTCACACCTTTTGCTAATCAAAATTCATTTTGCTGTGTGTCCCCCTGTAGGCAAACCCTGATTTTGACGCTCTGATCCATCCCTTCAGTGCGAGGGGTTTGTGGTACAGAAAGGGCAGCAGACCAGAGGCCAGGCATTGTCTGCGGCAGGCTGAGCAGGCACTTCTAGCAGTGGGACCCTCACTTTATATAGCGGGGGTGCTGAAAGCCTGTGAACTGTGTGTTCACAGGCAGTGTGAAAACGTGCAATTCCCACTCACACTACACAGGGGAGCACAGCTCCAGGGTTCTCCAGAATCACACAATAATGCCTCAGCACCTGCCGCACCCCTCATTACCACACCTCTGCTTCTCTGCAGGGAACTTGTTATGCCACGAGGGGGTGCAGGGAGACTGTGCAGATGACCCAGGTACACACCCCGAGCACTGCAGCTCCAGTCCTGTGTTCAGGATTCATTTCTGCTCTCTGATAAAACTGCCCCAGGCTCCTTTGTCCAACTAATATTTGTCCAGGCTCCCCAGTGCTGTTAGTATCTGTCCAGAGCTTTCGCCAGCCCTGCCCCAGGAGAGCTGGGCACTCGCCCTGCTCTGGAGAGCCAGGAAGGCCCTGAGCGGGGCGGCAAAGGGCATTAGATGGTGACCCTCGGCCAGTGGTGCCAGAACAATCTGTATAGTAGGGGATGCTGAGGAACTGAACTAACTGTAACCCCTGAGTGTGATGGAAACCACTCCAAGCCAGGGGCTGCTGCAGCATCCCCAGTTCCAGCACCTCTGTCCAGGCAGCTCCCCCAGCCTGATACACACACACAGCCCCTTCACCCACCCCACCTCAGATCTCCTCAGCCCAGAGGTGAGCCCACCGACTGAGTGGGGAATCAGAAACCCCCGAAATTTCCCTGGGACCAGCATGATATGCCTCCACCCTGCCCCGCTCTGCATTTATTCGGAGTGAGTCAGTTTCCCTGTCCCAACATGTGTCCTGCCATGTGTCTCTTCTCTTATAGATTCATAGATTCATAGACTCTAGGACTGGAAGGGACCTCTAGAGGTCATTGAGTCTAGTCCCTTGCCCTCACGGCAGGACCAAATACTGTCTAGACCATCCCTGATAGACATTTATCTAACCTACTCTTAAATATCTCCAGAGATGGAGATTCCACAACTTCCCTAGGCAATTTATTCCAGCGTTTAACTACCCTGACAGTTAGGAACTTATTCCTAATGTCCAACCTAAATCTCCCTTGCTGCAGTTTAAGTCCATTGCTTCTTGTTCTATCATTGGAGGCTAAGGTGAACAAGTTTTCTCCCTCCTCCTGATGACACCCTTTTAGATACCTGAAAACTGCTATCATGTCCCCTCTCAGTCTTCTCTTTTCCAAACTAAATAAACCCAATTCTTTCAGCCTTCCTTCATAGGTCATGTTCTCAAGACCTTTCATCATTCTTGTTGCTCTTCTCTGGACCCTCTCCAATTTCTCCACATCTTTCTTGAAATGCAGTGCCCAGAACTGGACATAATACTCCAGCTGAGGCCTAACCAGCGCAGAGTAGAGCGGAAGAATGACTTCTCGTGTCTTGTTTACAACACACCTGTTAATGCATCCCAGAATCACGTTTGCTTTTTTTGCAACAGTATCACACTGTTGACTCATATTTAGCTTGTGGTCCACTATGACCCCTAGATCTCTTTCTGCCATACTCCTTCCCCAGTTCCCTCCAAACCACCCCATTTTCCTACACCCCTGGCTGGGTCTCTGCGAACCCCTCTTCTCCCCTCCTGCCCCCAATATCTTCCTACCCCTACAGGTCTATAGCGCTGCATCCCTTCCTCCCCCATTCTCCCCTCATTCCCTGCCTCTGGGGTTCTATGGAGATTGGTCTCTCCTCCGCCATCCCTTCTCCTGCTCCCTCATATCCTGTTGCCTCTAGGGGTCTGTGGGGCTGGGTCTCTCATCCCTCCATCCCCTCCCCTGCCTCAAATATCCCTCTTGGGCTCTCTGGGGCTGGGTCTCTCTCCCTGCCCCTGTGCTCCCCCCCTGCACAGCATGTCCTGGGAGTGACTCAGTTTCCCTGGACCAACGTTTCACCACCCCACACGTGTCTCTTCTCTCCCCCAGCTCCCTCCACCCCACCTCATTTCCATTGCACCCCAGTCTGGGTCTCTGCCAACCTTCTCTCCTCTCCTCCTGACCCCAATATCCCCCGCCCCTAAGGTTTTACGGGGCTGGGTCTCTCCCTCCCCTCATCCCCTCCCCCAATATCTCCCTGCCTCAGGCTGTGATGAGCTGTGACATCTGCTATGGCTGTGATGTGTGCTGGGGCAGAGGCCGGCACCACAGTTTTTGCCATCTCAAGCAGCGGGAAAATAAAAAAAAAGCTGTGATCACGATTGGCGGCAGCTCCACTGCGCTACCTTCTTCTTCGGTGGCAATTTGGTGGCAGGTCCTTCCCTCCGAGAAGGACCAAGGGACCTGCTGCCTAAGAGCCCGAAGTCCCATCCCTTCCACTTGGCTGCCCCAAGCACCTGCTTGCTGAGCTGGTGCCTGGAGCCGGCCCTGGTCTGAGGCAGCAGTGCTTCCTTGCCCCTTTTTCCACCCACACCGACTGGCGACTGCTACAGGCCCTCGCTGGGGCTGTGACGTGCTGTGACCTGCTCACTCCCCAAGGGCAACTCAGCCACTTGAAACCAGCAGGACAGAAGGTGCCACGTGTCCATGGGTGGGGTTATGCAGATGAGCAGTGTCTGGCGGCAGGACGGAGAGCAGCGAGATAAACCGAAGGAGCCAGGCAGAGAGAATTCTCTGTGTGTGGACAGAATCCGGTGTGGGGAGTTCGTGTGGGGAGTGCCTGCACCGGAGTCACTTCGGGGCCGTGATTGCCACTGAGCTACGTAGTGACAAAAGATGTGTGAATGGGGTGTGATGCCTGGCTGGGAGCAGCTTGTGGTGATATGAAAAGGGTTGGGAGCAAGAGGTCCTGTCCTAGCAGGGGGTGTATACTCTGAGAGGGTGTTTTGTGGGTGCAAGTAGGTTTGGGGGGGATGTCATAAACAGATAGTTAAGGGTTAATGTCTCTTTTACCTGTAAAGGGTTAAGAAGCTCAGTGAACCTGGCTAACACTTGACCAAATGATCAATCGGGGGACAAGATACTTTCAAATCTTGTAAAAGCAGCAAAGAGTCCTGTGGTGGAGGGAAGTCTTTGTTTGTGCTTTTGGCGTTGTTCTTTGTTCTCTCTTGGGATTAAGAGGAGCCAGTAGTGCAACCAGTTTTCTCCAATCTTTCTGAAACAGTCTCTCATGTTCATAATAGTAAGTAGTAACTAGATAGAAGGCGGAGTAGTCTTTATGTTTGTTTTCTTTATTTGCAAATGTGTATTTTGCTGGAAGGATATTTTACCTCTGTTTGCTGTAACTTATACTTAGGCTAGGGAGGAGGGAGTCCCTCTAGTCTATGTAAAGCTGAGACCCTGTAAACATTTTTCCATCTTGATTTTACAGAGATAATTTTTATTTTTTCTTTCTTTAATTAAAAGCTTTTCTTTTTAAGAACCTGATTGATTTTTTCCTTGTGTAAGACCCAAGGGGACAGGGTCTGGACTCACCAGGGATTGGTGGGGGAAAGGAGGAGGGGGGAGGGTGAATTCCTCTCTGTGGCCTTGTCCACACTACGCTGTTAAACCGATTTTAACAGCGTTAAATCGATTTAATGCTGCACCCGTCCACACTACACTGCTCTTTATATCGATTTAAAGGGCTCTTTAAATCGATTTCTGTACTCCTACAAAACGAGAGGAGTAACGCTAAAATCGATATTACTATATCGATTTAGGGTTAGTGTGGACGCAAATCCACATTATTGGCCTCATTCTTTTACAGTAGCTACCCACAGTGCACCACTCCAGAAATCGACACTAGCCTCGGACCACGGACGCACACCACGGAATTAATGTGCCTAGTGTGGACGCGCACAATCAACTTTATAAAATCTGTTTTATAAAATCGGTTTAAGCTAATTCGAATTTATCCTGTAGTGTAGACGTACCCTGTGTTAAGATTCAAGGGGTTTGAATCACACTATCTCTCAGGGTAACCCAGGGAGGGGAAAATCTGGGAAGGGGAAGGAGGGGGAATGGTTTATTCCTCTTTGTTTTAAGACCCAAGGGATTTGGGTCTTGGGTTCCCCAGGAAAGGTTTTTGGGGGACAGAAAGTGTACCAAACACTATATTTTGGTTGGTGGCAGCATTATCAGATCTAAGCTAGGAATTAAGTTTAGAGGGGTACATGCAGGTCCCCACTTTCTGGACGCTAAAGTTCAAAGTGGAAATGAGACCCTGACAGGGGGCTTCTTGCAATGACAAGGGGTGTCTGCAGCTAGAACCCTCCTAACCCCACTAGGTTTCTCTGTGTTGGGGGGAAAGATTCTGTGATGTCACAGTCGCTGGGGGAGGGGTTTGAACCATAACTCCCCCCACTTGTGCTCAGAACAACTCCCCCCACTTGTGCTCAGTCTCCACTAGATGGCTGGGCTGGGATCGCTAGGGAGGGAAGCACAGGGAAAAACAGTCTCCCCTATGGAACCCAGAGTCCTCCATCCCAGTTCCCCTGTTCTAGACTCCCTCCACTTCCAGAGCCAGGGATAGAACCCAGGGGTCCTGGTGCCCAGCCTCCTCCCTGCTCTGACCCCTAAACTCCATTGCCCTCCCAGGGTGGTACAGGGGTCACTGGGTCTGTGTCCCAGCTCTGCTAAGGGCCTTGACTGATTTTCCCAAAGTGCTTCCTTCTGAATCCATCCAACGAAGTGGGGATTCACCCACGAAAGCTCATGCTCCAATACGTCTGTTGGTCTGTAAGGCGCCACAGGACTCTTTGCTGCTTTTACAGATCCAGCACATCTGCCCCCCTTGCCTGATCACTGCCCACCCCATGTGGGGGCACCAGCACTGCCGAGTCGTGATGGGAAATTGTCCAAACTGGCCCAGGGGAGACGTGTGTGTCCCTGCTGCCCTCTGCTGGTGTGTGTGTGTGTGTGTGTGAGTCTGTGACACTGTTTGTATCAGTGTGTTGCTGGGCTAACCAGTAGGCAATGGCTTTGCAGAATTTTGTATTCTGCAGCAAGTGACACACACAAAGGGACTCACACAATCTCAAGAACACTCACACACAACACACTCAGAGGGACATGCTAGCCCAATCCCCAAAGAGAGAAACAATCACAACCCCAGCCACACAATCACTCCCCCATCATAATATTCACATTCGTGCTCAGAGACACAAATACATGCAGTTCACTCCCACTGCTCCAAATACAAGGACCTCCTGCCCCACACAGCATGTGCCAAGGCATGTGGAATTCACTGCCACTGGACAGCTGCCAATGAGAATGATCCCCTCATGCTGGATCATCTGCTTGGCCCCCCACTCCCTCTCGGGGTGTGCTGTGTGGTGTGACTGGGGATCGTGCACTGGCCCAGCACCAGGCAATGCAGAACGGACACCACACACCCTGCCCTGCCTCACCTGAGCTACTCTCCAGATGCATTGGAGCCCAGCGCACCCCCCCCACCTTGGCACTCCTGCCCCACAGGGGGTGAGCTGCAACCCCTGCCACACTCCACAGAGGGGAGAAGGGTCAGGCCAGCCAGCCCTTGTAAGATGGGGAAATCACCATTGGGGTCAACGGTCTCGGGACTCTGACATACGGAGAAACAGTTGTTGCGCCGGCAAAGGGCAGAAGAGCACGCACACACACAGAATTGCAAATATACACAAACGTTTGCATGAATCCAGCTACACACACACATAATTGCTAATATACACAAACACCTGCACAAATCCAGACAACACCAACACAAGCCTGGGAGCCAAGGGAGCAGAGCAGGCTGGGGCTGGGTCACTCCATTTCCCACAGGAAGTAGCCATCCCCCCATCCCCCACGGAGGCCTGGGACCAGCCCCCTTCTGCTTCCCCCCACAAAGGCCTGGGGCCCCAGCCTGCTCTGCTCCCCTGGCTCCTAAGCTTGGGGGGAGGGAGGGAACTGCCCCACAGCACTTGCCCGCAGTGTGGCTGACAGCCAGGGGAGTGGACCAGGCTGGGGCTGGGTCACTCCACTTACCATGCAGTGAGTGCAGGGGTGGGGCTGGGGCGGAGCAGTGGTGGGGGCCATGGGGAAGAGCTGAGAAGTCCCCCCCCTGCAGCAGCTCCCTACCCCAGCTCACCACTGCTCCGCCTTCTCCCCTGAGCACGCTGGCGCCGCTCCACATCTCCGGCCTCTCAACCTTGCGGTGCCAATCAGCTGTTTAGTGTGGCAAGCCTGGGAGGAGAGGAGAATTAGAGCGGGGGCGGTGTGCTCAGGGGAGAAGAAGGAGCAGAGGTGAGCTGGGACAGGGAGTGGTTCCCCTGCACACCCCTGCCCCTGTTACTTGCTGATGGCAGCCCTCTCCCCACACACACACCCAGACACCTGCCTCAGCTCACCTCCACTCCACTGCCTCCTCTGAGTGTGGCTTTTGGTTCCCCCAACCACTTGGCACCCTAGGTGGCCGACTAGATCGCCTAGTGGTTGCACCAGCCCTGGACACTGCCTATCAGCAGAATTTCTCCTCCTCCTACTCCTCCTCAGTGAGACTAAATCTCCGCACCTAGACAGCTGGTCCGTCCGCTGCACCACATTCCCGCATGCCTGAGCCTCCTTGCCAAAGCTCTGCACCTGACTACAGAGAATTAAGTCTCATATCTCACTGGAAACTCGACTTCTTGTGCCCAGAGAGTCTCGACCCCCCTTAGTAGCTGACCTGAGAAACACAGTGTCTGCAAAATCATGAGCTTAATGGGTGAATCCCCACTTCGTCAGATGCATCAGTGTCTGCCTTTTCCAAAGAAGTACCTGGAGGGCTTTTTCTTATGAGGCCTAATGGATATGGTGTATGACTTTGAATCAGGCAATTGAGGGTTCGAGTCCCTTTGCGGTTGTGCTTGTGCAGTTTTACCTTTGGGTTAAAAGTCCTGCTCCCTTCAGGGCTGGAACCTCTTCTTGGCTGCTCAGGCCAATGCTCTGGCTTCAGCTAGAGCCCTGGGAAGGAGTTGGGTGTCACAAAGGCTGGAGCAGGAGCCCCAGGTGCTTCTAGTCTAGCCTTTGCAATTCCTGACTTGCCAAAGAAAGTGGGTGGCTGCCTAGGTGCCTGTCCCTGTGCTGGAGGGGACTTACTACATAGTGTCATTAGAGCCTGCGCAAAGAGAGATGAGAAGGCCTGCCAAAACCTGGGATTGAACCACAGGTTTTCAGAGCTTCAGTCTAACACTCTCCCAACTGAGCTACTTGATAGCATTTTGGCCTGTTGCTTCTCTGTCTGGGATGTTTTTGTCAGCAGTTGCACACAAAAAGGACAGGAAAAAGAACGGCTGCTCCACACCCCCACCGGAGGAACCTGGCGCCCTTAGCTGTGGTGAGTAAGAAGTGTCTGTTGGCTGACAGGGCCTGTCCCCCAGGAGCTGGAACAGCAGCTGAAGCCTCCCCCTCGGCTCCAGGCTGTGGTAAATGCTCATTGCCTGGCTGCATGGGCGGCTGCTGCTCCGAGCTCTGGAGAGTGTCTGTATTTCTCTGTCAACCTCCCGTCTTCACTGAGCCAGTCTGGTAAGGTCCCAAGTGCCCCCGCTGGCCTGGCAGCTGAGAGTCTGTTCAGACATCAGCCCCCCTGCCAGCCCCACAGGCAGCAGCAGTGCCAGCCCCCCCAGCACCACAGGGGCACTCAATGAACTTCCTGTGGGGAAATGGGTCCTTGGCGTCCAGCTGCTAGAGTGAGAGCCAGGAGAGAGCAGTGTCTGGCTCACCTTGGGGGAGAGAAGAAACCTGATGAGTGCAGATCTCCCTCAGTCTCCCTCGCAATGCTGGTCAGTTTTATTGTCACTGTGATAGTGCTTCCCTTCAGGGCCGGCCCTAGTGGGATCCGGGGTCTGGGACAAATTCCCCCCCCCCTTTCTTCCCAAGGTCCTGCCCCCACTCCACCCCTTCCCCCACCCCTGTCCCATCTCTTCCTGGCTTGCACCATTCCTCTCCCTCTCCCACCTCTTCCATCCCTGCTCCTCCCCCACCCCACCCAGTGCCTCCTGCACCTCACTGAACAGCTGATCACTGGCAAGTGGGAGGTGCTGAAGGGGAAGAGGAGGAGCTTGTCAGCAAGGCCTGTAGTGGGGAAGGGGAGCTGGCTACCAGTGGGTGCTGAGCACCTATTTTTTCTCTGTTGGTTCTGCAGCCCCATAGCTCCCATGGAGTCGCTGACTTGGCTTCTTTCGCACTCTAGGGAGAGGAGCAGAGCCAGTGCTGTGGCTGATCTATGGGGCACCAGGAGAGTGGCAGAGGCTTCAGGTGCTGAGAGTTTGCCTGACACCTCAGGGACACAGGGTGAGGTGGTGTCCCAGGCATCTCTATGAAAGGAGCAGAACAGGATTTACTTGGGGTGGGGAGAGAATTGAGAGTGTCTCAGGGGGTTGTACAGAGGTATTGCCTGGGTTAGAGACTGGCTAAAACACAGGCCTTGCTGTGAGCAGGATTTGAACCTGTGCAGGGGAACCCTACTGGATTTCAATTCCAACACCTTAACCACTTGGCCATCACAGCTGTAAGCATAAAACTTCCCCAATGCCAGAGAAGCTGGTAAAGAATCACAATGCCCAGGCTTGTAGTCATCTGAACTACAGAATTCCCAAAGCAAACCTGGCTCCCAAAGCACAGGGGAGATTTGGGTTTGTTCTCTTTGCTTAGCCATGTGCAGTCGCACAGAGAGCGTGTTTAAAAGTCTCCCCTCCCACAGAGCAGGAATGGGAAATGATTCTCAACTTGAAGCCTGATCTAGGGTGACCAGACGTCCCAATTTTATCAGGACTGTCCCGATATTTGCTTGTTTGTCCTGAGTCCCGACCGATGTTTGGTCGGGACACTGGACAAACAAACAATTTTGCCCTCTGCTCCTGCACACAGGCAGAACCCAAAGGGACACTTAGCCCCACCACCCCAACTCCACCCTCCCCTTCCCCCATTGGATCCCTCTCTCCCAACCCTTGCCCTACCCCCAGCCCCACCCCCTCACTGCCCCTTTGGATCCCTCCCCAAATCCTCACCCTGGACCTGTCCCCAGCCCCAGCCCCAGCCCCAGCCCCTCACTGCCCCCTTTGGATCCCTCCCCAGATCCTGGCCCTGGCCTTGTCCCCAGCCTCTCACTGCTCCATTGGATCCCTCCCCAAATCCTCGTCCTGGCCCCGCCTCTTCCCTAAGCACGCGGCATTCCTCCTCCCTCCCAGGTGTGCACATGAGCTGTGGCCATGGCCGGGAGTGCAGTGTGGAGGCTGCTTCAGCCCTGGAGCCTGCAGGGCAGCGCAGTGGGGCTGGGGGCAGCACGGAGCAAGCAGGGCCCATGTGGGCGGGGGGCAGAGACACATGTGGGGCGGACATGCTCCAGCCAGGAGGGGCAGGGCCCGGCTACCTGGTTCACCCTTTGCCCAGGAGCTGCAGGAGGGGCCCGGAGAGCGGCTCAGCTGCAGAGCTCGGAGCCCAGGCTATGCCCAGGAGCGAGGGGATGGGGGAGCTGGGGGTGTATCAGGGGTTCAGAGCCAAGAGTTGGTTGGAGATGGGTCTTTGCCACTGCCGCTTGGTGGCGGGGGGGCACTCCTGTTTTTTTTTTGTTCCGCCCCCCGCGTCCCGATATTTCATCTTTGACATTTGGTCACCCTAGTCTGATGTGAATGAGGATGTCTGGACCAAGAGGCCAGGGATGTGGCCTTTGCTAGAGAAACCACTGTCAAGTTTTAGCCAATTAGGAGAAGTCAGCAACTAAGAACAACCTCAGGTATCAGTAACTGCTACAGGTTGCAAAGTCCTACAGGGAGCAGTTTCTGGCACTACAACTGTGCAGCTCTGCTCCCCAGCTCTTCTCAGGCTCCTACTCTGTCCTTAGCTCTTCCCCACTCTGGCCCAGGCAGTTCCAGCTCACATGGAGGATGGGTCCCCCTGGCCTGGTGACTCCCTCATTACACTGCCTGGCCTGTCAGTGCAGCTAACTTGGAACTTTGGCCTCTCCCCATTGTCCCTGGGGACTGTCAGTCTCAGGGTCCTGATTTCCCATTGATCCTTCCCCGCTGTATTGGTGCTGGGAACTAACCAACCAACCACCCCCTCCAAACACACACACTAAGTTTTAGTAAAGGGCCAAGAGCCCCCTTACACGACGCAGCCCCATGAGGATCACCGATGTGCAGAGAAGGCAGCCTAAGTTGGTTCCATGGTGTAATGGGCAGCACTCAGGGCTCTGAATTCTGCAATGTGAGTTCAAATCTCAGTGGGATCTTGTGGTAAACCCCCAGAACTCACAGTGCTCAACTTCCCTGTCTCCAGCTGTATAAGGGTGAATCTTTTCACCTCACACCTCCTAGAGCCAGGTCTTTGGCTGGGATGGTCACAATGGGTCAGGGCTCTAGAACTTGCTACCCTGATGGTTGGGATTCTTGCTACTTCACCAGATGTCCACAAGCTTGGCCCTTGTGCCTCCTACCACACTTTTCCTCTAGCCCACATGGCAGTTGAAGAAAGGAGTGTCAGGGCTTGGCAGGAGAGAGGAAGTGTCCAAGGCAGGAGCCTCACATACCATCCCTCCTCTGGGCACCTAGAGCAGAGGCAGCCCAGCTCTGTCCACTGGATACCTTGGCAGAGTAGGTGAGTTCTTGTAAATACAATCTGGTCCCAAAGCCTCCCCCTAACCCTGGTCATCACTAGCTGTCAGGGGAGAGCTCATTCATACCTCACTTACAAATAGTCATTTGAAATTCTAAGGTTGGCCAACATCGCCGAAGCCAATGCACCGACATTGTCAGCAAACACAACAGCTGGGTGAGGAAACAAGGCTTTGTCCAGACTTTTCAAACCTATTTTACTTTCTCAGGAACAAGTATTTTTCATATGTTGTGTCTGCTTTTAAAGAGTGTGTTAACGTTTCAATTTCTATTCAAATTGGCAACCAATGACAACATTGGCAGCGCTGCTTGTAACTACCTGACCACTGGGGGGTGTTGGGGAAATTCGGGGAAGAGGGTGCACAGCCCCCTGGCTGGGGGGCGTATGGGGAATGCCCGGTTTCACTGAATTGAGTCTCCTACTGCAGCATCTCAATAGGTTACATCAGAGAGGAGCTGCAGTGTCTAGGCAGTGGGATGCCTGTGCCTTTAAGAGCCTAGACCTGGGAAGCCCATGCTGAGAGGTGCTGCCTGTGGGAGGGGAAAAAAAGCCCTCTGCTCCCCACCCCCATGTTTGCAAACACTGGAGTCTCAGCCCACCCGGATAACTGTTACTCCCCTGCCTGTGCCGGGGTTTAACCCTCTGGCAGCACCTTGCCCCTGGGCTGAACTCCGGCTCCTTCTCCTTTCCCTGACTTTGCCCTTCAGCCCCTATCCTAACTCTGCCTCCAGCTGCTTTACCCCCCTGACCAGTCAATTTCTGCCTCCTGCTCAGATCTTGGCCACCTCCCTCCTCTGATTTGCCCCTCTTTGCCCCTTTTTAATCCCTGTAAAAAGTAGGGAGTGCTGGGTCCCATTCTCAGGGGAGGGGCTGGGAACCTGGCCCCTGCCTGCCCAATGCTCAAAGCGGCCCCTATGATCTTGTGGATGTTTGCCGAGTGCTGCAGGGTCACCTGCAGGGGGAGAGAGACACCCTTAGGAGGTGATGCAGCCAAGGGTGCCTCACTCAACACTGAGATGCAGCCACCTCTGGGGTGAATTATACAAGTCAGCAAATGAATTTGGAACAGGAAATGCACTGAAAGGACCGAGGCAGCTGCAGGAGGTGGAGAAAACCAGAAAAAGCAGGAGTCCTGGATCCCAGCCCTGCCTTTCCCCCACTCTGCCTCCTAACCCCCACTCCCCTTCCACATTTGAGGGGAGAACCCAGGAGCCCTGGTCCCCAGACTTGCCCACCCCCATATTTCGATATAGCTCCATCCAATAGCTGCCCCCACAATTGCAGGGCAGAGCCATGGGGCACACCGGAGCATGCTTGTTTGTACAGGACGGGCAATGCCAGTGCCCCAGGGTCGGGAAAGACGATGCTAAGGGAGAAGCAGGCAGTAGACAGCTCCCATGACAAAGAAAGAAGTGCTAGGGGGTGTCATGCTGCAAGGAGTGAGGGGAGTTGGCAGGGAACGGGAGGATCTCCCCTCACAGCAGGTGTGTCTGTCTCCCCCCCCCATTTCTCCCCAGCCCTACCCCAGCCCAGGCTAATCCCAGCCTAGCTACCAGGGTTAAATTTGGCCTGGATTCCCCAGCTGCTGCTGGAGGGGCGTGGGGCTGGGGAGCATGAGCCTGTACTCCCCCTTCCCCAGACACAGTTGCATGGGATCTGACCAAAGGAGCCTGCAGCACTGCTGCCTAGAGGAAACTGAGGCACCAGCCAGTGACAGACACATCATGGCTCTTCTCATCCTCACTCTCTTTTCCATATACAACCCGGGGTGGGGAGGGGGGTAAACTCATGGCAGTTGTATAGTCAACCTGTGGAACTCCTTGCAAGAGGATGTTGTGAAGGCAAAGAATATAACAGAGTTCAAAAAAGAGCTAAATAAATTTATGGTGGATAGATCCATCAAGGACTATTAGCCAGGGTTGGCAGGGATGGTGCCTGTAGCCTCTGTTTGCTAGAAGCTGGGAATGGGCAACAGGGGATGGCTCACTTGATGATTCCCTGCTCTGTTCATTCCCTCTGGGGCACCTGGCACTGGCCACTGTCAGAAGACAGGAGGATACTGGGCTAGATGGACTTTTCGCCTGAACCAGTCTGGCCGTTCTTATGTTTCCCTTGGCACAGCAGTGACACCCAGTGGCCAATCGCGGTAACACACAGAGTATGTTTCCCTTGATACAGCAGTGACACCCAGTGGTCAGGTGGTGCAATGCACAGCGTGTTTCTGCCTTCTAGGAGCAGTGACACCCACGGACCAGTCACGGTAATGCACAAAGTGTGTTTCCCACCAATCAGGGTAATGCACAGAGCATGTTTCCCATGGAGCAGCAGCGACACCCAGTGATCAGCAGGGGTGGCATTAGACTCTTCTCGTTTGGTGGGGGACTGAGGTGGGCTAGACAAAAAAAATTGGGGGGCTGTGCCCCCCATCACCTGGCCCCACCCTTCAGGGGGGCCATGCCTCCCATGCCTCTGCTTCTTCTCAGTTAAAGGCCAGGCTCATCTCCTCTCCCCCAGGCCAGGGTTTAGAGCAATACAACCTTTATTAAAATAAAACAGTAAACAGGTTTTAGTTTAAGTAATCTGAATCTGTCCAATTTTTAGTATTAAATCCAAAGTTTTTAAAGATCCCATCAATAACTAACACCTAAATGAAAAATTGAGACTAAGAGCAATGCTTAATTTAAAAACCAAACAGTAAGAAAAACTTTGTTTTTAAAAATAAAAACTAACAAATGCTGTAAATTAAGAATTTCAACATTTATCAAAAAGGTGTGCTACAGCAGGATGATGAAATAACATAAAATAAATAAGCCTGACCACTAAAACCTCCTATAAAGGAATTGAATCCTTGAATACTGGCCAAATCTGTATAAAATATGCAGAACTATGTCAAAACTGGTGTTGCAAGTCAGCCATTCAAATCCAGCAAATGTCAATTAAAAACTCCACTCCAACTTAAAAAAAACAAAACAACCCAATAAACCAAAACGGTCACAGCCTGAAACCTACACAGAAGCATAATTAAACCTGTGCCAACATTGGAACAAACAATGTAAATGTCTAATTCTAACTTCTTGTTTCTGGGAGCATAGGGAATTCACTGAGTGATGTCCTGCTAATTTTGACCTTGTTCTCCTCCAGCGGGCTCCACTGGAGGACCCCATTTACATATTAAAAGAGGGCATTTTGGGGCTATTGGGATGAAATGTGATACTTTTGGGATTGGGACCCACATGAGAAGGGATGTGGGCAAATTGGAGAGAGTCCAGTGGCAGGCAATACAATTGATTAGGAGGCTGGGGCACATGACTTATGAGGACCTACAGACCATATCCTGTATGTTAAGCTAAGGCAAAGTGAGCATATATATATTGCAACCTTTTACTCAGAAAAGAAAATTGACCTTTACCTTGTTACTTAAATAGATAAGTACCCATGCTTGTCTAAGACCTTTACCTAGACCAATCGACAATGGAGAATGGCATAGAGTCTTTTTGTCAGTGTTGTACCCACAGGTACACCACAGGGGAACTTATGTGCATGTGTACATGTTATCAACATGCACAAACATACTAACCTATGAATTAGGCATACCCTAATGTTTTGTGGGTAAGGAATGAAATTTGGGCATAGGAGAAAGGATTTCCAACACTTGTGCCCCATAAAAGAGGTAGCCCACCTAGCTAGAGCACTTTGCTCTATCATTCTGATTTACTTCCTCCACTCTTTCTCTATCTACTATCAGTAGGCTGCACTTGTTCTTAAACTTTAAGTTTCAAGGGAACTAGGCTAAGCTCGGTTTACCTAAATTGTTGTTCTTTGTTTATTAGGTTTTGATTTTAAGTTTAACATATTCAGGTTAACCCTAAGTAACATTAGCTTTTTCTAAGCACTGCATCTTTCACTCAAGAATTCAGAAACCTGAACTGCAAGGCTGGTCCTGTGTCTCTTACCACCAGGTTATCAAGGAAGGGTGTGAGTACATTAACCAAAACTTTGTTGCATATAATGCCATATGTATCTTTTGAATAGCAGTAATGCAACTGTAACTTTGTAACTCAATTAAATTAAATAAAATGTAAGCTAATAGATTAAATTTTCATCATATTATCCAAATTAATATTATTAGTACACCCTAAATCAGGCTACATGGGACTTGAGGCTGGCGTGCAGGGGGATGAGGGCACTGGCTCTAGGGGTGCAGGCTCTAGAGTGGGGTTAGAATGAGAGGTTCAGGGTGCAGTAGCAGGCTCAGGGTTAGGGCAGAGAATTGGGCTGTGAGGGCTCTGGAATGAGGCCACGAAAGAGACAATTGAGGTGGGAGATATGGATCAGGCTAGAGTAGAAAGTGGTGGGGGTGGTAAGAGGTTTGAGTGCAGGGGGGAAAGAAAAAACTTCCTCCTGCCCCCTCTCACCACAGCATCTAAGAACCAGGTGAGAAACACATTTCCCCCATTGCAACAACAACTCTGGTGGGCCTGGGCTGAGAGAGGAACTTCTCTCCCCAGCAGCTCTGGCTAGGCTAGGCTAGGCTAGGCTAGGCTGGCCTGGGCTATGGACACCTCACCCCCACAGATCTGGTGTACTTTGCCTGGGACAGGGGAGGGGCTCATCTCCTCTCTATTTGGGACATGGTGGGATGAGAGATGTGATAGGGCTTTACGGGAAATCATTATTTGCCTGATTCATGTGCAAGTTCTAGTCCTTGCTGACCCAAACAAACCATTTATTCTGCATGCTGAAGTCAGTTTGGAGGGTCTGGGAGCAGTCCTGTACCAGGAAGTGGAAGGCAAATGTTAATCTCAAGCTTTTGCCAGCTGAGGACTGTCTGATAGCAAAACTCTCTATCCCATCCAAGTGCTACAGTTTTTGGCTTTGAAATGGGCCATCACTGAGAAATTTCGAGACTACTTGTCTGGTGCTCAGTTTCAGGTATGGACAGAGAACAATCCACTGACTTATGTGTTAACAAGGGTGAAGCTGGATGCTACAGGGCAGAGATGGGTGGCTTCTTTTGCTAGCCATAACTTCAGCATTCAACACCAATGAATTGGTATTATGGTATAAATTCCCCACTCTGAACCTTAGCGTACAAAAGATGGGGTACCAGCATGAATTTCTCTAAGCTCAATTACCAGCTGAGTACTTGTAGTGCTGCCACCAACCAGGAATTCCAGTGCCTGGTACACTCTGGTCCCCACAAAACCTTGCTCGGGGACCCCCAAGACCCAGTCCCTCTGGATCTTAACACAAGGAAAATAAATCCTTTCCCTCACCATTGCCTCTCCCAGGCTTCCCCTCCCTGGGTTACACTAGAAGATTACTGTGATTGAAACTCCTTGAATCTTACAACAGAGAGGAAAATCCACCTTTCCCCCTCCTTTTCTCTCCCCCTCCCAGACTCTCCCTGAGTGAGAAAGTAATCCTAACACAGAGAGAAATTAACCTTCTTCTCCCCCTTCCCTCCTTTCTCCCCGCCAGTTCCCTGGTGGATCCTGTCGTGGAAATGACCACCAACGAGTTGAGTTGATCAGACAGCCTGAGGCTTCTTTATTGATTAATTAGAGAATACATGCATATGCATGGAGAGACGACAGGTCCTTTAGCAAGAGGTAAGTCACTTTACCTTACAGCAGAGATACCTGTGCTTATAAAGCCTAAAACTGCAAATTATCATATGAGCTTATACATCCGTCATTACCTTATTTGGCTGATACATGATATTTTTTTAAAACAATTATTGCAAAAAGAGCTAAAAATTGCAAAACTTGTCCTTTTTTACTTCCTCTTAGGAAGCTCCTTCTATTGCCAAGACCTTGACACCCCGGTTACCCTTTTCTTGCGGTTTGAGCAGCTGTTTCTCAAGCAATTTTGAGGAACTTATGTTCCAAAAATACATATTGTTTGTTCTGTTAGTCAAGTTATTATGATTTATATTTTATGCTTACATGAGCTACTTAATAAACTATAATGACCCAACAGCTGTTAGTCTCTTTGGCAGTGATAGACTGGTTATTTTAGGGATTTTCCAGTTTTAACCCCATATAGCAGCATAAATTATTTTAGCAGCATTTAGTAATATAATAGTGTTATGATAGTAGTGTTAAGATAGTGTATACTAAAATCAGAGAGTGAGCCTCAGGTGGGTTAGTAATTAATCATTTTTCTTACTCTGCTATATGTTAGTACCATTGGGGCCTAAGGCCTTGATGTAATTACGACCCTGATCAAGGCCCAAATTGTGCAGGAGGTTAGTTTTCTTTATCAATCCAGACCCAGACCCCTGGGGTCTCACCAGAATAAAAAAAACAATCAGGTTCTTAAACAAGAAAAGCTTTTAATTAAAGAAAGAAAAAACAGTAAAAATTATCTTTGTAAATTTAAGATGGAATATGTTACAGGGTCTTTCAGCTATAGACACTGGGAATACCCTCCCAGCCTAAGTATACAAGTACAAATTAAAATCCTTTCAGCAAAATACAAATTTGAACTCCTTCCAGCCAAATACACATTTGCAAATAAAGAAAACAAACTTAAGCCTAACTCGCTTTATGTACCTATATTCTGAACTTATATGTACCTGTATTCTGAACTTATAAGAGCCTGTATCGGAGAGATTGGAGAGAAACCTGGTTGCACGTCTGGTCCCTCTCAGGACCTAGAGAGAACAACAACCAAAAACTAACAGCACACACAAAAACTTCCCTCCCTCAAGATTTGAAAGTATCCTGTCCCCTGATTGGTACTCTGGTCAGGTGACAGCCAGGCTTACTGATCTTGTTAACCCTTTACAGGCAAAAGAGATATGAAGTACTTCTGTTCTATTAACTCTTACTTATCTGTTTATGACAGTTGGTATAATAGGGAGTGTGATTTATCAGGACCACCAATTCTTGGCTGGAGGGAGGATGTAACCAGGGTCAGAACGAACTGTACCCTGCCATCTGTTGCTGATCTGTTGTAAAGGCCTTTTGGGGCTCATGTCATTTGCATGGTTACACTCACTTCGGATTGCATGATGAGAGTACTTGTCCAAACGGTCATTTCAGCTGCTGTTGGCACTGCCTCCTGGCACTGTTCGGTCCAGACCACCTTGTCAGGCTTCCCCTTTTTGCACAGCTCAGTGATGGGGGTGGCTATGGCGCTAAAGTGGGGCACAAACCTTTGAAAGTACCCCGCCATCCCAATAAAGGCCTGGACCTGCTTTTTGGTTTGGGGAGTGGGCCAGTCTCTGATCATCTCCACCTTGGCTGGTACCGGCTTCAGGCAGCCGCTCCCCACCTGATGGCCCAGGTAAGATACTTCAGCCATCAACACCTTGCACTTCTCAGCCTTTACGGTTAACCCAGCCTCCTGGAGTTGGTCCAGCACTCGTTTAACCTGGGACACGTGGTCCTCCCAGGTCTGGCTGAAGACGCAGATGTCGTCAATATACGCCACAGCAAAACTCTCCATCCCCCTCAGTAGCTGATCTACCAGGCGCTGGAAGGTGGCCGGTGCTCCCTTGAGACCAAAGGGCAGGGTCAGAAACTTGTAGAGCCCCAGAGAGGTGATAAAGGCTGATTTCAGCCTGGTATCTGCATCCAGCGGCACTTGCCAGTAGCCCTTGGTAAGATCCATGGTGGTAGGTACCGAGCGCCTTCCAACTTGTCTAGGAGCTTGTCAGGCCTGGGCATGGAGTAGGCATTGGATACGGTGATGGCATTGAGCTTTCGATAGTCCACACAGAACCGGATTGACCCTTCCTTCTTGGGGACCAGCACCACTGGCAAGGCCCAAGGGCTGGAAGAGTGCTGGATCACCCCCAAAGCCAGCATGTCCCTGACCTCTCTTTCTAGGTCCTGAGCAGTTTTACCAGTGACCCGAGAAGGAGAGCATCTTATAGGAGAATGTGACCCGGTCTCCACCTGGTGGACAGTCAAATTAGTGCATCCAGGCTGGTTGGAAAACAGCTGTCGGTATAGATGCAGCACCCCCCTGATCTCAGCCTGCTGGGCCAGGGTCAACTGATCAGAGAGGGGAATCGCCTCCAGGGGGGAACCAGCTTTTGTCCCAGGGAATAGATCCATTAAGGGGTCATCTCCCTGCTCCTCCCAATGTCCACACACGGCCAACAGCACATTCCCCCTGTCATGGTGTGGCTTCATCATGTTCACATGGTACACTTGACAGTGATGTGCCCTGTTCAACAGCTCCACCACATAGTTTACCTCATTTAGTTGCTTGATAACCTTGAAGGGCCCTTCTCAGGCAGCCTGGAGTTTGTTTTTCCTCACGGGGATGAGAACCATCACCTGATCCCCGGTGGCAGAGGCATGGGCCCGTGCCGTGCGGTCATACCAGACCTTCTGCTTCCTCTGGGATCGGGCCAGATTCTCCCTGGCCAGGCCCATGAGCTCATCCAGTCTCTCCCGGAAGGTCAGGACATACTCCACCACTGACTCTCCATCGGGAGTGGCCTTCCCCTCCCATTCATCTCTCTTCAGGTCTAGGGGCCCCCTTACCCACCTTCCTTACAACAGTTCGAAAGGCGAAAACCGGTAGATTACTGGGGTACCTCCCTGCACGTGAACAGCAGGTGAGGTAAGTACTTGTCCCTGTCCTGCAGGTGCTGGTTCATAAATGTTTTTAGCATCATCTTCAGCGTCTCATTGAACCTTTTCACCAGCCAGTTGGACTGGGGGTGATATGCTCAGGCACAGTTATGCCGGACCCCACATTTTTCCCACAAGCACCGGAGCAGGGCCAACATGAAGTTGGACCCCTGGTCCATTAAGACTTCCTTGGGGAACCCCACCTGGCTGAAAATTGTCAGCAGCGCATCTGCCACGGTGTCTGCTTCGATAGAGGACAAGGACTCGAGGTAGTGAGTTGTGAAATCCACCACCACCAGGATGTATTTCTTCCCCCACTGGGTCATCTTGCTAAGAGGTCCCACTTTGTCCATGGCCATCTTTTGGAAAGGTTCTTCTATGATGGGTAAAGGCCTCAAAGCCGCTTTTCCCTTGTCCCGGGCCATCCCCACCCTCTGGCAGGGGTCACAAGATTGGCAGTACTGTCAGACATGGGTAAAGACCCCAGGCCAGTAAAAGTTCTGTAGCAGCCTCTGCCTGGTGCGCCGGATTCCCTGGTGCCCTGCGAGAGGGATGTCATGGGCCAGGTACAGTAGCTTCTGGCAAAACTTCTGGGGAACCACCAGCTGCCTCTTGATCCCCCATGACTCTACTTCCTCTGGGGGAGCCCATTCTCGGTACAGGAACCCCTTCTCCCACAGGAACCTCTCCTTGCAACCTCTCCTCATGGTCTGTACCGCACTGAGGTTAGCCCGGTCCCTGGACTTCTGCAAGGAGGGATCTTTCTGCAACTCGGCCTGGAACTCAGCAGCTCGGACAGGGATGGGGACCTGCTCTCTCTCACTGGCTGGGTCTGAGGCCGCAGCCTCTCTGACCCGTGTCCCTGGGCGTTCACCCCTGTCATAAACAGATAGTTAAGGGTTAATGTCTCTTTTACCTGAAAAGGGTTACAAGCAGTGGACCTGGACCAATCAGAAGACAAGATACTTTCAAATCTCGGTGGAGGGAAGTCTTTGTTTTGTGTTGTTTGTTTGTCTGTTGTTCTCTCTGGGTTCTGAGAGTGATCAGACATACCTACAGGCTCTCTAATTTTCTATTCAAGCAGTAAGTACAAGTAGAAAGGAGGTTTAGTCTTTTGGATTGTTTTCTTTATTTGCAAATGTGTATTTTGCTGGAAGGATTTTAATTTGTATTTGTGCTGGGGGGAAAGCTTCTCTCTAGTGTCTATAAGCTGAAAGACCCTGTAACATTTACCATCTTGATTACAGAGACAACTTTTACTTTTTCTTTCTTTTATTAAAACCTTTTCTTTTTAAAGACCTGATTGATTTTTTCCCCTTGTTGAGGCTCAAGGGAATTGAGTCTGTACTCACCAAGGAATTGGTGGGAGAAAGAGAGAGAGAAAGGAGGGGGGAAGATGGAATTGCTCTGTTTTAGATTCACGGAGCTTGAATCTGTATTACCTCTTGGGGAGGGGAAAAAAGGAGGGGGGAAGGTGCATTCCTTTCTGTTTTAAGATTCAAGGAGTTTGAATCACAGTGATCTTCCAGGGTAACCCAGAGAGGGAAAGCCTGGGAGAGGCAACGGTGGGGGAAAGGTTTTACTTTCCTTTTGTAAGATCCAGGGGGTCTGCGTCTTGGGGTCCTCTGGGAAGGTTTTGGGGGGACCAGAGTGTACCAGGCACTGCAAGTCCTGGTTGGTGGCAGCACTACAAGATCTAAGCTGGTAATTAAGCTTAGGGGGATTCATGCTGGTACCCCATCTTTTGGACGTTAAGGTTCAGAGTGGGGGTTATACCATGACCCCTCCCCCACCAGGGTAGGGTCCTGCGCCTTGGGCAGAGTACCTTCCCTGTTGTTGGGGCGCAGTGCCCTTCATTGACTCTGAGTACGAGTCATGACCAGGGCACTCTGGGTGTTACTTGGCCAGTCCTCGAGGTCCCCTCCCATTAACATGTCCGTGGGCAAATGTGGGTGTACCCCCACGTCCTTGGGGCCCTCCTTGGCCCCCCACTTCAGGTGAACCCTAGCCACGGGCACCTTGAATGGGGTCCCACCCACGCTCATCAGGGTCATGTAGGTGTCGGGCACCCTCCAATCTGAGGCCACCACCTTGGGCCGGGTGAGCATCACCTCTGTGCCCGTGTCCCAGTACCCAGTGACCTTCCTCTCATCTACCTCCAGGGAAACAAGGCACTCTTTCCAGAGGGGCAGCCCCTGCACCCACCCTGTAAACCAAAAACCTGGAGCCTGGAGCATCCAGCCCCCCAGAGAAGTTGACCTGGGGACCTCCTCCCTCCTTCACAGGTTGTACGCTGCCAGCCCCCCTTTCCTGGGAATGTTGCCCCTCATCCGACTGAGTCTTTACCCAGTCAACCCTCTGTGGGTTGAGTCTGCTTGGTCTGTCCCTGAGCTTGGGGCAATGGGCCCGTATGTGGCCTCGTTGGCCACAGTGATAGTAGCCCATGTCTCGTGGGTCCCCTCGAGTGGGTCAGATGGACCTGACGCTGGATGTTCCACTTTTGTGGGGGTTCTCCATAGGCCCCCGCTGGGATGTCCCATGATGACTTTCTCTCTGCGTTGAGGCAGGCCTGCTCCTTCGAGACTCCTCCCTGTTATCCCCTGCCCGACTGTCGACAAATTGGTCGGCCAGCTGGCTTGCGTGCTGTGGGTTCTCCGGCTTCTGGTCCATCAACCACAGCCTCAGGTCGGACGGGCACTGCTCGTACAGGTGCTCTAGTATGAATAGGTCAAGCAGGTCCTCTTTAGTTTGGGCCCCAGCTGTCCACTTGCAAGCATACCCCTGCGCCTGGTTGACGAGTTGTAGGTTTGTGACCTCACGGGTTTTACGCTGACTTAGGAACTTTTTCCGGTACATCTCAGGAGTCATCCCAAACTCACGGAGTAGGGCCTGTTTGAACAGTTTGTAATCCCCTGCCTCCGTCCCTTTCATCCAGCTGTACACCTCCACGGCTGCGGAGTCCAGTAAGGGGGTGAGAAATGAGATCCTGTCTGCAGGGCCAACCCTGTGCAGCTCGCAGGCATTCTCAAAGGCCGTCAGGAAGGTATCTATATCCTCCCCCTCCTTATGCCGGGTCAGGAAGCACTTATCAAAGCTCTTTGTAGGCTTGGGTCCCCCCTCACTCACCATAGCTGGGGCCCCACTGCTCGCCAGCCAGGCCAGCTCCAGCTCATGCTTACGCTGTTTCTCCTTCTCCTCCAGCTCACGCTGGTGCTGGTTCTCCTCATGCTGGTACTGGTTCTCCTCATGTTTACGCTGGATCTCCCACTCCTTCAGTTCTTGCCTCCTTAACTCAAGCTCTTCCCGTCTCAGCTCCCTGTCATATTCCAGCTACATCTGCTCCATGGATGTCGAGCACCACCGGGACGATCCCCTGCTGGGGGGTGAGCTTCGCCGGGAGGATCACCTGCTGGCCGGGGGGTCACGGTGCCCTTGGTATTCGCTGGGCTCCTCCCCTCCCTTCCCCTAGGCAAAAAAAGCAGGGGTCTCGGGAAGCCCTGACCTACCAGCTGACCACTCCCAGCTGGGACAGACACTGGTGCCTGCACTGCATCTGCCCGGCTGCTTCCCTCAGAGACAGGGCTCTGTTCATTCAAGCAGTCTCCCTCCTCCAGCGGGGCAATCAGCTGGTCTTTGGTGAGTCTCCCACTGCGCAGCCCCCTCTGCTTGCACAGCTCCACCAGGTCGCACTTGCGCAGCTTGGCATACATCTTCCCATTGGCCACTCACAGACCGGGGTGCTCACTGCTCCCCACGGTTTCCAGGGAGACCCCTAGAGCACTAGCCCTTCTTGAGGTCACCACCTCTTTGCCAGGGTCGAGCTGCAGACTCCTCCTCCCCTGGGACCGCTCGCTGCAATCCCCCGGGGGACCCTCTTACTGCAAAGTCCTTCTCACTGGGCACACACTCCCAGGGGTTAATCACCCCTAAAATCGTCCCTTCGTTTTACTGCTCCCCAATCACTTACTGCAGCAAGTGCCATCCAAGGGATACTGTATCTCCCATGGCTGCCACCAGTTGTCACGGAGTGTGGGGGAGTCCGGTCTGGCACCCCTCGTCCTGGGACTCTCAGTGACTCTCAGCCAGACAGTAAAACAGAAGGTTTATTGGACAACAGGAACGCAGGTTACAGCAGAGCTTGTAGGCACAGTCTGGACCTCTCAACCGAGTCCTTCTGGGGTTTCAGGGTGCTTGGATCCCAGCTTAGGATACCCTGAATTCCACCTACACAGCCCCAAATCGAAACTGAAACTAACCCTCTCCAGTCGGCCCCTTCCTTTGTCCAGCTTCCCGGGCCAAAGTGTTGACCTCCCAACCCCCTTGCCTAGCTCAGGTTACAGGCTCAGGTATAGTCCATCCCCTAAAATCCTCCCCTGCTCGCCCATCCCCCATGCAGACAGCCCCTACTCCATCACAGCTTTCTAAACCCAGCAGTAGCAAACCGTTCATACCAGTGTTTGTCTGAGAATAGAGGGAAGGGGAGTGCTTAATCCAAAACATCCATGAATGAAACAGACAGGAAGAGCAAGGCCGTCCTGAAAGAGACTGGATCTGTCTGGAGACATAGCAAAACCTGAGAATGAGCAAGGGTGTGAAAAGAAGAGGTTCAAATGTGTGTTAGATGTTAGTTAGTGTTAGAGGACTCATCCCTTCACCCTCCCATTCCCTGGTCCTTCTCGCGTGAACAGAGAGCAGCAATACCCAAAGTCAGAAGGTGGAAACAATTAGATGTTTATTGGGGTGAACTTCCAGCAAGCAATGATTCCAATTTCCTTCCTCAGTGCTTGCACTCTGAGCTCCATTCTGCCTGCACACAGTCCCTAGGTACTCCCTGCCTGCACTCTGAGCTGGCTGAAAGACTGAAAATTGAAGGTGAGATCAGGTTGAGTCTTTCTAACATATGTCCTCAGCTGCAAAAAAGGTGCCAGGAGATGCAGGCACACCTGTGCCATTAGGAACACTACTGGTCTGTAAGTTATTTTATATTTTTATAAACACCTCTAGAAACACATCGCTTGGTGCCAATCCCCTGTTTACAATTCTATTTGGAAACCTATCACTTAGCAAGCTTTTAATCCATTTAATGTGTGCCATGTTCAGTTTGTATCGCTCCAGTTTTTTCACCAAATTTTGTGCACTACCACGTCAAACATCTTACAAAAATCTAAGTCTTACATCAACACTAATCCCTTTATCAGCCACACTGGACAGGATCTATTTTCCATAAATAATTTGATTATTCTAATTGTGTTCTCAAAGGTGACTGGCATTAATTATATTACCCTCCTTTAATTTTTTTTAATGGAGTTCCTTAGTTGCTCCACTATCTTACCAGAGATTGATGTGAGACTGATCGGCCTATAATTACCTTGAACCTTCTATTTACTCTTTTCAAATACTGGCACAACATTAGTTATCTTCCAGTCTTCTGGAACTTCCTCAGTGTTCCAAGGCTTATTGAGAATCAACATTACAGTCCAGTGAGCTTCTCTGCCAGCTCTTTCAAACTCTTGGATTCAAGTGATCTGGACCTGCTGATTTTACAGTCTATAATGTTAGTTGCTGCTGTTTCACACCCTCCAGAGATACTAGTGGAATGTAAAGCGCAGCATCATATGATATGACTTCACTATCTGGCTTTTCCCCAAATACAGGCACAAAATCGAAGGAGGGGTTGTTAGATCCATGCTTAAATCTCTCACTGGAAGGCTTTTATTCTAGCCATCAGATCACTGTTGTGGCTCAGCTCTGCTCCCTTTCCAATTGCTGTGGACATCAGAACTGGACACAGGATTCCAGTCTGTATCTCACCAGTGCCATATACAACAGTACGATTTAGTCACCCCTCCTACCCACTGCTCCCCTGTTTGTACATCCAAGGTTCACATTAACCCGTGTTGCCACACCCGGCACTGGGAGCTCATGTTCCGTTATTTCTTCACTAGGACCCTAAATCCTTTTCTGTCACTGGTGTCCAGGATACAGTCTCCTTCAGACACCTGAGCTGCAGCATTCATACATCAGGGAAATCTTGCACTACCTCCAACACCTCTGGGTGGGACCTGAGGACTTTCTAATGGTGGCCCTTGAAGGTAGCTACACAAGGGAAAGGGAGGCAGAGACAGTCAGGCAGAGGATCATTCTCAGCAATCTCCTGAAACTTCTGCCCCCTCTGTTAAATCCCCTGGTAACCTGGCTCGCAAGAGCATTCCCAGAACAGAGGTCAGCAAAGAACTCCCACATCCTCTTTGTGCCTGTATTTATGCCGGCCCCAGCCCCCGGAAGGACACTCCCAGAGATTGGATTAGTTCCCAGAGCAGTTCACATGGTCCAGCCAGATCTGCCCGGCTCCTTGCCCTTAATGAGCAGAGACAGTTGCATTGCTGGCACGTCCACATCTCAGTTGTTTGCAAATGATGTTGGAGTCTGGCAGGTCCCTGAAATCATCGCAGACTGTCCCCCAGCTGCCACTGTAATAAATCTCCATTCTCCCAGCACAGCGACCTGCCCCATTCACTAGTTTGATCTGCCTGCTCCCTGCAGGGATAGAGCCCAACTCTTAATGTGTATTTTCCTACTGAACAGAGAATGTTTGTGAGATTTGGAAATGAATCACCTGAACAAACCACACCAACATCCTCAGCAATTCCTGCCTGTACTGTCTCAGCCGTGGAGTTCTCACAGTGAGTCAAAGGAGTCTCATTTCCTGTACCCTGGGCCCTTCTCAGCGGCTCTGTACTGGAGCTGCTCACCATGCTGGTATTTCTTATGTGTCACTGCTCAAACTGTCCTCTACCCCATGCACTATGGAGGGAAATATCAGATCTCCCATCCCACTGGCTTTCTCCACTCAGCAGTGTGAATGATTCAGAGTGACCTGGACTCAGGGGAGGTGGGAAATACACTGAATAACACTCTCTCCTTGTCACGGAGTGTGGAGGAATCCGGTCTTGCACCCCTCTTCCTGGGACCCACAGTGACTCTTAGCCAGCCAGTAAAACAGAAGGTTTATTGGACAACAGGAACACAGGTTACAGCAGGGCTTGCAGGCACAGTCAGGACCCCTCCACCGAGTCCTTCTGGGCTTTCAGGGTGCTTGGATCCTAGCTAGGATACCCTGAATTCCGTCCACACAGCCCCAAACTCAAACTCAAACTGCTCCCCTCCTGCCACTCCCTTCCTTTGTCCCCTTCCCGGGCAAAGGTGTTGACCTTTCCCCTCCCTTACCTAGCTCAGGTTACAGGCTCTGGCATCGTCCATCCCCTAAAGTCCTCCCCTGCTCTCCCACTCCCCACACAGACAGTCCCTACTGCATCACATCTCTCCCCCCTTCGAGACTGAACTGAGCAGGGTCACTCTGCCCAGTGACCTGGGGAAGTTCAGGGCCCCCTCTCCGGGACAACGCATCCGCTATCAGGCTGGCACTTCCCTTCACATGGACCACGTCCATGTCATAGTCCTGCAGGAGCAGGCTCCACCTCAGGAGCTTGGCGTTGGCTCCTTTCATCTGGTGCAGCCAGGTCAGGGGAGAGTGGTCGGTGTACACAGTGAAGTGTCGCCCAAAGAGATATGGCTCTAGCTTCTTAAGGGCCCACACCATGGCCAGGCATTCCTTCTCGATGGCCGCGTAGCTTTGTTCCCGGGGTAGCAGCTTCTTACTCAGGTACACGATGGGGTGTCTCTCCCCCTTTTCATCCTCCTGCATTAACACCGCCCCCAGTCCCGTGTCTGAGGCATCGGTGAACACCATAAAGGGTTTGTCAAAATCTGGGTTTGCCAGAACTGGGCCACTAACCAGAGCCTCCTTCAGCACCTGGAAAGCCTCCTGGCACTGCTCAGTCCAGATCACCTTGTCTGGCTTCCCCTTTTTGCACAGTTCAGTGATGGGGCCGGCTATGGCACTAAAGTGGGGCAGGAACCTTCGATAGTACCCCGCCATCCCAATAAAGGCCTGGACCTGCTTTTTGGTTTGGGGAGCAGGCTAGTCTCTGATCACCTCCACCTTGGCTAGTTCCGGCTTCAGGCAGCCGCTCCCCACCCGATGGCCCAGGTAAGATACTTCAGCCATCCCCACCTTGCACTTCTCAGCCTTTACTGTTAACCCAGCCTTTCGGAGTTGGTCCAGGACTTGTTTAACCTGGGACATGTGGTCCTCCCAGGTCTGGCTGAAGACGCAGATGTCGTCAATATACGCCATGGCAAAACTCTCCATCCCCCTCAGTAGCAGATCCACCAGGCGCTGGAAGGTGGCCGGTGCTCCCTTGAGACCAAAGGGCAGGGTCAGAAACTCATAGAGCCCCAGAGGGGTGATAAAGGCCGATTTCAGCCTGGCATCTGCGTCCAGCGGCACTTGCCAGTAGCCTTTGGTAAGATCCATAGTGGTGAGGTACCAAGCACCTCCCAGCTTGTCTAGGAGCTCGTCAGGCCTGGGCATAGGGTAGGCATCAGATACGGTGATGGCATTGAGCTTTCGATAGTCCACACAGAACTGGATTGACCCATCCTTCTTGGGGACCAGCACCACTGGTGAGGCCCAAGGGCTGGAAGACGGCTGGATCACCCCCAAAGCCAGCATGTCCCTGACCTCTCTTTCAAGATCCTGGGCAGTTTTACCAGTGACTCGAAAAGGGGAGCATCTTATAGGGGAATGTGACCCGGTCTCCACCCGATGGACAGTCAAATTAGTGCGTCCAGGCTGGTTGGAAAACAGCTGTCGGTATAGATGCAGCACCCCTCTGATCTCAGGGTGCTGGCCCGGGGTCAGTTGATCAGAGAGGGGAATCGCCTCCAGGGGGGAACCAGCTTTTGTCCCAGGGAATAGATCTACTAAGGGGTCATCTCCCTGCCCCTCCCAATGTCCACACACGGCTAACACCACATTCCCCCTGTCATAGTATGGTTTCATCATGTTCACATGGTACACCCGACGGTGATGTGCCCGGTTTGACAGCTCCACCACATAGTTTACCTCATTCAGTTGCTTGATAACCTTGAAGAGCCCTTCCCAGGCGGCCTGGAGTTTGTTTCTCCTCATGGGGATGAGAACCATCACCTGATCCCCGGTGGCGAACGCACGGGCCCGTGCCGTGCGGTCATACCAGATCTTCTGCCTCCTCTGGGCTAGGGTCAGATTCTCCCTGGCCAGGCCCATGAGCTCGGCCAGTCTTTCCCGGAAGGTCAGGACGTACTCCACCACTGACTCTCCCTCGGGAGCGGCCTTCCCCTCCCATTGGTACCTCATCAGGTCTAGGAGCCCCCTTACCCGCCTTCCATACAACAGTTCAAAAGGTGAAAACCCTGTAGATTCCTGCGGTACCTCCCTGTACGCGAAGAGCAGGTGAGGTAAGTACTTGTCCCAATCCTGCAGGTGCTGGTTCATAAATGTTTTTAGCATCATCTTCAGCGTCCCGTTGAACCTTTCTACCAGCCCGTTGGACTGGGGGTGATACGCTGATGCCCAGTTGTGCTGGACCCCACATTTCTGCCATAAGGACCGGAGCTGGGCCGACATGAAGTTGGACCCCTGGTCCGTTAAGACCTCCTTGGGGAACCCCACTCGGCTGAAAATTGTCAGCAGCGCATCTGCCACGGTGTCTGCTTCAATAGAGGACAAGGCCACCGCCTCGGGGTAGCGAGTGGCAAAATCCACCACCACCAGGATGTATTTCTTCCCTGACCGGGTTGTCTTGCTGAGGGGTCTCACTATGTCCATGGCCACCTTCTGGAAAGGTTCTTCTATGATGGGTAAAGGCCTCAAAGCCGCTTTTCCCTTGTCCCGGGCCTTCCCCACCCTCTGGCAGGGGTCACAGGATTGGCTGTACTGTCACACATGGGTAAAGACCCCAGGCCAGTAAAAGTTCTGTAGCAGCCTCTGCCTGGTGCGCCGGACTCCCTGGTGCCCTGCTAGAGGGATGTCATGGGCCAGGTACAACAGCTTGTGACGAAACTTCTGGGGAACCATCAGCTGCCTCCTGATCCCCCATGACTCTACTTCCCCTGGGGGAGCCCATTCTCGGTACAGGAACCCCTTCTCCCACAGGAACCTCTCCTTCCAACCTCTTCTCATGGTCTGTACTGCACTAAGGTCAGCCCGGTCCATGTGCTACCGCAAGGAGGGATCTTTCTGCAACTCGGCCTGGAACTCCGCAGCTGGGACAGGGATGGGGACCGGCTCTCTCTTGCTGGCTGGGTCTGAGGCTGCAGCCTCTCTGAACCATGCCCCTGGGCATTCCCCGCTCCCTGGGTTAGGGTCCTGCACCTCGGGTCGAGTACCTTCCCCGTTGTTGGGGTGCAGTGCCTTTTGCCGACTCTGACTACGAGTCACTACCAGGGCACTCTGGGTGTTACTAGGCCAGTCCTCGAGGTCCCCTCCCATTAACACGTCAGTGGGCAAATATCGGTGTACCCCCACATCCTTGGGGCCCTCCTTGGCCCCCCATTTCAGGTGTACCCTTGCCACGGGCACCATGAATGGGGTCCCGCCCACGCCCATCAGGGTCAGGTAGGTGTTGGGCACCATCCGATCTGAGGCCACCACCTTGGGCCGGGCCAGCGTCACCTCTATGCCCGTGTCCCAGTACCCAGTGACCTTCCTCCCATCTACCTCCAGGGAAACAATGCACTCTTTCTGGAGGGGCAGCCCCGCGCCCACCCGGGAAACCAAAAACCCGGAGCCTGGAGCATCCACAGGTGGTATGTTGCCAGCCCCCCTTTCCTGGGAATGTAGCCCCTCCTCCGATTGGGTTTTTACCCGGTCCACCCTTTGCGGGTTGGATCTGCTTGGTCTGTCCCTGAGCTTGGGGCACTGGGCCCGTATGTGACCTCGTTGGCCACAGCGATAGCAGCCCATGTCTCGTGGGTCCCCTTGAGTGGGTCGGAGGGACCTGACTCTGGATGTTCACCTTTTGGGGGGGTTCTCCATAGGCCCCCTTTGGGAGGTCCCATGATGACTCTCTCTCTGCGTTGAGGCAGGCCTGCTCCTTCGAGACTCCTCCCTACCATCCCCTTCCCAACTGTCCACAAATTGGTCGGCCAGCTGGCCTGCGTGCTGTGGGTTCTCCGGCTTCTGGTCCATCAACCACAGCCTCAAGTCAGACGGGCACTGCTCGTACAGGTGCTCCAGTATGAATAGGTCAAGCAGGTCCTCTTTAGTTTGGGCCCCAGCTGTCCACTTGCGGGCATACCCCTGCCCCCCGGCTGACCAGTTGTAGGTATGTGACCTCACGGGTTTTACACTGGCTCCAGAACTTTTTCCGGTACATCTCAGGAGTCAGCCCAAACTCGCGGAGCAGGGCCTGTATGAACAGTTTGTAGTCCCCTGCCTCCGCCCCTTTCAGTCGGCTGTACACCTCCACGGCTGTGGAGTCCAGTAAGGGGGTGAGAACTGCGATCCTGTTTGCAGGGTCAACCCTGTGCAGCTCGCAGGCATTCTCAAAGGCTGTCAGGAAGGTATCTATGTCCTCCTCCTCCTTATGCCGGGGCAGCAAGTGCTTATCAAAGCTCTTTGTAGGCTTGGGTCCCCCCTCACTTACCGCAGCCGGGGCCTCACTTCTACTCAGCCGGGCCAGGTCCAGCTCATGTTTATGCTGTTTCTCCTTCTCCTCCAGCTCTTGCCTCTTTAACTCGAGCTCCTCCCATTTCAGCTCCCTTTCATATTCCAGCTGCATCCGCTCCACGGATGCTGAGCGTTGCCAGGAGGATCCCCTGCTGGGGGGTGAGCTTCGCCGGGAGGATCCCCTGCTGGCCGGGGGTGTCACGATGCCCTCAGTATACACTGGGCTCCTCCCCACCTTTCTCCTAGGCACAGGAAGGGGGGGTCTCGGGAAGCCCTCATCCGCCGGCTGACCACTCCCAGCGGGGACAGATACTGGTGCCTGCGCTGCATCTGCCCGGTTGCTTCCCTCAGAGACAGGGCTCCGTTCATTCATGAGGTCTCCCTGCTCCAGCTGGGCAATCAGCTGGTCCTTGGTGCGTCTCCCCGGGTGCAGCCCCCTCTGCTTGCACAGCTCCAGCAGGACGCACTTGCACCGCTTGGCATACATCTTCCTGCTGGCCACTCACAGGCCGGGGTGCTCGCCGCTCCCCACGGTTTCCAGGGGGACCCCTAGTGCACCAGCCCTTCTTGAGGTCACCGCCTCTCTGCCAGGGTCGAGCTGCAGACTCCTCCGCCCCTGGGACCACTCGCTGCAATCCCCCGGGGAACCCTGTTACTGCAAAGTCCTTCTCACTGGGCACACACTCCCAGGGGTTAATCACCCCTTCGTTTTACTGCTCCCCAGTCACTTACTGCAGGAAGCGCCGTCCACGGGGTGCAGTATCTCCCGCTGCTGCCACCAGTTGTCACGGAGTGTGGGGGAGTCCGGTCCTGCACCCCTCTTCCTGGGACCCACAGTGACTCTTAGCCAGCCAGTAAAACAGAAGGTTTATTGGACAACAGGAACACAGGTTACAGCAGAGCTTGCAGGCACAGTCAGGACCCCTCCACCGAGTCCTTCTGGACTTTCAGGGTGCTTGGATCCTAGCTAGGATACCCTGAATTCCGCCCACACAGCCCCAAGCGCAAACTCAAACTGCTCCCCTCCTGCCACTCCCTTCCTTTGTCCCCTTCCTGGGCAAAGGTGTTGACCTTTCCCCTTCCTTACCTAGCTCAGGTTACAGGCCCTGGCATCGTCCATCCCCTAAAGTCCTCCCCTGCTCTCCCACTCCCCACACAGACAGTCCCTACTGCATCACACACCTCTGCACTAGAAATAACACAGAGGGGGCGTGACATTATGGGCTGTTTCTCAATAAGAAGGTCTAAGTCAGGGATCAGAGTGTGTCACTGTGTTGAAGAGAAGAGCCTCTGTCAGAGACACTTTATAAGTAGAAGGTGCTCTAAGGATTGTGAAACTCTGAGCTTGACAGAAGGGCTTGGTTTGGAAAAGACCATGGTTATTCACCAGCCACTTTGCTCCAACCCATGGCACAAAGCACCATAAACCCAGCAGAATCTGGCCAAGAGACTATTCACCTCAAATTAGTATCTGCTACACACGCCCCCTTCCCAGTCACCACTATTCAGGATGTAGCTGAGTGAGAAGGTGGCATGGCTGAAGCACTTAGCAGGCAATTGAAAACTAGTATAGAGTCCAGTAGCCCTGAGAACACTGCTTAATTCTGAGCACGGGGTCTGCCGCTAGTCAGCAGTGAGACTGAGGAGACAGAACTGGCACCTTAAAGCACATTTACTTCCCTTCCTTCACCAGCTGCACTAAGCACAGTTTCACAGCCCCGGGCACAGCACTGGGGTGGGGTAAGTACAGGGCAGGGGCAATAACCCAAAGTTGCTCCTTTGCCTCCTGGTTCTGCGGCTCCCTCAGCCCCCTCTGCTGAACAGACACCACAAGAAAAAAACATCCTCCCCTTTTCCTTCCTTCTCCACCTCCTCCGCCGGCACCAGCTGGGTTTCAGAGCCACTTTCCCCACTGCGTGGCCGCCACACTCTGCATGGGGTGCTGGGGGACAATGGGGCAGCTGATCCTCAACCCATCCCCCGCTGCACCGGGGTGGGGGGCTGTGCTGCCACCCCTTCCCTTCCCAGCAGAGCCCACCCTGGCTTAGGGAGCCGGGTAGCTGCGGCAGGCGGGAGACCATCCTCCCTGGGGACCCCGACAACCAGCTGATGCTGCCTGCAGCCCCAGAGTGAGCGAGCAGGGTTGGGGATGCGGGAGGGCAGTGCGGAGTCCAGATCCAGCCTGCAGCCACACACAAGACCCAGCTCCGGACTTCGAGTCCAGAGCCCAGTGCTGGCTGCGTGGAAGGGCGCCACCTGTGGAAAATGTGCTCAGAGGGGAGCGGCCACTACCCCAGCTCCCCCTCAGCTACGCTACTGTGCCAGCTAGAAAAACACCTTTAAAGGAGGCGTCCCTCTCCCTGTCAATGATCTCCCTCCTTCAGTTCAGTGACAGCCTGAATTGTTCCTTAACCTGGCAGGGATGGAGGATTCAAAGTAGCAATATCAAACCCGTGTAGCTCACAGGAATGAACATAAATGCTCCCTGGTATCTGAGATGTTTGCTTTTACCCTTGGTCAACTACAAGACCAAAGGGAAAGGAGGTGGTGCCAGATATAAAAAGTGAAACACGACACATCATAGTTATGTCCATAGGGACTGCAATTTTTTTTTATATACTTCTTATCATCAGTGTATTGTTTTCTCTGGAGTCTAGACTTTGACCAAGAAATTTGTATCTTGATAAAATAATTGACTGCCCCTGGTGAAGGCAATGGACTAGACACCCACTGCGGTGTCTCTACATAGGTACAAGTACTAACAACATGGCTGCATTTTAGCCATAGTTTTTAATCAGGGCAATAAATTGAAACAAACCCCTATTAAATCATTTCTCAGCCTGAGTGCTTCACCCACATTCCCTAGAGCATTGGGTCACTAGGTGGACGTTTCATTTCCCACCTCAATTTCACATAGAGACACAATTTCCTTGGCACAGATCTGTGAACAGCAAAACCTCCCTGTGTCTCTGGGCTGAGCCAGGGCATTCGATTCCAGTGAACCCTTCTCTCCTGTAATGGCGATGGGCAGACAGAGGAGACGTGGCACCTGAATCCCTGTCAGGGAGATATTGGCTCAGCTCTTTCTTTCTGTTGCTGTTGTTAGTCTAGGAAACACCAAGGATGGAATGCAAGGCTGAGTTCATGCACAACCCCCCTGAAATATTTCAGCGCCCCAGAGAAATCCTGCCCCCTGCTATTGGAACTATGTGCTGGAGATTTGACTAGGAAAGGGACTGTCTGAATTGTCAGAGTGGAGAATGAACAACAATCTACAGCAATGTCGTTAACACAAACACACTCTCATCCTGCTCCAGCCGGAAGGGAAATGGGCAGGAATTCTCGCTGTTCAGCCAAGGACACACTTACACTGATGCTCAGCCATGAGTGTGCTGGGGAAGCTGGTCTGAGCAAACAATTGGAAGTGACAATTCAGTGAGAACAGAATCATCGTGTAGAGAGACAAATGTAAGTTAAGTAGTTGTGGCTGAGTTGTTAAGATGATGGGCTAGAAGTCCATTGGGGTCTCCCTGCACACGTTCAAATCCTGCCAACTACACAAGCACTGTGCTGTTGTTGTTTTTGTATTCTTAGTGCCTGAGCATCCACAGTGTGAACTGGAGCCAGATCTAGTTTCACTCTGTCTACACTTAAAACACTGCTGTAGCACTGCTATAGCTCTCTGGAGCAGACAGTGACTGGAGGGATTTTTCTCATCCCTGTAATAGTTACATTGATAGAGCAGTTCTTCCTTTTCTTCAGCACTATCTAATCAGGGTTTAGGTCACCTTAACTCTATGGTTTGGGGGTGGGCGGTCACACCCTGAGAGATGTTGCTTTGCCAGTTAAGTGCCCAGTGTACACCAGCTCTTAGATTCCTCTTGGTATTTCAATGCAGGCACTGACCTGGGAGAGGAAAACACCAGATCACAAACACAGAGACTGAATTCCCCACATTTAATCTCGCTGCACTTTCCAGAAACTCACAAAATTCAATTCATTCTTGCTAGGACAGAGAAAAAATAAGTGACACTAAGTTTTTGACTTGGTTAAATAAAATTGTTTAATTAATATAGTAAAACTCTGTACTGATTCCTCTAACTAACACCAAAGCGTGAAATAGGAACAGAAACAAATCTTGTCAGTGATGACTAATTTTGCAAATGATCTTCCCATTATAAATTTCCACATTGCCCCCCATTGGAGGTCTGGGCATCTCCAGTGTCATTGCTCTGCATTCACCTTCCACTTAGAATTGTTCTCAGACATTTGACTTACTCTGCAGCATGGGGCACAGGGTCACTTACTGGAGGATTCCCTGCACCTTGAGGTCTTTAAGCCATGATTTGAGGACTTCAATAACTCAGACATATGTCAGGGGTTTGTTACAGAAGTGGGTGGGTGAGATTCTGTGGCCTGCATTGTGCAGGAGGTCAGACTAGATGATCATAATGGTCCCTTCTGACCTTTAGTCTATGAATCTATGAATCTATTCCCAAATTTGGAAAATTGTGCAGGTCAGAATGTGAATAGTGACCCCATTTCCTTCCTGCACCTGCTCTACATTGCTCAACAGCAGCTTCTCCACCTGCAGAGTCACCCCAGCACTGCAGTGCAGTCGCCCAGGGTTCAGCAGGGGCCCCTGGCAAGGACAGTGAGTGCCTGGTAGTGAGGAAGCTGTAAAAAAATCAACACTCCCCCCAGAAGTACAGAGACTAAGTTCCCAAACTTTAACATCATGACCCCTGTAGAAAGCCACACGTGTCAGTTGTATTTTCACAAGGAGATGCAAAAATCAACTGACACCAATTTTTAAGTTGAGTAAATAAAATTGAGGAGATAGTTATTAACTTCAAAGAAATATACTAAAGATCCCTCTACATAACACCTGAAGGTGAAATATGAACAGAGACAAACCTTGTTAGCAAAGGCTCATTTCCCAAACGATCCTCAAAATGTTACTAATTCCCATCCCTCCTCCACAGAAGCTCTGTGCAGTGTCACTGTTCTGCAGGCAGCTTCCCATTAAATGCTGTTGTGGGACATTCCCAGACCTGGAAATGTACCAACGACAGAATTTGAAGAGCAAACCTGGCTCCCTGCACCAGGTGGGAATTGAGTGTTTTGTCTTTGTCACTTAGTGTTTGTCAATAGTACAGACACTATGGGAGGGATCCTGGTACAGGGGCTGGTGGGGGAGAAAGGATTGTAGATTCTGACCTGCACTCTGGAGAGGAGGTAATAAGTGAAGGGACATTTTTGATTCCTCCTTTCCTCAGTGTCCCTGGGCTGGAATTCTACAGGGCCAAATGAGGGGGCGATGCCACTTGGTTAATGAAAACCAGGGCTCTAGCTGAGGCTTGAACTCACAACTTCAGCATAGCTCCTCTCAGCACAGCCCTATAAGTACCATGCACTAACCAATTGTGCCACTGGAGCACCTATTAATTGTTGTTCTCCCAGTTCCCTAGGTTGATAAGGGCGAGGAGTGACCCCAAAACATTCTCAGTGGAGCTGAGAGCCGGTAGCGACAAGTGTTGTACTCGGTGAGGTGGATTCTTCTTGAGGGTTCCAGGCACCATTTGACTCTTTTGTTCTTCCCTGTGTAATAACAGAGCTGACTGAGACTCAGTGTACAGTCTTGCTGCAGACCAACAGATCTGAAATCACTGATAACCAGGTCTAAGCATTAGTCCTGCTTTGGGACGGCGTCTCTCATGCAATAAACTTCCGAGTCTGCACTAGCAGTGAGGCTCCCTCACTAACAGCTGAAATCAGGGAGAGCTGAGTGAAGTGCAGGGCCCAGGGGTGCCTGAACAGGGGGGGACAACACCCCAGGACTTTTCAAAATGGGAGGGCTCTGCCTTGCCACTTTGTAATGATCGTAAGGGCGGTGGGGGGAAGGAGCAGAGAGCAGTGAGCGGGAGGCAGAGTCTTGGGGGAAGAGGCAGCACAGAAGCAGGGCCTTGGGGAGAAGAGGGGGCAGGGGTGTGGCTGCAAGTGGCAGGGATGGAGCTACTGTTTGGGCTCTGGGTGGCCCTGCTTTTTAGTGAGCCTGTTCTGCTCCTGATGGAATCACAAGATGTCCCAGAGCAGAGAGGGTGGCCAGCAGAGTGGGGGGACAGGAGAGGAAGAAAGGGGCTTTCCCCCCAGGAGGTGAGAGGTGAACTCTGGATTTTCATTGATCCAGGACAGCAGTTGTGGGTGAGGTGCAATGAAGGGAGGGGCACATCCAAAGAGCTTTTGGTGTCTGGATTTAAGAGTCTGAGGCAAAAGGCCACTGTCCAGCGCACTGTGGGTGGGTGTTTTGCTCATAGTGTTGTGTTATGAATCCTCATTGTGGTGTTTTCCCCAGTTTAAACAAGGTGATTTTCCTCCTTTTTATTAAAGTTTCTTTTCTACACTCAGTGGGTGTGAATGGGGAAAGTATCGCCTCTTAGAGGCACCCAGTGGCCAGGGCTAGTTTCCCCAGGTTACTGGGTTGGGGCTTAAGCAGATTGTGTGTTGTATTGTTGAAGAGGAGCCCCAAGCACCCAGATAGGGAATTGTAACTTCAACCTTCAGAGTAAGAGCCAGAGGAGCTGCCAGCTGAGCTAGCTAAGCCGCCTAAACATATTAAGCCCTTTCACTGCAAGAGCAAACACCGGGTACTTTTGTGCTTCTCAGCAGCTGGGGAAAAGCCTCTTGGGGGAAATCCTGCCCTCCTCTTGCCCCACACTCAATTGCTCTGTTGCTTTTAATCCTTCCCTTGGAGCTGTCAGCACTTGCTGCCTCTGCTCCAGATGCCCAGAGGAGGAGAGGTGTGCTGGGGTCCAGCCTGGAACTCTTCCTCCCTCCTGCCTATCCATGACTATTAAACCTGGGCAAGAGGAAGAGGGTGGCAACTGGGCTGTCGATGTGCTCTCTTTCACGTAAATCAATGTGACTCCTGGCTTATCCCTGCAGAAAGGTGTACCGCATCTGTGTCTGGTGTGAACTTAGATCAGAGGAATTGGAGGATACCTCCCGCCCTCCACTGGTTCCACTATGGAGAGACACATTCTCTAAACCGACCTCGCTACAAACCTGCACCAGGTAGTGGTCATCATAGAAGAGTTTCCTCTGACAGTTGGGAAAATGAGACCAGCGGTCCTCAGGCCGTCTGACACAATTAAAATCCACCCCCTACACCAAACACTGTGTAGTCCAGAGGAAGGGAGCCAGTTCCTTTCTACACCTTAACTAGGGACCATAAACACTAATCTAGCTGTAACAAGTGCCATGGAGCACTGCAAATGTGAAGAACAAGATTCCAACCCCATCATTCTTCCCTGGCCAGGAGGCCCAGAAAGACAGGCCCTTCCTCCAATCACCCTCTGCCTATCAAGCCACCCTGAAGCTGTTAATGTGCATTTCCTGAATGCACACCATGTCCAAGTCCAGCTTCTCCAAGTCACTGAACATCCTACAATCTCCTCCTGGGCCCTCCGATCCCTCCCACGTTCCACGTGGGCACTTTTACAGATGCCCCTTCCCCAGTACTGCTCTCGCTCAGCTGTGGAGAGGAGCTTTTGTCCCCAGTCCCTGCCCCCTCAGGCACCATCTCCGAGGGCCACCCTACCTCACTCTCTTCCCACAATATTGGGTCAACCAATAAGTCGCATGGGAAATACAGCTCCCGTCTCTGATTTTAAAAGGTCAGGAGGGCCAACTGGGGCAGAAGTCCATGCTCCATTGTCCTGCTGGGGATCTCAAAATCAGGGATTCACCTCAGGTAAAGGTGTTCCTGCGCTCCCAGAAAACAAGCCACCACCACACAAAGAAAGACAAAAGGACTGTTAAAGCCAAGAATTGAACCAAGTACCTTGAGATTTTCACTCTAGCGCTTGCCTAACTGAGCTATTTTGGCACCTGCATGATGCTATTTTGGCCTGCTGCATCTCTGTCTGGGACGTTTTTGTCAGCCATGGCCATGGCACACAAAAAAGATGTCATTGTGAGTGGCCCATGAAGACAAGACTCGCTTTTGCCTGCCTTGCTCAGCTTTACTTGCTTCCTCATCCCATTTCTGCCTTAGTTCTCGGGTTGACCTGGTGGCAGAAGGGGACTGGGGGCCAGTGGTGCGGGAGGAAGTTGAGCTGGACCATGAGCTAAACTAGACCCTGGCAGTGAGAGTCTGGCCACCACTTGCCGCCCCACCCTGTTGTCCCGGCTTCCCCCACTGGACGTCATTTAGGAAGGGAAGTGGGGCTTCTGCCTCCCCTCTCCAATTGTCACATCACAGAGGAGCACAAACAGGAAAACAAATGGCTGCTCCATACTCCTCCCACCGGAGGAACCCGATGCCGTTAGCTGTGGTGAGTAAGGGCTGGTCTACACTAGGAGGGGAAATCGATCTCAGATACGCAACTTCAGCTACGTGAATAGCATAGCTGAAGTCAAAGTATCTTACATCGAGTTACTTACCATCCTCACAGCGCGGGATCGATGTCCGCAGCTCCCCGTGTCAACTCTGCTACCGCCATTCCGGTTGGTGGGGTTCTGGAGTAGACAGGAGCTCTTTCGGGGATTGATATATCGTGTCTAGATGAGATGTGATATATCGATCCCTGAGAAATCGATTACCACCCGCCGATACGGCCAGTAATGAAGACGTAGCCTAAGAAGTGTCTGTTGGCTGACAGGGCCTGTCCTCGAGGAGCTGGAACAGCAGCTGCCGCCTCCCCCTCAGCTCCAGGCTGTGGGAAATGCTCATTGCCTGGCTGCATGGGAGGATGCTGCTCCCTGCTCTGGAGAGCGTCTGTATTACACTGTCAACCCTCCGTCTTCACTGAGCCAGTCTGGTAAGGTCCCAAGTGCCCCCTCCAGCCTGGCAGCTGAGAGTCTGTGCAGACATCAACCTCCTGCCAGCCCCACAGCCAGCAGCAGCGCCAGCCCCCCTAGCACCACAGGGGCACTCAATGAACTTCCTGTGGGGAAATGGCTCCTTGACGTCCAGCTACTAGAGTGAGAGCCAGGGGAGAGGAGTGTCTGGCTCACCTTGGGGGAGAGAAGAGACCTGATGAGTGCAGATCTCCCTCTGTCTCCCCCGCAATGCTGGTCAGTTCTATTGTCACTGTGATAGTCAACGTTTCCCTTCAGGGCTGGCCCTAGAGGGGTGCAGGACCTGGGACAAATCCCTCCCTTTCTGCCCTTCCCCCAAGTCCCACCCCTTCCTGCCCTGCATCGTCCTGCTCCATTCCTCTCCCTGCACCCCACTGAACAGCTGATCACTGGCAGGGGGAGGTGCTGAAGGGGAAGAGCAGGAGCTTGTCCACAAAGCCCGTAGCAGGGGCACAGTTGGCTGCCAGTGGGTGCTAAGCACCCTTTTATCCCCCCTGTGGGTTCTGCAGCCCCGTAGCACCCATACATTCACTGACTCGGCTCCTTTCACACTCTAGAGAGAGGAGCAGGGCTATGGCTGATCTATGGGGCACCAGGTGAGTGGCAGAGACTTCAGGTGCTGAGAGTTTGCCTGACTCCTCAGGGAAACAGTGTGAGGTGGTGTCCCAGGCATCTCTATGAAAGGAGCAGAGCAGGATTTACTTGGGGTGGAAAGAGAATTGAGAGCATCAGTTTGTATAAAGGTATTGCCTGGGTGAGAGGCTGTGAGTAGGATTCAAACCTGCAGAGGGGAATACTATTGGATTTATCAATTCTAACACCTTAACCACTCAGCCATCACAGCTGTGAGCATAATAAGACTTCAATACCACAGAATAAATAATCACAATGAACTGGTAAATAATCACCATGCCCAGACTTGAAGATTTCCCACAGCAAACCTGGCTCCCAAAGCACAGGGGGGATTTGGGGTTTGTTCTCTTTGCTTAGCCATGTGCAGTCGCACAGAGAGCACGTTTAAAAGTCTCCCCTCCCACAGAGTGGGAATGGGAAATGATTCTCAATTTGAAGCTTGATGTGAATGAGAATGTTTGGACCAAGGGGCCAGGGACTGGTCTTTGCTAGAGAAACCACTGTCAAGTTTTAGCAAATTAGGACAAGTCAGCAAATAAAAACAACCTTAGGTATCAGTAACTGCTACAGGTTGCAAATTCCTACATGTAGCAGTTTCTGGCACTACACCTGTGAAGCTCTGCTCCCTGACTCTTCTTGGGCCCCTGCTCTCTCCTTAGCTCCGCCCCACTCTGGCCCAAACAGTTGCAGATCACACAGAGGATGGGACTCCCTCATTTGATTGCCTGGCCTGTCAGTCCGGCTAACTTGGAGCTTTGGTCTCTCCCCATTGCCCCTGGGGACTGTCAGTCTCAGGGCCCTGATTTCCCATTGGCCCTTCCCCCTTCTCGTCTGACTGGGAACTAGCCAACCAACCCACCTCCCATCAAGTTTTAGTAAAGGGCCAAGAGCAGCCCCCTTATGCAAACCAGGTCTGTGAGGGTCAGCGATGGCCAGAGAAGGCCACATAAGCTGCTCCCATGATGTAACAGTCAGCACCCAGGGTTCTGAGTCCTGCAATCTGAGTTCAAATCTCAGTAAGACCTTGTGTTGGTTTGCAGTAAAGCTCTGGAGCTCAATGTGCTCCTCTTTCCTGTCTCCAGTTGTGCAAGAGCGAGTCTCTTCCCTGCTGCTGGGTGACTCACACCCACTGGAGCCAGGTCTCTGGTCAGGATGGTTGCAATGGGTCGGGGCTCTAGAACTTGCCACCCTGGCTACTGCTGTCTGCAGTCCTGCAGTTTGACGTGATGGTTGGGATTCTTGCTGTTTCACCTAATGCCCACAAGTTTGGCCCTTGTGCTTCCCGCCACACTTTTCCTCTGGCCCACCTGGCGCTTGAAGAAAGAAGTGCCAGGGCTGGGATTAATAGTCAGGGTTTGGCAGGAGGGAGTGAGAGTCCTAAGATGGAGCCCCACACACCTTCCCTCCTCCAGGCACCTAGAGCAGAGGCAGCAGAGCTCTTCTGCTGGATACCTCAGCAGAGTAGGTGAGTTCGTGTACATACAGTCTGGTCCCAAAGCCTCCCCCCAACCCTGGTCATCACTAGCTGTCAGAGGAGAGCTCATTCACGCCTTGCTTACAAATCATCATTTTACATTATAAGGTTGGCCAACATTGCCGAAACCAATGCACCAACATTGTTAGCAAAAACAACAGCTGTGTGACGAAACCAGTCTTTGTCTAGACCAGAGGTCGGCAACCTATGGCACGCATGCCAAACATGGCAAGCGAGCCAATTTTTAATGGCACATGGCTGCCTGCTTGGACTCCGCGTGCCATTAAAAATCCTGCCGAAAGCTGCGTGGTCTGTGGTCCCATGCTGAAGCACTGGCCTAATGCAGCAAGCCGCTGGCCCCTCCCCAACCTTCCCTCAGAACCCTGGCACCACCCGCGCAGCGCTTTGGGGGGCTGGGGCTGCACGCTCTGGCGGGGCAGCGTTTGGCTCTGTGGGGAGGTAAAGATGCTCCCCGTTCACCTGGAGCCCTGCTGTCACACGCACAGCGCTCTGAGGGGCGGGGTGGAGCAAGGTTGGGAGCAGGGCAGCAGCAGCGGCAGGGCTCCAGATGAACGAGGAGCCTCATGGTAAGGGGGCCAGCTCCGGTGCTGGGGGGGGGTGGCTAAGGGGTGAGGGCAGTCAAGGCACAGGGAGCAGGATGGGACGGTGGTATACTGGGGGGTGGTTAGGGGCGGGGATCTGTGGAGGGGACAGTCAGGGAGCAGGGGGGTTAGATGGGGCATATGAGTCCCGGGTCTGTTTTGGAGGTGGATAGGGGTCAGGGCAGTCAGGGGACAGGGAGCAAAGAGGGTCCTGGGGGAGCAGTTAGGGTGGGGGGGTCTCTGGAGGTGGTGGTCAGGGGACAAGGAGCTGGGGGGGTTGAATGAGTCAGGAGATCTGGGGGAACTGCCAGGAGGTGGAGGTGTGGAGAGGAGTTGGGGCAGGCAGGGAGCGGGTGGGGGGGGTTGTATGGGTCCAGAGTTCTGGGGATTCTGTCAGGGGGTGGGGAGCGATTAGATAGGAACGGGAGTCCAGGGGGTCTGTCTGGGTGTGGGGGTGTGGATAAGGGTTGGGGCAGTCAGGGATCAGGTAGGGGGTAGTGTTCTAGGGGAGGCAGTCAGGAGATAAGGGGCAGAGAGGCTTAGATAGGGGGTGGGGTCCCAGGAGGGGGTAGTCGGGACAAGGAGCGGGGGGGTTGGGGGTTCTGGGGGTTTCAGTCACCCAGCCCTCTGCCCTGAGCCCTGATCCCGCCCCCCGCACATACCCAGGCCCCTGTCCTGAGCCCTGTACCACCCAGCCCTCTATTGACTCCTTGACCCCCCCATGACCCCAGCCCTGACTGGCACCCCCACACATACCCAGCCCCCCTACCCTGACACCTGCACTCCCCTCACATGCCCCCAGCCCTCTGCCCTGACTCTTGCACCCCCCACATCCCCTGCCCCACCCACATCCCATGCATCCTGCACATCCCCATCCCCACCCTGAGCACCAAACGGGAGCCCCTGAACCCTCACTCACATTCCCACCTGCACCCCTCACACCACATGGGAGCTGCCCAGGTAAGTGCCCCCACACACAAACCTCCTGCCCCAACCCTGAGCCTCTTCCCTCATTCCAGCTCCTGACCAGACCCTTCACCCCCAGACCTGTGCTCGGTCCACTCCCACTCTCAGCTCAGTGCAGAGAGAGGAAGAGAATGGGACAGAACCAGGGAGAAGGTAGGTACCCACTGTATGTGGGCAGGGCCGGGACCCCAGACCATCACTGGGCTGAGCGGGTCAGGCAGCCGGGATCTCGGCTGGCAGGAGCCGGAGGATGGAACCCCTGAGCGGCAGTGGGCTGAGTCTGGGGTCCTGGCTGCCTGCCCCGCACAGCCTGCTGCCGGTCTGGGGTTCTGGCTGCCAGACCCTTCCCAGCTGGGGTCCCGGCCACAGGCCCCACTCAGCCAACTGCCAGCCTAGTGAACAGAACCCCAGACCAGCAGCGGGCTGAGTGGGTTGGTGGCGTAAGGTCAACATTTTAATTTAATTTTAAATGAAGCTTCTTAAACATTTTGAAAACCTTGTTTATTTTACAATACAACACTAGTTTAGTTATATAATATATAGACTTGTAGAGAGACCTTCTAAAAAACATTAAAATGTATGACCGGCACGCGAAACCTTAAATTCAATTCAAATTTGCAACCAATGACAACATTGGCAACACTGCATGAAATTAGTTCTCCACTGTGGGGGAGTTGTTGGGGAAATTCAGGGAAGGAGGTTTACAGCCCCCTGGCTGGGTGGTGGGGCATATAGGGAATGCCCGGTTTCACTGAATTAAGTTTCTTACAGCAGCACCTCAGTCGGTTACATCAGAGAGGAGCTGCAGTGTCTAGGTAGTCGGATACTATTGCCTTTAAGACCCCAGCCCTGGGAAGCCCATGCTGAGGGGTGCTGCCTGTGGGAGGGAAATAAAAAAGCCCCTCTGCTCCCCCACCCTGTTTTTGCAAACACTGGAGTCTCAGCCCCCTGGGGTAACTGTTACCCCTCTGCCTCTGCCTCTGCCTGTACTGGGGTTTAACCCTCTGGCAGCGCCTCATCCCTGGGCTTAACTCTGGCTCCTTCCCCCCCTTCCTGATTTTGCCCTTCAGCCCCTCTCCTAACTCTGCCTCCAGCTGCTTGACCCTCCTGACCAGTCAAATCCCCCCCCCCCCGCTCAGACCCTGGCCACCCCTCCTCCTCTGATTTGCCCTCCTTTCCCCTCCTCTGATTTACCCTCCTTTGCTCCTTTTTAATACCTGTAAAAAGTAGGGGGTGCTGGTTCCCATTCTTGGGGGAGAGGGGGGAGGCTTGGTTCCTGGCCCCTGCCTGCCCAATACTCAGAGTGCCCCATGAGCTTGCGGATGTTTGCTGAGTGCTGCAGGGTCACCTGCAGGAGGGAGAGGGACACGGTTAAGAGGTGATGCAGCCAAGGATGCCTCACTCAACACTGAGATGCAGCCACCTCGGGTGGGTTGCCCAAGTCAGAAAACTAATTTGGAACAGGAAATGCACTGAAAGGACCGAGGTAGCTGCAGGGGAAAAAAAGATAAAGCAGGAGCCCTGGATCCCAGCCCTGCCCCTACCCCATATTTGGATATGGCTCCATCCAACAGCTGCCCCCCCAATTGCAGGGCAGCGCCATGGAGCACACCGAGGCCTGCCTGTTTGCACAGGACAGGTGACATCAGTGCCCCAGGTGGGGAGAGATGATGCTAAGGGAGAAGCAGGCAGCAGACAGCCCCCACGACAGAGAAAGAAATGCTAGGGGAGTGCCGTGCTGCAAGGAGTGAGGGAAGTTGGGAAGAAATGGGAGGATGTCCCCTCACAGTGGGTGCGTCTGTCTCTTCTCCCCACAATTCCTCCTCAGCCCTACCCTGGCCCAGGCTAATCCCAGCCTAGCTACCAGGGTTACATTTGGCCTGGATTCCCCAGTTGCTGGTGCTATGGGAGCTGAAACTGACCAAAGGAGCCTGCAGCACTGCTGCCTAAAGGAAACTGAGGCAGCAGTCAGTGACAGACACATCATGGCTCTCCTCATCCTCATCCTCTTTTCCATATACAACCTGAGGGGGGGGGGGTTAAACTCAGGGCAGTTGCCTAGTCAACCAGAGGATGTTGTGAAGGCCAAGACTATAACAGGGTTCAAAAAAGAACTAGATAAGTTTATGGTGGATAGGTCCATCAAGGGCTATTAGCCAGGGTGGGCAGGGATGGTGCCTGTAGCCTCTGTTTGCCAGAAGCTGGGAATAGGCAGCAGGGGATGGCTCACTTGATGATTCCCTGCTCTGTTCATTCCCTCTGGGGCACCTGGCACTGGCCACTGTCAGAAGACAGGAGGATACTGGGCTAGATGGACTTTGCGTCTGAACGAGTCTGGCCGTTCTTATGTCTCCCTCGGAGCAGCAGTGACACCCAGTGGACAGTCTGAGTAATGCACAGAAGGTGTTTTCCGTGGTGCAGCAGTGACACCCAGTGGCCAATCACGGTAACACACTGAGTATTTTTCTCTTGGAGCAGCAGTGACACCTCGTGGTCACTCACGGTAATGCACAGAAGGTGTTTTCCTTGATACAGCAGCGACACCCAGTGGCCAGGTGGCATAATGCACAGAGTGTATCTGCCTTCTAGGAGCAGTGACAGCCACGGACCAGTCACGGTAACGCACAGAGCGTGTTGCCAACAAATCTGGGTAATGCACAGAGCATGTTTCCGATGAAGTAGCAGCGATACCCAGTGACCAGGAGGGGTAGCATCAGCCTCTTCCCATTTGGTGGGGGACTGAGGTGGGCTAGACAAAAAAATTGGGAGGATGTGCCCCTCATCACCTGGCCCCACTCTTCATGGGGGCTGTGCCTCTGCTCCTTCTCAGATAAAAGCCAGGCTCATCTCCTTACCAGGGTTTACAGCAATATAACCTTTATTAAAATGAAATAGTAAACAGGGGTTACTCTAAATAAATAATCTAAATCTGTCCAAGTTTTAGTATTAAATTCAAAATCCTCTTAAATAACCCCTCAGAAACCAAAACCTAAATGAAAAATTGAAACCAAAAACAATACTTAATTTAAAACCGAAACATTAAAAAACTTTTTTAAAAAAATAAAAACTAACAAATGCCATAAATTAATAATTTCAAAATTTTATCAAAAAAAGTGTGCTACAGCAGGATGATAAAATAATATAAAATAAAAAAGCCCGACCATTAAAACCTCCTATAAAGGAACTGAATACTTGAATACTGGCCAAATCTGTATAAAATATGCACAACTATGTCAAAACCGGTATTGCAGGTCAGCCATTCCATCCAGCAAATGGCAATGAAAAGCTCCACTCCAACTTAAAAAAAACTCCAAAACCAATAAATCAGAATAGTCACAGCCTGCCTAAAAACAAACCTACACAGAAGCAAAATTAAACCTGTACCAACACTGGAACAAATGATGTAAATTTCTAATTCTAACTTCTTGTTTCCCTCAGGAGGAAAGTGTTTTGCACCCCAGTGACCAGGCTGTAACTACAGATTTTTTCGATGCCACCTGCTGGTGCGCAGAGGGAATTGACTGAGTGATGTCCCTGCTAATTTAACTACCACCTTGTTCTCTGCCAGCAGGCTCCACTGGCGAGCTGGGGAGTGATCTGACGGTGGCAGCACCCTATTTGCATATTAAAAGCCGGTGAGTACATTTGGGGTGGGGACCCACATGAGAAGGGATGTGAACAAATTGGAGAGTCCAGCAGCAGGCAACAAAAATGATTAGGGGGCTGGGGCACATGATTTATGAGGCTGATGGAACTGGGGTTATTTAGTCTGCAGAAGAGAAGAGTGAGGGGAGATTTGATAGCAGCCTTCAACTACCTGAAGGGGGGGTTCTGAAGAGGATAAAGCTTGGTTGTTCTCAGTGGTGGCAGATGACAGAACAAGGAACAATGGTCTCAAGTTGCAATGGGGGAGGTCTAGGTTGATTGAATATTAGGAAACACTATTTCGCTAGGAGAGTGATGAAGCACTGGAATGGGTTACCTAGGGAGGTGATGGAATAGCCATCCTTAGAGGTTTTTTAAGGTCAGGCTTGACAAAGCTTTGGCTGGGATGATTTAGCTGGTGTTGGTCCTGTTGTGAGCAGGGGGTTGGACTAGATGACCTCCTAAGATCTCTTCCAACCCCAATATTCTGTGATTTACAAGTGAGCCCTGAGCAGTGTTCTCTTTAATTTATTACGTCCATGTGTGGAATTAAATTTTTTAGGTGTACCAATATGGAGGTGATGTGTGGTGGAGTGTGGCTGAGGGGTTTGGACTGTGGGAGGGGGCTCAGGACTGGGGCAGAGGGTTGGTTTGTAGGGGGGATGAAGGCTCTGGCTGGGGGTGTGAGCACAGGGGGGTTGGGATGAGGGGTTCAGGATACAGGAGGGGACTAAGGGCTGGGTATAGCCTATAGGACTAACCTGCTTGCTTGCATATAAATATCTTTTCTTATAGTTTAAGTATTTGGCTTATTGTAATAGGTTTATAGATTTATATTAAAGTAAGTTTGGCTTTAATGCAAGGGACTTACTACAGGCCATATCCTGTATGTTAAGCTAAGGCAAAGTTAGCATATCTATATTATGACCTTTTACTCAGAAAACAAAGTTGACTTTTATCTTGTTACTTAAATAGATAACTACCCACGCCTGTCTAAGACCTTTACCTAGACCAATTGACAATGCAGAATGGCATTGGGGGAGTTCAGTCTTGTACCCACAGACTTAATAGGTACACCACAAGGGAACTTATATGCGTATGCACGTATCATCAATATGCACAAACATACCAGCCTGTAAAGTAAGCGTACCCTAATGTTTTATGGGTGAGGAATGAAATTTGGGCATAGGAGGAAGGATTTCTGGCACTTGTGCCCCACAAAAGAGGTGACCCACCTCGCTAGAGCACTTCACTCTATCATTTTAACTTACTTCCTCCACTTTCTCTCTCTATTCTATCTACTATCAGTAGGCTGTACTTGGTCTTCTTAACCTTTAAGTTTCAAGGGAACTAGGCTAAGCTTGGTTTCCCAAAGCTTTTATTCTTTGTTTATTAGGTTTTGATTTTAAGTTTAACTTAGTCAAGTAAACCTTACGTAACATTAGCTTTTTCTAAGCACTGCATCTTTCACTCAAGAATTGAAAAACCTGAACTGCAAGGCTGGTCCTGTGTCTCCTACCACCAGGTTATCAGAGAAGGGTGTGAGTATATTAACCAACACTTTGTTGCATATAATGTCATATGTATCTTTTGAATAGCAGTAATGCAACTGTAAATTTGTAACTCTGGTTATTTTACCATTTTCTTACTATTTCACTGATTTTAATAAAAAGGTCTTTAAGGCTATAATCTGTCTCAGTATGAGTTTCCTGTCATATCCCCAAGGGTCCTTTGTAAATTCTATGGAGCCTGATTCGGGATAAGAACTTTCATGTTCTGGTCAAACAGATTGGCAAGCCTAAAACCCATATTAATAATATTAATAATTAATTAGTATTAATATTATTAATTAAATTAAACACAATTAAAATTAAACTAATTAATTAAATTTCCACCATATTATCCTAATTAATATTATTAGTATACCCTAAATCAAGCTACATGGGACAGAGAGTTGATGTGCAGGGGGATGAGGGCACTGGCTCTGGGGGTGCAGCTCTGGGGTGGGGTTGGAATGAGAGGTTTGGGGTGCAGGAGAGGGCTCATGGTTAGGGCAGATGGTTGGGCTGAGGGGGGTGAGGGCTCTGGTTGGGGGTGCAGGTTTTGGGGTAAGGCCAGGGAGGAGGGGATTGAGGTAAGAGAGGAGAGTCAGGCTATGGCAGAGGGTTGTGGTGGGGGAGTGAGGGTTTGGGGTGCAGGCTGCCCCAGGGCTGCAGTCTGGAGAGAGGTCTTCTCCCATCCTCCTCTCACCAGAGCAGCTAGAGGCCAGATGAGAGGCACCTCTCCCCCCTGCAGGAGCTCCGGTGGGCCTGGGCTGAGGGAGGGGCTCCTCTGGAGGGCCTGGGCTGGACCAGGCTGGGCCATGGACTCCTCTCTCAGAAAGCTCTGGTGTGCCTGGGCTGGGACAGGGGAGGGGCTCCTCTCCTAGCCTGCATTGGCCTTGAGAGCCTGCTGCATGACCGCACAGCTTACAGGGAACTGAGGTCTTAAATCCAGAAAGGTTGAGATCAACTGGTCTCATCTGGAGATGGCTCCTTTCTGAGCTCCCTGCAGGGCCCAGCTCAGAGAGGAGCAGCTAGCAGGAACGCTGGTGGAGAGGAGTGGCTAGCTGGATGGCTGGCGGAGAAGAGCAGCCAGTGGTGGAGACTGCAGCAGAACCCCATGGAGAGGTGTGGCAATCAGCCGTCAACACAAGCAGCGAAACATGTAAGATGCATCCCCATGCCTCCCCCCGCTTCCACTCAGGCTGGGAGGTAAAGTCTGCAGATGAAATTCTGAACTCTGGGGCTCCATTGACCAAGGACAGAAACTGTGGGTGGGGTGACTGTTGGGTTGCTGGACTTAAGATCCTTAGGGGAAAAGGACACTGACAAACTTACTTGGGTTGGGTCTTTTGCTCATGGTTTGTGTTATGGAGCCTGTTTGTGGTGTTTCCCCACATAATGCCACATTGTTTCCCTCCTTTATTAAAGGGCTTTTGCTACACTCAGACTCTGTGCTTGTGAGAGGGGAAGTATTGCCCCTTAGAGGCACCCAGGGGGTGGTGTATAATTGTCCGGAGTCAGTGGGTGGAGGCTCAGGCTAGTTTTGCATTGTGTTATTGAAACAGAAACCCTAGATACTGACCCCGGCCCATGTCGCTGCCAACTCTGATGGGCAGAAGGGTTCCGTTTTGGGGGGCTCGTCCGTGATCCCTGGGTCAGTATCCCTGTCAAGCACCTCTTGAGTGATCCACTACATTGGGAAACTATGGTGTTTATATTTTGAGGAAATGACTGTTTGTATAATGGCTAATATGTCAGGTTTGTTGGGCCCTGGCTCAACAGCCTCTAGCTCAGGGGCCGCAGCCTCAGTCAATGATTGGGCGAAAGCACTGGGGCAAACACTGGAAAAGGTTGTGCTGTCCCATTTTACATCAAATTCTTGTAGTATGTTAATGTTATTTGCTCCTGAAGAGGAGTTTGAATCCTGGATAGAGCACACCACTAAAATGCCACAGGAGTGGGCCGAACCCGATGCAGATGCCCGATGCAGAAAAGCAAAGATGTCTACTAGAGAGCCTTATGGGCCCAGCATTAGATGTGATTTGCACCCTGAGGCTCATTGACCCTGGGGTCAGTGTGAAAGACTGCCTAGAGGCCCTGGATCACACCTTTGGGAGCATAGAGGTCTCTGAAAACAGCTACTGTAAGTTCCTTAATTCTCAGCAGCTAAGGGGTGAGAAGGCTTCTGCCTATATACAGAGGCTGGAGAGATTGCTTCCGAGAGCTGTCATGAGGTGAGCAGTGACTGCTGAGCAGATGGCTCAGAAAAGACTGGCTCAAATTGTAAGAGGAACTCAGTATCAGAACCAGATTCTACTTCATCTCCAGCTAAGAGAACAACAGTAACATTCCCCAAGCTGATAAAAGAGGTCAGAGAGGAGGAAGAAAGGCAGGCTGCCAGTGGATTTTAGGAAGCCCAAACATCATAGCCAGCTAGTACAAGACCACTGCAAATGGCCAGTGTACTGATGGTGAGCACCAGAGAGGAACTTGTCTAACAAATGCAGGTTCTGACAGAACTGATAGCTGAACTGCAAAGCATCATTGACGGAGCTAAGACTTCCAGGAATAAGGAGTCTCAGGCTGTTGCAATGCAGAAGTCAGCATTTAGAGTCACCATCCCACGCAGGCAAAGGGGGAAAGGACAATTCTTCTGCTACCAATGTGGTCAGGCTGGGCACAGTGCGGCCAAGTGCCATAATGAAGAAAATCTCTCCTCAGTGTATGGAAAGCTGAGGATCAGTTGAGAGAGATCAGGGAACTGTCAGAGGGTCTGGGAATGGGGACAGGCCTGTATGATTTGAAGATTCCCCCAGAAAAGACTGTTCAGCTGGGATTCCCTCAGGACTGATAGGGCCTCAAGCAGAGGTCACGGTGAGGATTGAAGGGGCGGAGTGTAAACTTGACACTGGATCTCAAGTGACTATTATATTTCAGTCATTCTACCAACAGATGCTTAGGCACCTGCCTATACAGCCACTGACTGGCCTTGGTCAATGTGACCTGATCATGGATGAATACCTCTACCAAGGGTATGTCATAGTGCACCTAGAATTCCCCGAGGAGGTTGCTGGGGTAAGAGAAGAGGTAGACACAGCTGCCCTAATATGCCCTAACCCTAAAAGGACCTCTGATGTGTCTGTACTGATAGGGACCGATTCCAGTTTCTTCAAGGTATTTGTGGATTATTGCAGATGATGGGCTGGGGACCAGAATGTGAAAACCTCTGAATAATCTTATCTGGGGATACCAGCAAGAACAAATCTAAGACTAAGAACAAGGAGAGGTTCCCAAAGCCTCCTATGCAGAGACACTATGGTCCCTTTAAATCATTTGGGACATGGTGGGATGAGAGATGTGAAAGGGCTTTTCAGGAAATCTTTATTTGCCTTATTCATGTGCCAGTCCTAGTCCTTGCTGACCCAAACAAACCATTTATCCTGCATACTGATGCCAGTTTGGAGAGTCTGAGAGCAATCCTGTACCAGGAAGTGGAAGGTAAACATAAAACTGTAGCCTTTGCCAGCTGAGGACTGTCTGATAGCGAAACTCACTATCCCATCCACAAGCTGGAGTTCTTGGCCTTGAAATGGGCCATCACTGAGAAATTTCGAGACTACTTATATGGTGCTTAGTTTCAAGTATGGACAGACAACAGACAACAATCCATCTGGATGCTGCAGGGCAGAGATGGATGGCCACTTTTGTTAGCTGTGACTTCAGCGTTCAATACCAATGAGATGGTATAATACAGAGTGTGATTTGTCGGAACCACAAATTCTTGGCTGAGGAGAGGATGTAAGCAGGGTCAGTTTGAACTCTACCCTGACATCTGTTGGTGATCTGTTGTAAAGGACTTTTGGGGCTGATGTAATTTGCATGGTCACATCCACCCTGCATTGCATGATTGCTTGTCCAAACCATCACTTTGGCTGCTGTGGGATCCCAGTCTCTTTGTTATTAGGGCAGGAGTAATAAAGTGTAGTTATACTGGTTATATGAATCAAGGAAAGTAGAACGGTACTTGGCATTTCATGACTGAGGGACTAACCCTAACCTAAATCACTCTTGCTAGGCAAGACACATGGGTCCTAAAGCATAATGAAATAAAAAAGATAGAAAGCAGCTAGTTTTATCTGATTGTATGGGTTTTTTTAAAGAATCCTAAGCATTGAATTCCTTTAATCTTTTCTTAGTGTATAAATAGAGTTAATTTTGATTCTATTAGGTATGAGCTAAAGTTAACTATAAGTTGTTTTTTTCATGTATCTAAGGCTGTGATCAAGTGTCTTAATGTTTTTGGTCTTAAAATGAAAACCTTGTCTGTGTCTCTGAGACCTTGAGGTAAGAATATTAGTCCAGTTACATCTTTTCTATGCCACAGAGCTATGTTCACTGATGCTTGGGTTCAAGTCTTAAACATATTTTTGGTAACTGGCTCTGTTCTCATATACCCACTGAGAAATGCAAAAATATAGTTATCTGTAAAACTGTTGGGGCTGGGATGTGGCATTCAGCCACAGTTTTACGCTCAATTTTGCAGATTAACTTCTAGACTTTAGGGGGCTGAGTAACTTGGGGGGCAAACGAGAACGTTTCAAGCATCACTTCCCATGCTTTTTTCCTTATCTCTCAGCACAGTTATGCTATGCCTTTTACCTGTCAATACAAAAAAGGAAATCTAAGGTTAAAGCATATTACCAAGTACTACTACAAAAAATTCAAAAAATTTTGTCTTTACATACCAAATACAGGAAAGACAGACCACTTAAACTAAGAAAAACAAATGTCTGTTCCTTCCCCATTCTCTGGCGGACACCAGACACACCCCCTGCTCTCCAGCAGTCTCTGCCACCGAGGGACAACTTCCCTGACTCTCAACAGACCCCCACCACTGCCTCCCAGGGGCTCCAGCCACCGAGAGGCATCCCTGATGCTCCTGAGGCACAGCGACCGCTGAAAGATGCCCCCACCGCCACCAGCCGTGAGCCAGAAAGCAGCCGGGAGGGCCCCAGCACCCCACGAGATGGCTGCTCAGCCCCAGACACCAACAAGAGGGACCCTATGACTCTACCTGATGTCTGCCTAGCTGGACCACCCGACCCCACCTCCCCCAGGGAGAGAAAACCAGCTGGAGAAACCTCTGGTGCCATTGGGACCCCCGCTCCCCAGGGGACTGATGAGAACTCATTTGCCTGAAATACACTCTTGCTGCAGACGCGCTCATTTACCCCATCTGCGAGCCACCCCAATGCTTTCATCTCCTCGGAGGGGTCACCAGGCATATGAAGAGGTACCACAACGAATCCACCACCTTCAACTATGCCCTCTGCAGCCTGCCCTTCGAATCCCGGAAGAGGTGTAAAGCACACCAGGTCAGCTGCAAGAAAGCCCATGCAGCAGCAGCTCCGGTTCCGGCTCCCAGCCCTCCAGTGCCCCTACCTGCTACTCCTGTGTCGCGAGGAAACAGGGCGGCCCTGCAAGCTGCTGCCCAGAAGCCCACACCAGTCCCCGGGCCGGTGGACCAGGGCCCCGCTGTCGGGACAGCACATACCACAGCGGGAAAAGTCAACCGAGCCCCTGCCAGCAGGTGACCTGTTGCATCTTCCTAGGTGACCCAGAAGATCTCTGAGCTGAGACGTCTCAGTGCCTCCTAGACACCAAACCAGTGTGACCCCATCCCAAGAAGGATCCATGCCCCACCGTGCATGGCCACCCGAGATTCTGCCTCCGGCAGAACCGACGCCATCCCTCAGACCACACATTGCAAGAAAAGCCAACGTGACTCTTCATCCTTCACTGCGAACCTCACCTGCCAGGGGAACGGCCACCACACCCTAGACCACCCCACACACTTCTACCGTCAGAGGAACCAGCGCCTTCCTGATACCCCACATAGCCTTCATCCTGAGAGGATCCGCCGTGGCAAAGGTGCCCCTCAATAAGGCGGACAACACTATCTGGCAGCTGGTCAAGAAATGGATGTCCCTGCCCCAGAGAGCCAGCAACGAACTTGTGTACATCACGCACAGGAACGGCGGTGCCAATGTCCCCTGCATGGGAGACTTCTGTGACATCGCGGTCATCACGCACGCCTTCCGCCTCCTGTCTTTCCCAGATGCCAAGGTGAAGAACATTGAGATGGCTGCCCAGCGCAGCAAATCGGCAGAGCTCCGTCCAACCGGGATGTAGCTACCTTCATGAGCGGCTCCCTGGACGGCAAATTTGCCCAGGACGGAGACGATAGTTTCTTGTCATTGCAGAAGATCAGCTGTTGGCATCCACTCTGGACACTTGATGCCTCTTATTACCTGCCAAGTGAGGGCAGGCGAGTGCACATGCAGTCAGCACTGTTTCAAGACATTCCCGCAGATCCGGTGACCGGCACCTCAGCGAACTCCAAGCATCTGAGGGGAATTACTTTGCAGCAGAGGCAAAACAAGCAGCAGGTCCAATGCCGACTGGCACCTGGGCTGGCAGACAAGAGCTTTGGGTCTGAAGGAATAGCGCTTGCATACACTTTCTTGTCTTCCTCTAAGAGTTAGCAGGGTGAATTTCTTAGTCACAGCTCAGTGGGTGGGTTTATGCAAATTCTGGACTCTGAAACTTGGAGCTGGGGTGCACAACTTTCAGGGTGCATGCACCACCTCAGCAACTAACCTTTGCTACCTCACTGCAGAACACCCCACCCAGAGCAGCCTTTTACACATCAGCACCAAACCATACAAGGACACACATGTAGCTGCTTAAACCTAGGGCCCACAACTTCAGCATAAACAACAATTCAAATACATTCAAACTTGCCTCTGTCTTGACACACCAGCAAGGCACTCGACCAGACCGCAACACAAACACCCATCCTTACCTCCCACACAATGCTGGCATTTGGGACCCATACTCCTTCATGCTGAGTACTTGCCAGGCGAGGGCAAACCTCTCAGGCCTCAAATGCCAGATACACTTATTTCTGTCCTTGATCCAAAATAAACAGGAAAATACACTTGATTACTCCTGCCCCAAGAACAAAGAGACTGGGGATCACACAGCAGCTGAAATGACCGTTTGGACAAGCACTCCTATTATGCAATCCAGAGTGGGTGTAACCATGCAAATGACATCAGCCCCAAAAGACTTTTATAACACATCACCAACAGATGGCAGGGGAGAGTTCATACCGACCCTGCTTAAACTAGATGGTGTGGCAAAAATTCAAAAACACTGAACGTTAAATCTCACCAAACCAGGGTCAATCTATTTTCATCATCATATCCACTCGTCAGACTCCACACCTGAACGTAGCCGTCATAGGAACAACATATCCTCCTACCTCAGGGCCTGTATGTTGACTGGTTGACCTTTTACCCCCAGTCGGGGCTATTGCAGATTATGTGTTCCTCATGCCACCCAATCTTAACCCAACCTGTATGTTAGATCATTTTAACATTAGCTGGAATCAAAATGTTAAATTAGTTCTTATGACTTTAATAACTGATACTTCCTCTATCTCAGGACTAACTATTAAATTGATTTTTTGACTGGGGAGATGGAATAGCAACTTCCTCCACCCACTGCACACATCAGCTTGTTATTGTGGCATTGAAACTCCAGGAGCGGTGGACCTCCCTATGGGGATAATGTCATGGTTAAAGAGCAGCAAAGAAAAGTGGTGTTGTTTGTGTTCCCGTTTGGTATGTACTGAGTATGGTTTTCAGTCATTTGTGACTCTTTCTTCAGTTATTAGTGACATCTTATTATTAGGCTTCTGAGTTGACAGGCTGCTCTTGCAGGTTTTACTTTGTTGTTGTTTGTAGGTCAAACAACTGCTTTCTTAGGCCTGGTCTACACTACACCTTTAAACCGAATTTAGCAGCATTAAACCGAATTAACCCTGCACCAGTCCACACAACGAAGCCCTTTATATTGATATAAAGGGCTCTTTAAACCAATCTCTGTACTCCTTCCCGACGAGGGGAGTAGTGCTGAAATCGGTATTGCCATGTCGGATTAGGGTTAGTGTGGCCACAATTCGACAGTATTGGCTTCCGGGCGGTATTCCACAGTGCACCCTTGTGACCGCTCTAGAAAGCAATCTGAACTCGGATGCACTGGCCAGGTAGACAGGAAAAGCCCCGCAAACTTTTGAATTTCATTTCATGTTTGCCCAGTGTGGAGCTCTGATCAGCACGGATTGCGATGCAGTCCCAAATCCAAAAAGAGCTCCAGCATGGACCGTACAGGAGATACTGGATCTGATCGCTGTATGGGGAGACAAATCTGTTCTATCAGAGCTCCATTACAGAAGACAAAATGACAAAGCATTTGAAAAAATCTCCAGGCTACGATAGACAGAGGCCACAGCAGGGACTCAGCACAGTGCTGCATGACAAGTGTAACGGAAAGCCAAAGAATCAATTGGACGCTCATGGAGGGAGGGAGGGGGTACTGAGGACTCCAGCTATCCCACAGTCCCAGCAGTCTTCGAAAAGCATTTGCATTCTTGACTGAGCTCCCAATGCCTGAAGGGTCAAAAACATTTTCCCAGGGGATTTCTGGGTGTATGGTGTCAATTTACACCCTTCTCCTCCCCACCCCACCCCACCCCCAAAAGAAAAAGGAAAAAAATAATTTCTCGCCTATTTTTCAATGTCACCCTATGTCCACTGCATGCTGCTGGTAGACAGGGTGCTGCAGAGCTGTCTACCAGTCTCCCCTTCCTGGTGGCAGATGGTGCAAAGTGGTGGGTAGTCATTGCTATCATCAGCTGGTGAGTGCTCCTGGCTGGCCTTGGTGAGGTTGGCTAGCGGTGCCTGGGTAAAAATGGGAATGATTCCCAGTTGTTCCTGGCAGATGGTACAAAAGGCTTGGTAATGGTCCTCATAACAGCAGCTGGAGACTGAGCTCCATCAGACCCCCTCCCTTTCATGTCTATAGAAGATTCTGTACTCCCTGGACTATCATAGCAGCCCTCCTCTCCCCCCAACCCTTTAATGTCCTGCCTGGACTATGATAGCAGATGGAGCCTGCCTCCCCCTCATTTTATCTCACTAAAGACTCAGTGTTTCTTATTACTTCATCATACAAATGGGGGAACACTGCCACGGTAGCCCAGGAGGGTTAGGGGAGGAGGGAAGCCTCAAGTGGGGTGTTTGCACAGGCAGTTTCTAGAATGGCTTGCAGCTCACCATTTCCATAGGATCTCTGGGGCTCTGACCCCGAGTAGCTGTTCTTTCTGGTTCTCTAGTACACTTGCCCCATATTCTTGGCAGGACTGACTCTATTTTTAGACAAAACATAAAGAAGGGAATGACCAGGGGCATCATTCCTATTTTCATCTATGCATTCCCAGCCAAGTTCAGTAAGGCCAGCCTGGAGCACCCATGACAGCAGTAGACAGTACAAAAGGATTGATAACCATCATTACTAACTTCTAATGGTGCAAAATGACTGATAATCATCATTGCATTACCAACTTACAATAGCAGATAGTGCAATAGGGATGGTAACCATCTCTGCTACCTTGCAAAAGCAAATGAATGCTGCTGTGTAGCCCTGCAGTACCGTGTCTGTCAGCAGCATCCAGTACACATACGGTGACAGTGACAAGGCAAAACAGGCTCCATGGTTGCCATGCTATGGCGTCTGCCAAGGCAATCCAGGGAAAAAGGGCACAAAATGATTGTCTGCTGTTGCTTTCATGGATGAAGGATTGAGTGACGATATTTACCCAGAATCAGCTGCAACACTGTTTTTGCCCCATCATGCCTTGGAATCTCAACCCACAATTCCAATGGGCGAGGGAGACTGCGGAATCTATGACATAGCTATGGGATAGCTACCCACAGTGCAACGCTCCGGAAATTGACGCTAGCCTCGGTACATGGACATACACCGCCAAATTAATGTGCTTAGCGTAGCCGCGTGCACTTGACTTTATACAATGTTTTACAAAATTGGTTTCTGTAAAATCGGAATAATGTATCGTGTAGACATACCCTTAGTCTATTCTGTGTAGGTTCTTAAACCGCTCTCCTTAGTCTACCTTCCAGAATTAATTGCATGATTTGGATCATTCTTTCCCTCATCTCCCCACAGAAAAGAAATTTTCCATCCCTTTCCCGTTGGGAAAATGCCATCGTTTTAACTTAGGAAACAGTCTCTGTAAATGTTTTGCCCAGATAAGGGATAGTTCATAGGAGCAGATAAGGAGGACTGTTGTGGCCCTTTGAGTCACATTCCTAGCATTTAAGACTGGAAGGAACCAGCCGATCACCTCGGAGGGACTGGGGTGCACCAATGTCTGAGCCCTACCATGGCAAGGAATTGATTTGATGCCATTGACCATACGTTTGAGGTAGTTCTGTGGGAAAGGAGCAGAAAAGTAACTTATTGCCTTTTGGCAGCAGAAGGTGCATTATGATTGATAGCTATCATTGTCATACTCTTAGGTGCTCTTTTAGTCAATCTCGGTGAGGTCAGTTGGGGCACCTGGGCAAACATGGGAGTGACTCAGCCAGGTCATTCCCATCTTCTGTCAAGCACCCAGGAGATGATGATGACCAGCAGTCATACTGCACCGTCTTCTGGTGAGCAACCAGGAGATGACAATGGCTAGCAGTTGTACTACCAGCCTAAGATGTAAAAGCTAGATGGGTTAAAACAAGAAATTGACCTGATTTGTTCTGTGAAATCAATGGCCTGCTAAACCCAGGTTTTGAGTTCAATCCTTGAGTGGACCATTCTGTGTGACAGTTGTTTGTGTTTCTCCTTGATGCAAAGCAACCCAATTTGTTGATTTTAATTCCTTGTAAGCCATGCTATCAGTAGCCCCTCCCTCCATCAGAGCAGTGGCAGACAATTTTTTCGTGCCTTTTTTCAGTACAGAATCAGAAACTGAAAAAGCAAAACCAGACAAGGAGGCGACAGCAGTGTGGTGACGAGAGTGATGAGGACATAGACATGGTCGTAGACTTCTCACAAAGTACAGGCCGGGCAATGTGCCCTGGCAATGTGCACATCATGCTGATGAGCTCTGCACGGTCACCTGTGCTGATCAGCTCTCCATGCTGGCCAAACAGGAAATTAAATTCAAAAGTTCGCGGGCCTTTTCCTGTCTACCTGGCCAGTGCATCTGAGTTGAGAGCGCTGTCCAGAGTGGTCACAATGGAGCACTCTGGGTTAGCTCCCGGAGGCCAATACCATTGAATTGCACCCACACTACCCTAAATTCGTCCCAGCAAGGCCGATTTCAGTGCTAATCCCCTCGTTGGAAGTGGAGTAAAGAAATCGATTTAAAGAGCCTTTTAAGTTGAAAAAAGGGCTTCGTCGTGTGGATGGGTCCAGCGTTAAATCGAGGTAACGCTGTTAAATTCATCCTAAAGTCATAGTGTAGACCAGGCCTCAGAGGGATTTTATAGCTACTGGCTGGCTGGGTGTCCAAAAAAGGGAGCTACTCGCCCCCACCCCCTTCCATTTATCACACTTGGTAACTATTAAGTAGAAGCACAGAATCATAGATTGATTTGCTGAGTCTCCTGCAGGCCTTCCCAACGGCACAGCAGGGCTGCTCTTGGTTCTGTACAATGTTGTTTTGTTTAGCAGTGACTGTGAAGGCACTTCCAGCCATTTGGCAGTGGGAACTCTGGTATTAAGTGGACACCCTATCTTAGCTGTGTATGGCTGTATTGCTTGTAGATTTATATATTCTGTATTGATGTTACCAAATGGAGTATTTTGTAGCTGTCTGCTATAATTTCTTTAACTTGTATGAAATATGAATATGCTCCCTCAGACTTAACCACCTGCCTTTCACACACGCCCTGCCCCTCGCTCTCTGGGGTTGGAACAAGCCACCGACATATGTGTCCATTGGCTTTTTTTTTTATCTAATTACTTCTCATTGTTAAATTATTTATGAATGTTTTTAAAATTTCATTCCACTGCATTTTCTTCCTGCCACTGTCACCTGGCAGCTAAGGGATGTGAGATTCTCCTCCAATGCATTTCTGCCCACGGAAAAAGAAGAAAAATCACACTTCAGCACCTTTGGAAATAAAAACAACCTGGAAACAAAGCAGCTGTCTCCTCAGTGTGCAGTTTGTGTCTCTTTTGGTGCAGTTGATGTGTGTGCAGCATGTGTGGTGGACAGGGGCACAGTGTGCTCCCATGGGAATTCACCACCCTTGGTGCAGGATTTGACTTGTTCCTGGAGTGAATGTAGCACTGTGGAGTGTCAGGCACAGGCTGCATGACCCCCTCCATTTATCCTTGGTGCAGATACAGCCCACACAGCACTAGTGCAACCTCCTCTCCCGCTGCCCTCCACCATCATCTGCACAGCCCACCTATCAGGGCAGGAGAGAAATGTTGCTCCATGGATCCTGGTTCTCAGATGGGACTGCCCTGGGATTTGGGTGTGTGGTTGCATCCATTAGGTCACCAGACTGAGCCTTCTAATATCCTTTGTGATTGTTCCCAAGATCCAGGACTTTGTGCTCAAACATCTCTCAGCTTCCTTGGTGAAAATAAGGCCAAGGTTTCCTTGCAATATATAGGAAGAAAGTAGATTTTCACCCCAGATAGGACTCAAACCCACAATCTCTGGCTTCGGAAGCCAATGCCTTATCCATTAGGGCTCTGATGTACAGCTGTTGAAGAGATGGAAATTCCCTCTCAGAAATGCACATTCCTCATATTTGCTTTGACACCAAATAGCTCCTTTATGTGCCTTACAGAAATGTCTGCAGCCCCTGGCAGTGAGGCTACTGGGCAGGTTGCTGACACAGATGAGCACCACCTTTCAGTCAGCCATCTTTAGAGAAGAACCCCATCCTAGAGTCCCTCCTTCAGCACATCCACATCTGTGGCTCTGAGCGGCAGTAGGATGATTAGGGGGCAAATCCGGGGCTGGAAGGTGGGTAAGGTTGGCCTGTAAGGAGTAACCAGGTGGGGCAGACCCAGGGGGAGGCTGTGAGCTGCTGGTCGGTTGCTGGGATCAGAGCTCTAGATCAAAGCTGCACAACGACCTGACACCCAGGGTTATAGGACAGATATAGTGACCCCCTTACTGGCTTGGGGAACCCCAGACCCTTGTTACTAAGGGCATTGAGGAGTCTCTGTCCATTAATAACTTCTGGGAGCTCCCCAGCAGGCTGTGGGAGTCAGCCACTTCCTGCCTCACAGGTTAGACTCTTGGCGCTGTGCCAGCTTCTCCCTTGCTTGAGGGCCCAGTGTAGGAAGAAGGAAGCCTGGTGCTGGCAGAAAGGAGTTTTGATCGACCTCTGTGTTATGGGCACAGCACACAGATGCTGTGTCATTCTGCTGGCTTCTCTTCAGCAGCACCTAGTGGCCCTGGCTCCAGGCTAGTGCCTTGCGAGCTCTGGCACTGGCAGGAAGTGCTGCAGGGTGCTGGGCAGCGGCCCTGGCAAATAGCTGCTGGTAGGTGTCTCTGTGGTATCATGGGTCAGTGAGTACAGCTGTTAATGGAAAGGAGGGAGGGTTATGCTCCCCCAGGGATGCCACTGAAGGCTCCTCGTGGGCTCCTCAAGGTCTGCTGGGAGCCATGATGTTCCCCTTTTGCCGCCTGGAAGGCTCCCTCCTGGACACAGTGGGTTCACCTGCTGTCTACAAGAGTGTGGGGGCCGCGCTGCAAAAGCCCATCTCCCGGCAGCCATGCTGGAGGCTCGGGCTTAATCCTCAAGGCCGAGCACAAAACCTTCAGCCGGGAACGTTTCGCTCCCTCCCGCCTCCGCCCAAGGAGCAAGGGAGAAGCGGACGAGAGACGCCGGCTCAAAGAGCCTCCCTCCCACTTCCCTGTCGGCTGTGCAAAGCCCTTGGCCTGCCTCATGCCTCGTCAGGAAAGCGCGGCCATGCTGCCCAAGCCTGAGTCACATCCGCAGCCTGGCCCACCTCAGGTGATGGAGTGCAGAGCCACACGAGTCAATGGCAGGTCGAGTCGGGAGCCTCGGCTCTTTCCCCTGACAGCCACACAGGGCTGCCTAGCATCCCGAGAGTCTCCCTTGTGTTCTCCCGCAGCAGCTGCCTGCCGGTGTGGGTGGGAAGAGGGAACAAGGAAGCACTGTGGCCTCATTGCGGGACAGGAGGCCCTCACCCTGCCCAGGCCTGCCTCTTGCCTTCAGCCCTGGCAGCCAGAGGTGCCGGGGAGCTCCCTGGCAGGCAGTCGCCTCAGCCAGGAAATAAGGAAAATGCGATGAATAAAGAAGTCAGGAAATAACAAGGAAATGAAGAGGTTTCTCAAACGGGTTTCTGCCCGATTTACCATCTTCTCAGCTACCGCTTAAAGTTAAAGAACTAAAGTCAACCTATTGGCATAAGTACAGATGGTTAGATGGGAATTAAAAGGAGCTCCTGTCGCAAGTGTTAGGTGCCAGCAAGCAGCATGCAGACCATTTAAAAACACTGCGATTAGAGGCTCAGATGAAACATTTGCCCTAAATCAGAAACGACAATAGGAGGACCAGCAGAACGCCACTCTAGGTAAACGTCGGAGTAATGGAGGCAGTTAGAGGCAAAAAGTCATCCCTCAAAATTTGGAAATCAAATCCTAGTGAGGATAATAGGAAGGTGCATAAACTCTGGCCTGTTAAGTGTCAAAGTGTAACAAGTCAGGCCAAGAAAGAATCTGAGAAGCAATATGTTAAAGACAGAAAAGCTAAGCATAAACCCAGTAAATGCGAGTCCTGGTCTGTCCCTGCAGAAAGGTGAACCCCCTCTGTGGCTGGAGTGAGCTCCTCTAAGCTGACCTCACTGCAGACCTGTGCCAGGTAGTGCTCATTGTAAAAATGTTTCCTCTGACGGTTGGAAAAATGGGACCAGCGGTCCTCAGGCTGGCTGACACAATTAAAATCCTCCCGCCAACAACAAACATCATGCAGTCCAGAGGAAGGGAGCCTATGATCTTCCCTCTCATGCCTTTACTGGGGACCATACACACTAATATAGCAGTAACCAGTGCCACAGAGCACAAAGTCTACCAGTAATGCCCTCTCTGGTCGGAGCTCCACCACCTTCTGTACTCGCACCACGAATGTGAAAAACAAGACTCCAGCCCCATCATTCTTCCCTGGCCAGGAGGCCCTTCCTCCAATCACCCTCTGCCTATTGAGCTACCCTAGAATTGTTAATGTGCATTTCCTGAACACCCATCATGTCCAAGTCCAAGTCCAAGTCCAACTGCTCCAAGGCACTGAACCTCAAGCACCTCCTCCTGGGCCCCCAAATCCCTTCCACCTTCCTCACAGCAATTTTCACAGATGCCCCTTCCCTGCTACTGCACTTGCTCAGCTGCACAGAGGAGTTTTCATCCCCAGTCCCTGCCTGTCACTGCCCAGCAGCCCTCTGGCACCATTCCTGAGGGTCACCTTGCCTTGCTCTCTTCCTGCCATGTTGGGAAAGACAGCTCTCATCGTTATAGATTCATAGGTTCATAGATTCGAAGGTCAGAAGGGACCAATGTGATCATCTAGCCCGACCCCCTGCACAAAGCAGGCCACAGAACCCTGCCCATCCACTTCTATAACAAACCCCTAACCTATGCCTGAGTTATTGAAGTCTTCAAATTGTGTTTTGAAGACCTCAAGCTGCAGAGAATGCACCAGCAAGTGACCCATGCCCCACGCTGCAGGGGAAGGTGAAAAACCTCCAGGGCCTCTGCCAATCTGCCCTGGAGGAAAATTCCCTCCTGACTCCAAATATGGCGATCAGCTAAACCCTGAGCATGTGGTCAAGACTCACCAGCCAGCACTCAGAAAAGAATTCTCTGCAGTAACTCAGATCCCATCCCATCCAACATCCCATCACCGCCCACATGGCATACTTATCTGCTGATAATCAAAGATCAATTGCCAAAATTAGGCTCCCCCATCATACCATCCCTTCCATAAAATTATCAAGCTTAATCTTAAAACCAGATGTGTCTTTTGCCCCCACTACTCCCCTTGGAAAGATGTTCCAGAACTTCACTCTTCTAATGGTTATAAACCTTCATCTAATTTCAAGTCTAAACTTCCTAGTGTCCAGTTTATACCCATTCATTCTTGTATCTACATTGGTACTAAGTTTAAGTAATTCATCTCCCTCCCTAATATTAATCCCTCTGATATATTTATAAAGAGCAAGCAAATCCCCCCTCAGCCTTCTTTTGGCTAGACTAAACAAGCCAAGCTCTTTGAGTTTCCTTTCATGAGGCAGGTTTTCCATTCTTCGGATCATCCTAGTAACCCGTCTCTGAACCTGTTCCAGTTTGAATTCATCCTTTTAAACATGGGAGACTAGAACTGCACACAGTGTTCCAAGTGGGGTCTCACCAGCGCCTTATATAATGGTACTAACACCTCCTTATCTTTGCTGGAAATACCTCGCCTGATGCATCCTAAAACGGCATTAGCTTTTTTCACGGCCATATCACATTGGCGGCTCATAGTCATCCTGTGATCTACCAATACCCCAAGGTCCTTCTCCTCTTCTGTTGCTTCCAACTGATGCATCCCCAATGTATATCTAAAGTTCTTATTATTAATCCCTAAGTGCATGACCTTGCACATTTCACTATTAAATTTCATCCTATTATTATTACTCCAGTTTACAAGGTCGTCCAGATCTTCCTGTATGATATCCCGGTCCTTCTCCATGTTAGCAATACCTCCCAGCTTCTTGTCATCCGCAAACTTTATTAGCACATTCCCACTTTTTGTGCCAAGGTCGGTAATAAAAAGGTTAAATAAGATTGGTCCCAGAACCGATCCTTGAGGAACTTCACTAGTAAGCTCCTTCCAGCCTGACAGTTCACCCTTCAGTACGACCTGTTGTAGTCTCCCAGTTCCTTATCCACCTTTCAATTCTCATATTGATCCCCATCTTTTCCAATTTGACTAATAATTCCGCATGTGGAACCGTGTCAAATGCCTTACTGAAATCGAGGTAAATTAGGTCTACCGCATTTCCTTTGTCTAAATAGTCTGTCACCTTCTCAAAGAAGGAGATCAGGTTGGTTTGGCACGATCTGCCTTTAGTAAAACCATGTTGTACTTTGTCCCAATTACCATTGACCTCAATGTCCTTAACTATTTTCTCCTTCAAATTTTTTTCCAAGAACTTACATACTACAGATGTCAAACTAAAAGGTCTATAGTTACTCGGATCACTCTTTCTCCCTTTCTTAAAGATAGGAACTACGTTAGCAATTCTCCAGTCATACGGTACAACCCCTGAGTTTACCGATTCATTAAAAATTCTCTCTAACGGGCTTGCAATTTCATGCACCAGTTCCTTTAATATTCTCGGATGAAGATTGTCTGGGCCCTCTGATTTTGTCCAATTAAGTTGTTCAAGTATAGCTTCTACCTCAGATGTGGTAATATCCACCTCCATATCCTCATTCCCGTTTGTCATCCTTCCATTACCCCTAAGCTCCCCATTAGCCTTATTAAAGACTGAGGCAAAGTACTTATTTAGATATTGGGCCATGCCTGGGTTATCCTTAACCTCCTTTCCATTCTCAGTGTGTAGCGGTCCCACTTCTTCTTTCTTTGTTTTCTTCTTATTTATATGGCTATAGAACCTTTTACTATTGGTTTTAATTCCCTTTGCAAGATTCAACTCTACTTGGCTTTTAGCCTTTCTCACTTTATCCCTACATGTTCTGACCTCACTAAGGTAGTTTTCCTTGCTAATCCCACCCTTCTTCCACTCCTTGCAGGCTTTCTGCTTTTTCTTAATCACCTCTCTGAGATGCTTGCTCATCCAGTTTGGTCTACAAATCCTGCCTTTGGTTTGCTTCCCCTTTCTTGGGATGCAGGCATCGGATAGTTTCTGCAGCTGCGACTTAAAGTAATTCCAGGCCTCTTCCGCATTTAGATCCACAAGTTCTTCAGTCCAATCCACTTCCCTAACTAATTTCCTTAATTCCTTAAAGTTAGCCCTTTTGAAATAAAAAACCCTAGTCCCAGATCTATTTTTGTTTATCCTTCCTTCTAGTTTTTACTGAATTAGCTCATGATCACTCGAACCAAGGTTGTCCCCTACAATCATTTCTTCTATGAGGTCCTCACTGCTCACCAAAACCAAATCTAAAATGGCATCCCCTCTTGTTGGTTCTTCAACTACTTGGTGAAGGAATCCATCAGCTATCATATCCAGAAAAATCTGATCCCTACTATTCTTGCTAGCACTTGTACTCCAGTCTATATCTGGGAAGTTAAAGTCTCCCATGATCACACATTTCCCATTAGTGTTTACTTCCTTAAAAACATTAAAGAGGTCTCTATCCATATCCAAATCAGATCCTGGCGGTCTGTAGCACACCCTAAGCACTATCTCAGGGGAGGCTCTAGTAGCTTTCTTTCCCAGTGTGACTTTTGCCCAGACAGACTCTGTCTTGTCCATTCCATCACTTCTTATTTCTTTACAGTTAACCTCCTCATTGACGTACAATGCTACTCCACCACCTTTGCCTTTATTTCTATCTTTCCTAAACAGCACAGAGCCTTTAATACCTGTACTCCAGTCATGACTACTATTCCACCACGTTTCTGTTATCCCTATCATATCTGGTTTCACTTCCTGCACCAGTAGCTCTAGTTGTTCCATTTTGTTCCCTAGGCTCCTCGCATTAGTGTACAGACATCTTAATTTTTGCCGTTTGGCTTCACTCATAGACTCATAGACTCATAGACTCACAGGTCAGAAGGGACCAATCTGATCATCTAGTCTGACCTCCTGCACAAGGCAGGCCACAGAACCCCACCCATCCAATTTTATACAACCCCTATCCCAAGACCGAGTTATTGAAATCCTCAAAAATGGTTTGAAGACCTCAAGCTGCAGAGACACCACCAGCAAGCGACCCGTGCCCCACGCTGCAGGGGAAGGCGAAAAACCTCCAGGGCACCTGCCAATCCGCCCTGGAGGAAAATTCCTTCCCGACCCCAAATATGGCGATCAGCTAAACCCTGAGCATGTGGGCAAGAGTCACCAGCCAGCACCCAAGAAGGAGTTCTCCGCAGCAACTCAGTACCCATCGCATGCAACATCTCCCCGCAGACCATTGAGCAGACCTGTCTGGTGGTAATTCAAGATCAATTGCCCAAATTAACGATCCTATCATAACATCCCCTCCATATACTTATCAAGCTTTGTCTTAAAGCCAGGAAAGTCTTTTGCCCCTACTACTTCCCTCGGAAGGCTATTCCAGAACTTCACTCCCCTAATGGTCAGAAACCTTCGTCTAATTTCAAGTCTAAACTTCCTAATATCCAGTTTATACCCATTCGTCCTCGTGGCTACATTAGTACTAAACTTAAATAATTCCTCTCCCTCCCTAACGTTAACCCCCTTGATATATTTATATAGGGCAAGCATATCCCCCCTCAGCCTTCTTTTGGCCAGGCTAAACAAGCCAAGCTCTTTGAGTCTCGTTTCATAAGGCAGTTTTTCCATTCCTCGGATCATCCTCGTAGCCCGTCTCTGAACCTGTTCCAGTTTGAATTCATCCTTCTTGAACATGGGACACCAGAACTGCACACAGTATTCCAGATGGGGTCTCACCAACGCCATATACAACGGTACTAACACCTCCTTATCCTTGCAGGAAATACCCCGCCTGATGCATCCCAAAATCGCATTTGCTTTTTTAACAGCCGTATCACATTGGCGACTCATAGTCATCCTGCTATCAACCAGTACCCCAAGGTCCTTCTCTTCCTCCGTCGCTTCCAACTGATGCGCCCCCAACGTATATCCAAAATTCTTATTATTAATTCCTAAATGCATGACCTTGCACTTTTCACTATTGTATTTCATCCTATTTCTATTACTCCAGTTAACAAGGTGGTTCAGATCTTCTTGAATAGTATCCCTGTCCTTCTCCGTGTTAGCAATACCCCCCAGCTTCGTGTCATCCGCAAACTTTATTAGCACATTCCCGCTCTTTGTGCCAAGGTCAGTAATAAAAAGGTTAAATAAGATCGGTCCCAAAACCGATCCTTGAGGGACTCCACTGGTGACCTCCTTCCAGTCCGACAGTTCACCTTTCAATACGACCCTCTGGAGTCTCCCCTTTAACCAGTTCCTTATCCACCTTACAACTTTCATATTCACTCCCAGCTTTTCCAATTTAACTAACAGCTCCCCGTGCGGAACCGTGTCGAACGCCTTACTGAAATCTAGGTAAATTATATCTACCGCATTTCCTTTATCTAAGTAATCCGTCACCTTCTCAAAGAAGGAGATCAGATTGGTTTGGCACGATCTACCTTTAGTAAATCCGTGTTGCAATTCGTCCCAATTACCATTGACCTCTATGTCCTTAACTACTTTCTCCCTTAAAATTTTTTCCAAGACCTTACATACTACAGACGTCAAGCTAACAGGCCTATAATTACCCGGATCACTCTTTTTCCCTTTCTTAAAAATAGGAACTACATTAGCAATCCTCCAGTCATACGGCACAACACCCGAGATTATCGATTGCTTAAAAATTCTCGCTAACGGGCTCGCAATTTCACGTGCCAGTTCCTTTAATATCCTCGGGTGGAGATTGTCCGGGCCCTCCGACTTCGACCCATCGAGCTGTTCAAGTACGGCCTCCACCTCAGTTGCAGTAATATCCACTTCCATATCCACATTCCCGTTTATCATCCCTCCATCATCGCAAGGTTCCTCACTAGTCTTATTAAAAACCGAGGCAAAGTACTTGTTTAGAAGTTGGGCCATGCCTAGGTTATCCTTAACCTCCATTCCATCCTCAGTGTATAGCGGCCCCACTTCTTCTTTCTTTGTTTTCTTCTTATTTATGTGGCTGTAGAACCTTTTACTATTGGTTTTGATTCCCTTTGCAAGTTCCAGTTCAATGCGGCTTTTAGCCTTCCTCACTTTATCCCTACATGTTCTGGCCTCAGCAAGGTAGCTTTCTTTACTGATCCTGCCTTCCTTCCACTCCCTGTAAGCTTTCTGCTTTTGTCTAATCCCCTCTCTGAGTTGCTTGCTCATCCAGTTTGGCCTGCAACTCCTGCCCATGGTTCTTTTCCCCTTTCTCGGGATGCAGGCTTCCGACAGTCTCCGCAGCTGTGACTTAAAGTAATTCCAGACCTCCTCCACATTTAAATCCACTAATTCCTCCGTCCAATCCACTTCCCTAACTAATTTCCTTAACTCTTTAAAATTAGCCCTCGAGAAGTCAAAAACCCTAATCGCAGATCTACATTTGTTTATCCTTCCATCTAGTTTGAACTGAATCAGCTCATGATCACTCGAACCAAGGTTGTCCCCTACCACCATTTCTTCTACGAGGTCCTCACTGCTCACCAACACCAAGTCTAAAATGGCATCCCCTCTCGTAGGTGCTTCAACTACTTGATGAAGAAATCCATCCGCTATCACATCCAGAAAAATCTGACCCCTATTATTTGTGCAAGTACTCGTCCTCCAGTCTATATCCGGGAAGTTGAAGTCCCCCATAATCACACATTTCCCCTTTGTGTTTACTTCATTAAAGACATTAAAGAGGTCTCTATCCATATCCCAATCCGATCCCGGCGGTCTGTAGCACACCCCAAGCACTATCTCAGGGGAAGCTCTAGTTGCTTTTTTACCCAGCGTGATTTTTGCCCAGACGGACTCCGTCTTATCCATTCCATCGCATCTTATTTCGCTACATTTAATTTCATCATTGATGTACAAGGCTACTCCCCCACCTTTGCCTTTCTTCCTGTCTTTTCTGAACAGCACATAGCCTTCAATACCCGTGCTCCAGTCATGAGTACTATTCCACCAGGTTTCGGTAATCCCTATAATATCCGGCTTCACTTCCTGCACGAGTAACTCCAGTTCCTCCATCTTGTTACCTAGGCTCCTCGCATTAGTGTACAAACCTTTTAATTTTCGGCGTTTGGCGTCAGTGACATTCTTTCCCCCGTCGTGCACAAACTGTCAGCCACCAGCATCACCCGTTACTCTGGTTTCTACTCCACTATTCCTCCTTGGATCAAATCTTGGGGCCGCAAGGGTATCCCCGCTCACTTTGTTTACTTCCCTCTCCAGGTTATATTCCAGCATGGAGATCTCCTGAACATCTCCCAACCATCTCCCCCAGCTACCTAGTTTAAAGCTCTCTTGATGAGGTCGGCGAGCCTCCATCCTAGAATTCTATTTCCCTCCTTGCTGAGATGAAGTCCATCCTGAGCAAACAGTTGTCTATCCGTAAATGCGTCCCAGTGACCGTACATCCCAAAGCCCTCCTTATAACACCACTCCCTGAGCCATCTGTTGATCGCCATAATCTTGTCCCTCCTTCGTCGCCCCGCTCTAGGAACCGGCAGAATCCCACTGAAGATCACCTGAGCCTCGATGTCTTTAAGCCTCTTCCCCAGTCTGAAATAGTCCTCCTTGATACAGTCCAGTGAGTAACTAGCCGTATCGTTCGTTCCCACATGAAGGATAATCAACGGATTTTTTTCCCGCTCCCGCTAAGATCGTATTCAGGCTCAAGTCCACATCCTGTATCTTAGCCCCCGGCAGACAGCACACTCTTCTGTTCTCCCGATCCGGTCTAGTTACAGGCCTGTCTACTCTTCTCAGTAGAGAGTCTCCAATCACGTAGACTTGCCTTTTCCTGGTGACAATGCGATTCTCCGGTCTATCCCCCACAGCAGCTGGCCGTGATTCCTCCAGATTTGTATTTGACCTCACAATCCTCCTAGGGCTCGTACTTGATGTTGCCTCCACTGACTGCTCCCCTCCATCTGCAGGACTAGCTGCTTGCCTCTTCTTCCTTGCCGTTACTCCTTCAGCAGCCCGCTGTGTTCCATCTTCATTTCCCAACTCAGCAAACCTATTCCTGAGTTCTATTTGTCCATCGCTGGCCCGTCTTATCCTCTGTCTGGTTCTCCTAGTGACATGCTTCCACCGTCCACTTTCCTCACCCAGCAGTCCCTCCTCAGAGTCCTTAGGTCCTGCTTTTGTCCGCTCGCCTGAGCTTGTCCCCTGTGCCTCATCATGTCTGTGTTCCATCATCTGCTCAAATCCCCTTCTAAACTCAGCCAGAGTTTCCACTTGCATCTCCAGTCCCCTTACCTTTTCCTCCAGCAGCTCTATCAGACGACACTTCATGCAGATGAAACTCCTTTCAGGTGCTCCCTCTAGGACCATGTACATGCCGCAGCTGCCGCACCCAGTCATCCTCAGTGTGTCTGCACCTGCTGCCTCTGCCTCCATCGTAGCGCTGCAACTCTGTGCCTGGCAATCCACAGCTCACACCGCACCGCAGGCCACCAACCAGCGCAGGGCTGCCTCTTCCCTGGTCTGCCTTCCCGGTTCCTCTGCCTTGGTCTCCCCTGCAACCTCCCCCTGGAAACTCCCACTGAAACTCCCCTGTTAGCCGCTCTGTTCGCCGCCTCCTGTGCCGCTGCAGCTGACTGTCTGTACTCACATTCTGTACCCTGTTAGGCACGGACATTCTACCACCAACATCACCTGTTAGTCTTTTATCTACACTATCCTTCCTCCTTATGCCAATTCTTCCGTCCACGGCTGTATCCCCTCTTACTTTGTTTACTTCCCTCTCAAGGTTAAATTCTGGCGTGGAGATCTCCCGAACATCTCCCAACCATCTCCCCCAAATTTCTAGTTTAAAGCTCTCTTAATCAGGTCGGCAATCCTCCATCCTAGAAGTCTATTTCCCTCCTTGCTCAGGTGAAGTCCATCCCGAGAGAACAGTCTTCTGTCCGTAAATGCTTCCCAATGGCCATACATCCCAAAGCCCTCCTTATAGCACCACTGCCTGAGCCATCTGTTGATCGCCATAATCTTGTCACACCTTTGTCGCCCTTCTCTAGGAACCGGCAGAATCCCACTGAAGATCACCTGAGCCTCGATTTCCTTAAGCGTCTTACCCTGTCTGGCATAGTCTCCCTTGATACATTCCAGAGAGTATCTAGCTGTATCATTCGTTCCCACATGAAGGACAATCAACGGATTCTTCCCCGCTCCCACCAGTATCCTTTTCAGCCTCAGGTCCACATCCTGTATCTTAGCACCCGGCATACAGCACACCCTTCTGTTCTCCCGATCAGCTCTAGTTACAGGCCTGTCTATTCTTCTCAGTAAGGAGTCCCCAATCACGTAGACCTGCCTTTTCCTGGTGACAGTGCGCTTCTCCGGTCTATCTCCCGCACCCACTGGCTGCAAGTCCTCTCCATTCCTATTCCCCCTTGCAATCCTCCTGGGGCTTATATTTGGTGTTGCCTCCATTGACTCCTCCCCTCCTCTTGCAGGACTATCAGCTCTTCTCTTTTTCCTTGCCCTCTCTCCTTCAGCGACCACCTGCTGTGCCTCTTCTTCATTTTCCAACTCTGCAAACCTGTTCCTGAGTTCTATTTCTCCTTCACTGGCCCCGTCTTTTCCTCTTCCTGGTTCTCTTAGTCACATGCTTCCACCGTTCACTTTCCTCCCCCAGCAGTCTCTTCTCTGAATTCTTTGGTCCTGCTTCCATCTGCACATCTGAGCTTATCCCTTCAGCCCCCTCGTGTCTGTGCTCCATCGTCTGCTCAAACCCCCTTCTGAACTCAACCAGAGTTTGCACCTGCATCTCCAGTCCTTGGATCTTCTCTTCCATCAGCTCTATCAGGCGGCACTTCATGCAGACAAAGCTCTTTTCAGGCTCCCCCTCCAGGATCATGTACATGCCGCAGCTTCCACATCTAGTCATCCTCATTGTGTCTTTCACTGCTGCCTCTGTATCAGTCATGGCCTTCCCACCTGACGCCTGGTAGTCAACACAACACAAGCCTCCAGCAGGCACCAGACCACCACCCTATCCCTTGATTTGCTTGTCTGTTCCTCTATCTTAGTCTCCCCTTCAACCTCCTCCTGGAAACTCCCCTGTTTACAGCTCTGTTTGCTGGCTTCTGTGCTGCTGCCTGACTGGCTGGCTCCTTATATAGGACCCCTAATCAGGGCTCTGCTGCAGAAGCCCATTCTCTGTTTTCCTACTGCAGAGCCCAAGATCAGAGATTCACCTTCAGTGCTACCCAGAAGGGAGGCAAGTCAGGCAATTTGCCCCAGGCCCTGCAGGGGGCCCATGAGAATACAGTATTGCAACATTTTTTTTAATGCAAAGGGCCCCCAAAATTGCTTTGCCTTTGATCACTTTGGGGGCAGGTACCACTGTGCTGCCAGAGAACAAGCTGTCCCTGCACAAAGAGGATGAAAGAACTTGCCAAAGCCTAGGACTGAACCAGGGACCATTAGCTCTTCAGTCTAATGCTCTCCTAACTGAGCTACTTTGGCAGCTGTATGGGGTGTTTTTTGGCCTATTGCTTCTCTGTCCAGGATGTTTTTGCAGCAGTTGCACACAAAAAGGACATCATCGTGAGCGGCACTTGAAGACAAGACTCGCTTTTGCCTGCCTTGCTCGACTTGACTTGCTTCCTCACCCTGTTCCTGTCCTAGTGCCCAGGTTTACCTAGTGGTGGAAAGGGACTTGGGGTCACTGGTGCAGGGAGAAAGTTGAGCTGGACTCTGAGCTAGACTAGACCCTGGCAGTGAGAGTCTGGCCACCACTTGCGGCCCCACCCTGTTGTCCCGGCTTCCCTCACTGGATGTCATTTTGGGAGGGAAGTGGGACATCTGCCTCCTCTCCCCGATTTTCACTCTGCAGAGGAGTGCAAACAGGAAAATGAACGGCTGCTCCACACCCCCTCCGGATGAACCCGACACCATTAGCTGTGGTGAGTTAGAAGTGGCTGTTGACTGGCAGGGCCTGTCCCCGAGCAGCTGGAACAGCAGCTGCCACCTCCCTTTTGGCTCCAGGCTGTGGGAAATGCTCATTACCTAGCTGCATGGGCGGATGCTGCTCCGCACTCTGGAGAGCATCTGTATTGCTCTTTCAAACTCCCGTCTTCACTGAGCCAGTCTGGTAAGGTCCCAAGTGCCCCCTCTGGCCTGGCAGCTGATAGTCTGTGCAGACATCAACCTCCTGCCAGCCCCACAGCCAGCAGCAGCGCCAGCCCCCCAAGCACCACAGGGGCATTCAGTGCAATTCCTGTGGGGAAATGCCTCCTTGGTGTCCAGCTGCTAGAGTGAGAGCCAGGACAGAGCAGTGTCTGGCTCACCTTGGGGGAGAGAAGAGACCTGATGAGTGTGGATCTCCCTCTGTCTCCCCCGCAATGCTGGTCAGTTTTATTGTCACTGTGATAGTCAGTGTTTCCCTTCAAGGCCGGCCCTAGAGGGATCTGGGGTTTGGGACAAATCCCTCCTTTTCTCCCCAGGCCCTGCCCCCACTCCACCCCTTCTCTCAAGCCCCCACCCTTGTCCCATCTATTCCCAGCTTGCATCATTCCTCTCCCTCTCCCACCTCTTCCCGTCCCTGCTCCTCCCCCTCCCCACCCAGTGCCTCCTGCATCCCACTGAACAGCTGATCACTGGCAAGTGGGAGGTGCTGAAGGGGAAGAGGAGGAGCTTTTCAGCAAGGCCTGTGTTAGGGGGGAGCTGGCTGCCAGTGGGTGCTGAGCACCTATTTTTTCTCTGTTGGTTCTGCAGCCCCATAGCTCCCATGGAGTCGCTGACTTGGCTCCTTTGGCACTCTAGAAAGAGGAGCAGAACCAGGGCTATGGCTGATCTATGGGGCACCATGTGAGTGGCAGAGGCTTCAGGTGCTGAGAGTTTGCCTGATCCCTCAGGGACACAGTGTGACATGGTGTCCCAGGGATCTCTATGAAAGGAGCAGAACAGGATTTACTTGGGGTAGGGAGAGAATTGAGAGTGTCTCAGTGGGTTGTACAGAGGTATTGCCCGGGTGAGAGACTGGCTAAAACGCAGGCCTCGCTGTGAGCAGGATTCGAACCTGCACAGGGGAACCCTATTGGATTTCAACTCTAATGCCTTAATCACTCAGGCATCAGTGCAAAAATGCCCCCATGCCAGAGAAACTGGTAAAGAATCACAATCTCCAGGCTTGAAGTCATCTGAACTACAGAATTCCTACTGCAAACCTGGCTCCCAAAGCACAGGGGGGATTTGGGTTTGTTCTCTTTGCTTAGCCATGTGCAGTCTCACAGAGAGATTACTAGTTAAATTGGAAAAGATGGGGATCAATATGAAAATTGAAAGGTGCATAAGGAACTGGTTAAAGGGGAGACTACAACGGGTAGTGCTGAAGGGTGAACTGTCAGGCTGGAAGGAGGTTACTAGTGGAGTTCCTCAAGGATCGGTTTTGGGACCAATCTTATTTAACCTTTTTATTATTGACCTTGGCACAAAAAGCGGGAATGTGCTCATAAAGTTTGCGGATGACACGAAGCTGGGGGGTATTGCTAACATGGAGAAGGACCAGGATATCATACAGGAAGATCTGGATGACCTTGTAAACTGGAGTAATAATAATAGGATGAAATTTAATAGTGAAAAGTGCAAGGTCATGCACTTAGGGATTAATAATAAGAATTTTAGATATACATTGGGGACGCATCAGTTGGAAGCAACAGAAGAGGAGAAGGACCTTGGAGTATTCGTTGATCACAGGATGACTATGAGCTGCCAGTGTGATATGGCCGTTAAAAAACCTAATGCGGTTTTAGGATGCATCAGGTGAGGTATTTCCAGCAAAGATAAGGAGGTGTTAGTACCGTTATATAAGGCACTAGTGAGACCTCACCTGGAATACCGTGTGCAGTTCTGGCCTCCCATGTTTAAGAAGGATGAATTCAAACTGGAACAGGTTCAGAGACGGGCTATTAGGATGATCTGAGGAATGGAAAACCTGTCATATGAAAGGAGACTCAAAGAGCTTGGCTTGTTTAGTCTAGCCAAAGGAAGGCTTGGGGGGATATGCTTGCTCTTTATAAATATATCAGAGAGATTAATATTAGGGAGGGAGAGGAATTATTTAAACTTAGTACCAATGTAGATACAAGAACAAATGGGTATAAACTGGACACTAGGAAGTTTAGACTTGAAATTAGATGAAGGTTTCTAACCATTAGAAGAGTGAAGTTCTGGAACATCTTTCCAAGGGGAGTAGTGGGGGCAAAAGACATATCTGGCTTTAAGACTAAGCTTGATAAGTTTATGGAAGGGATGGTATGATGGGATAGCTTAATTTTGGCAACTGATCTTTGATTATCAGCAGATAAGTATGCCATGTGGGCGGTGATGGGATGTTGGATGGGATGGGATCTGAGTTACTGCAGAGAATTTTTTCCTGATGGCTGGTGAGTCTTGCCCGCATGCTCAGGGTTTAGCTGATCGCCATATTTGGGATCGGGAAGGAATTTTCCTCCGGGGCAGATTGGCAGAGGCCCTGGAGGTTTTTCACCTTCCCCTGCAGCATGCGGCATGGGTCACTTGCTGGTGCATTCTCTGCAGCTTGAGGTCTTCAAAACACAATTTGAAGACTTCAATAACTTGGACATAGGTTAGGGGTTTGTTATAGAAGTGGATGGGTAGGGTTCTGTGGCCTGCTTTGTGTGGGAGGTCAGACTAGATGATCACATTGGTCCCTTCTGACCTTAAAGTCTATGAGTCTATGAGAGCGCGTTTAAAAGTCTCCCCTCCCACAGAGCGGAAATGGGAAATGATTCTCAACTTGAAACTTGATGGGAATGAGGATGTTTGGACCACAGAGCCAGGGACTGATCTTTGCTAGAGAAACCAGTGACACATGGAACCAGGCTAAGGAAAATGTCTCCTGGAGTCAGTAACTGGATAAGCAGCAGTATTGTTCAGAGAAATGTCTCACAAGAGGAGTCAGCACATTGGTGGTTCGGTAGCAGAAGTCACAGCTACAGCAGAGGAGGTCTAGCTTTGGTTTCTGGCCAACAAAGGGATGAGTTTTATTGTCTCAAAATTTCAGAAGAAAAATTCAGACCCAAACTGTGTGTGGTGGGGGTTTCTCTGGTTTGGTTTGTTTTTCTCATTTTCTCTTGATCATTTTTCTGGGAAAACTATTTGGACAAGGCTAGGAAGAGTCAGAACAATTACAAATCTCCATGGGAGTGAGGGAGTCTCTCAGCGCCGTGGGAGGGGTGGAGATTTTCATGGAGGGGAGTTGAGGAGATAAATGAGAAACTTTTGCACCAGCAGAGGAAGCGGCTTGGCAGGTTCATTTTTACCAAGTGAACCCCCCCACACACACACATACATTGCTCCCCTGCTGCTGCTGCCCCAGCTCAAAGCCCACTGTCACCCCCAGCATGTGACCTACAGCTTCCCACTGACAAAGCCCTTATCTATCAGAGACATAATACCCTCTTCTTCCCCTTCTCCCAGCTGAGCCCTCCCCCCACAGAGCCCAGGACAACCCTGACCCAGCCATGCCGGGGGGTTGAGCTTAACCTTCAAGGCCGAGCGCAAAACCCTCAGTCGGGCACGTTTCGCTCCCTTCTCACCTCGGCCCAAGTGGCAAGGGAGAAACGAAGGAGACATGCCGGCTGGAAGACGCCTCCCTCTCACTTCTCTATAGCCTTCTGTGACGTTATTAATATGAACTGGGACCGTAGAGATCATTGTTGCCACCACTGTTATATATGTGCAGCAAATATTGTGCAAAGGTTGGCGTGTGAGGTGTCTATGACAAAGTTATGATTTGCTGGTTATAATTATGCTGGCTGTTTGTGTGTCCCATTTTTGTATTTGAAGTTCTGAATATGGGCTATGTACTTGTATCTTAAATGTATTTGATTCCAAGTGGCCTCAGTGTCATCAGCCCCCAACTCCTTCAGGAGTCCATAGCAAAGAGACCCCCCCACACTGTCCTGGACTCCCTCGGAGGTGCCTCCCACCCCCTGCCCAATGGAGCACCAAGGATTAAAGTGGCAGCATCTGTGTCAGTGGGGTTCAGTGGCTCAGGCCAGACGCCTGAGCTGAGGACCTGCCCCCATAGCACTGCTCAAGGGCCTGGGCCTGGGGTGTTCACAGCCCCCTCCTCACCCCTCCCTGAGCCCAGCCTGGCTCCTCACCTGGAACAAAGCAGAACTCCATCATCCATGCTGCTGTCCAAATCCCAGGCACTGCTGCTGTTCCATGGGGAGTGGGCCGAGCTGCTGGGGCTGGGAGAGGGATCCTCCACCTCCTGCTCTGGGAAGGCTGGAAGGTCCACACTGACCTGGCAGGGTGATGCCTCCTGCTGGAAATTGAGGCTGGGCTCCTGGGCCAACTGCTGCCCACACAACAAGCCCCAGAGCCACCCTGCCCAGTTCTGTTCCTGGTCTGGGTCCTGCCTGCCCAGCTGCATCCTGTCCCAGCTCCATTTTGACCTGGCCAGTGCCACTCCCACCTCGACGCTTGCGCTGGGAGCAGGTTTCCTCTTCCAGAAGGCTGGGCACTTCCACCTCCTGGCCCGGCTGGGAGCTCCTTCCCCGCCAGTGGGGACGGAGGGGCCGCTCCGCTCCTGGGGAAGATGGCAGCTGCTTCTCTCAGGCTCTGGGGCCACCTGCAGAGCCTTCTTCTTGAACATCCTCAGGAGCCTGGCCATCCTGGAACCAAGCGGGGAGCAGGCGTGAGTCTGGGGTCAAGGCACCCTCTCACTAACCAGCCTGTTTGGTCCCTCCCCATCCCTGCTCTATCCAGAGCATCTCCTCCTCCCCCCACAGCGGTGCAGGGAGTGCAAGCTACACTCACTGGCAGGAGTTCATTGCATGATCTGCTCCCCCTCAACCTTCTCCCTCGTCATCCCTGGGGCTGCAAGAACCGGGGAGTCTTGTCCTTTTTGAGCACTGGGGACAGTCACAAAGACCATCGGTCACTTTGGACAAGCAGCTCCCTCCTGCCAGCCCAGGACACACTCACACCTCCTCCCTCCCAACCCCCGCCCAGGCTACAGAAGGATCAGAACCCAGGAGTCTGGACTTCTCCTGGGAAACCATTCCTCACTTCAACATCCCTAGGCATAGCAAGGCCAGGGCCCCCTCGTTTCCCATTGATTTCCATGCTCAGCACCTCCCCGGGTCTGCCCCAGCTCAGAGACTCTCAGTCTGGGCAACAGTTTCCCAGAAGAGAAGGGCTGGGAGCCCCATTGCTGGGACCTTGCCAAACACACAGGAGACGGCTCTGGAGAAGCCCCTTCCCAGTCTGAGAGTGAGGGGCTCCTGGGGGCTGTTTGCAAATCCAATCTCCTTTGGGAGAGATTCTCTCCCCCTCTTTCTGCCTCTCCCCAGACAGACAGCGGATGCCACCAAGGAACGCTAATGCCACTCACTTGCTCTGGTGACTGATCGAAGGATGGAGGATGTTCAGTGTCATCCCTCATCCTTCTCCTCACTCTCCAAGCCCAAGGCAGGCTGGAGAGGGCGGTGGTGACCTGAGGAGTTACCCTGCCCAGCCAGCAGGCAGGGTGATGACACTGGGCGATTGGCTGGCTGGGAAAACAAGAGTCTGTCTTATTGCCAGGGGAAGGAGAAATTTGGACAGCGGCAGGGGGTGCAGAACATCACCCTAGTGCGGGGGTGACAGCGTCTCTGGGATTCTGAAATCCCAGCACTTTACACACCTTCCTGGAGCCTCTCAACCCCCCTGGGCTGTCAGAACTGTGACTCCAATCCTACTGATGAGAAACAGGCCTGGGAAAGGGAAGCTACTGGCTCAGGGTCACACGAAGTGTCAGAAGGATGGGTGGGACCCAGAAGTCCTTCTTTCCAGGCCCCTTCGCTAACCAGTACTGCACACTCCTTCCCACAGCTGGCAATTACAAGCAGGTCCTCATGGCCGCTTCCCTTGCCTTTGAGAGGGCGTGTGCTCCGCTGGAGTCACCGGACCAGGGGACTGGGAGTGAGGACTCCTGAGTTCCATTGCTGGGGATTTCATACTTTCTCTCTATTGGAAAGTGCTGGGAGAATCCCCCAGCCAAAGCTGCTGTGACAGTGCTAAGCAGCATCTGACCATTCAAGGAAGGAGTGCACTGCCCAGGAAGAGGAGTGTTTGGCTCAGCCCAGTCTAGAGAGAGGGCCCAGCCATGGAGTTTGGCTCAAGAAGACCAATTCTCCAATTTGTTAAAGGTGTTTTGAATTCCAATCCTTTACTCATTTGCAAATTTTAGAAGCATGCTCTCCAGTCCATTTTCCAAATCAGTAACGAAAATATTGAATAGTACCTGACCCCGGACTGATCCCTGCTGGACCCAACAGGTACACCCTCTTTGTTGGATAGCCAAACATGGAGAAGGCTCTTGGAGTCTTGGCATTCAACCAGCTCTGCACTCACATCACACTGAATGCGTCCAGACCGCATTTCACTCATTTGCTTGTGAGACTGTCCTATGGGACTGTGTCAAAAGCCTTAGGGTATGGCTACACTTTGAAGTGTGAGTGTGGTCAGAGCGCCAGCGCTGGGAGAGAGCTCTCCCAGCGCTGCGCGTAAACCACATCCTTTACGTGTGTAGCTTGCAGCCCTGGGAGCCGCGCTCCCAGCGCTGCGGCACTGATTACACTGAGGCTTTACAGCGCTGTATCTTGCAGCGCTCAGGGGAGTGTTTTTTCACACCCCTGAATGCGAAAGTTGAATTAGAGACATTGAATGACCTAAATAAAGTGCTCTCACATGAGCTCCAGACCAACAACAGTGCACACGAATTATTCAGCAAGTATCTGAGGAGAACTGCAGTGTTAGAGAGAATCATGAACTGCTCAGAGACAATTAATGCAGAGAAGCAAGAAAATTTGTCAAACATATAAGTGGTTATGACTTATTTACTTGGTTTTAAAAGAGAACAAGGACCTGAGTCTCCTCCCTGTCAATAACCCCCTGCTCAGCCAATCAGGGTAGAGACTGAGGACGGGAGGCTGAGGGTTCTCACCAGAGAGTCCAAAGGATGGCCCAGGTCACCGGTGGGGATCACTGTCCAAGCACTATTTCAGCCCCACATTTTTGGGTGGACTTCCCACAGTGGGAGCTGCTGAGCACTCCCCTGCATCTCACACACACACACACACACACACACACACACACACACACACACACACACACACACACACACACACACACACACCCCTCCTGGTGTTGGCAGGGGAACAGGAGAAAGGGCAAAAGAAGCAAGAGACAAAGAGAAAAGAGGGAGGGATAGATGGAGGAAAAGGTGAAACAAAAAGGACAAACCCTAATGTCCCGAGTGATTTTAAGGGACAAAATCCCAGATGCAGAATAAAATTCGGCCTCCTTAAGCTCGTGTTTTCCATGCCTAGAATTCAATTTTCATCATATAGATTAGACTGAACAGGTTTCCAAGCTCGAGGAGGCTCTTACCTTCTAAACAGGGACGGCTGTTTTCCAGTAAAATCAGGAAAAGGGAAGGGGAAGGCTCGAAAGAAGTTCCTCCTGGCACTCAAGAACCCGAATACTCTCTCAGTCCTCAAAGAGAGACCTGGAGAAGGAGACTTGCTGAAGCAAAGCCACAGGGGTCTCTGAGATTTCCCCGGCCCCTTTCCCCTGTCCTGCCTAGCTGATATCAGCATCTCTCTGTGAGGTCACCACCTTCCCACCACCTTTGACCAATAGTCTGAGGTCTTGAAAAAGGCCTTTGTGAATGTCACTGCCACACCCCTCCCTTGCTGTGCTAATGTCCTGCCCCTAGCCAGACACTTTGGTCGTTTGAGCTACTCCCTGTTCATCACCCCAGTCAAGGAGCGTTCGTTCTAGGAAGCAAGCTGGCTAGACAGGAAAACATCAGATGCTGCTCCCAATGCTACACTCAGTTTTTCAGAAATTGGTCAACTTTATGGCCAGAAGAGACCATAAGAGCATGTAATCTGACCCCCTGCATAACAGAGGCCTCCTGTATGACACAAGAGCTACTTTTGGAGCAAACACATTCCAGAAAGGCATCTAGTCTTCATTAAGTGACATCAGGAGATGACTAATCCATCACTTTCCTTTGTAGCTTGTTCCTGTAGTGAATCATCCTTGCTGTTGAATATTTGTGTCTTAGTTGTAATATGAATTTGTCTCTTTTCACCATCCAGCCATTGGGTCTTGTTATGCCTTTCTCTTCTAGATTAAAGAGCCCTTTCATACCCAACCTTTTCTCTCCATTAAGGCACTTCAACACTTCAATGAAGTCACCTTTCAATCTTCTTTTGATAAGCGAAACAGGTTGAGCTCATTCAACAGCTCACTAGAAGGCATTTTTCTCCAGCCCTCAGAACATTTGTTGGCTCTTTGGTCATCAGAGCTTGAGGAACTCAGAAGGTCCTCATGGAAACCACAACCCAGCAGGATATCCTCAGGCGAAAGAGAAAAAATATATGCACCGAGTGTGGAAAAACCTTCTCTTGCAGCTCAACCCTTTCTGTACATCAGAGAATCCACACAGCCCTCAAGCTTTGGTTTTGCCCTCTCCCAACTGGGGTAGGGCTCAGGCTTTGTCTTTCCTGCCTCTGCTCAGTGTGGAGAACATAACGGCCATACCAGGTCAGACCAAAGGTTCATCTAGCCCAATATCTGTCTGCCAACAGTAGCCAATGCCAGGTGCCCCAGAGGGAGTGAACCTAACAGGCAATGATCAAGTGATCTCTCTCCTGCCATCCATCTGCATCCTCTGACAAACAGAGGCTAGGGACACCATTTCTTACCCATCCTGGCTGATAGCCATTTATGGACTTAACCTCCATGAATTTATCCAGTTCTCTTTTAAATGGTTTTATAATCCTAGCCTTCACAACCTCCTCAGGTAAGGAGTTCCACAAGTTGACTGTGTGCTGCGTGAAGAAGAACTTCCTTTTATTTGTTTTAAACCTGCTATCTATTAATTTCATTTGGTGACCCCTATTTCTTGTATTATGGGAATAAGTAAATAACTTTTCCTTATCCATTTTCTCAACATCACTCATGATTTTATATACCTTTATCATATCCCCCCTTAGTTTCCTCTTTTCCAAGCTGAAGAGTCCTAGACTCTAATCTTTCCTCATATGGGACCCTCTTCAAACCCCTAATCATTTTAGTTGCCCTTTTCTGAACCTTTTCTAGTGCTAGAATATCTTTTTTAAGGTGAGGTGACCACATCTGTACACTGTATTCGAGATGTGGGGGTACCATGGTTTTATATAAGGGCAATAATATATTCTCAGTCTTATTTTCTATCCCCTTTTTAATGATTCCTAACATCCTGTTTGCTTTTTTGACCGCCTCTGCACACTGCGTGGATATCTTCAGAGAACTATCCACGATGACTCCAAGATCTTTTTCCTGACTCGTTATAGCTAAATTAGCCCCTATCATATTGTATGTATAGTTGGGGTTATTTTTTCCAATGTGCACTACTTTACATTTATCCACATTAAATATCATTTGCCATTTTGTTGCCCAATCACTTAGTTCTGTGAAATCTTTTTGAAGTTCTTCACAATCTGCTTTGTTCTTAACTATCTTGAGTAGTTTAGTATCATCTGCAAACTTTGCCACCTCACTGTTGACCCCTTTCTCCAGATCATTTATGAATAAATTGAATAGTATTGGTCCTCGGACTGACCATTGGGGAACACCACTAGTTACCCCTCTCCATTCTGAGAATTTACCATTAATTCCTACCCTTTGTTCCCTGTCTTTTAACCAGTTCTCAATCAATGAAAGCACCTTTCCTTTTATCCCATGACAGCTTAATTTATGTAAGAGCCTTTGGTGAAGGACCTTGTCAAAGGCTTTCTGGAAATCTAAGTATACTATGTCCACTGGATCCCCCTTGTCCACATGTTTGTTGACCCCTTCAAAGAACTCTAATAGATTAGTAAGACACGATGTCCCTTTACAGAAACCATGTTGACTATTGCTCAACAGTTTATGTTTTTCTATGTGTCTGACAATTTTATTCTTAACTATTGTTTCGACTCATTTGCCTGGTACCGACATTAGACTTACCGGTCTGTAATTGCCGGGATCACCTCTAGAGCCCTTTTTAAATATTGGCATTACATTCGCTAACTTCCAGTCATTGGGCACCGAAGCCAATTAAAAGGACAGGTTACAAACCTTAGTTAATAGTTCCGCAACTTCACATTTGAGTTCTTTCAGAACTCTTGGGTGAATGCCATCTGGTCCCGGTGACTTGTTAATGTTGAGTTTATCAATTAATTCCAAAACCTCCTCTAGTAACACCTCAGTCTGTGACAGTTCCTCAGATTTGTAACCTACAAAATCCGGCTCAGGTTTGGGAATCTCCCTAACATCCTCAGCCGTGAAGACTGAAGCAAAGAATCCATTTATTTTCTCTGCAATGACTTTATCGTCTTTAAGGGCTCCATTTGTATCTCGATCATCAAGGGGCCCCACTGGTTGTTTAGCAGGCTTCCTGCTTCTGATGTACTTAAAAAACATTTTGTTATTACCTTTGGAGTTTTTGGCTAGCCATTCTTCAAACTCCTCTTTGGCTTTTCTTATTACACTCTTGCACTTAATTTGGCAGTGTTTATGCTCCCTTCTATTTGCCTCACTAGGATTTGACTTCCACTTTTTAAAGGAAGTCTTTTTCTCTCTCACTGCTTCTTTTACATAGTTGTTAAGCCACGGTGGCTCTTTTTTAGTTCTTTTACTGTATTTCTCAATTTGGGGTATACATTGAAGTTGGGCCTCTTTTATGGTGTCTTTAAAAAGCACCCATGCAGCGTGCAGTGATTTCGTTTTAGTCACTGTACCTTTTAACTTTTGTTTAAATAACTAGAGGGGCTTGGTCTCTCTTTCCAGGGCCATGCAGTAAGTTTTTTTTAGCAGAAGGGGACTGTAGTGAAAGGAAGTTTGAGAAACCCTGGCATAGAACCTCTGAATATGTCTAGACTTGGCTCCTTGGGTGATCAGACGCTGAAAGTACAGCCATGGAGACACCACACAACAGCCTTGCCCAGCAGGCAAGAATCAAACTTCCACAGAAAGACGCCCGTTGTTTTCTAACCCATCTACCTAAGCACTCAGCCACAACAACTTATCAAAGGGGCTTTTCTACACTATGGTTCTGTTCTCACTGAATGGTCATTTCCCATTGTTTGCTCAGATCAGCATTAGGGGAAATGGTGCCCTGGGCAAAGCTTGTATTTTGGCACTTCCCCATTGCCCCTGGACAATCCCCACTCCTCCTTTACTGCTAGCTCCTGCACTCCCAAAAAAGACGGTTACTCACCTTTGTAACTGTTGTTCTTCGAGATGTGTTGCTCACATCCATTCCAGTTAGGTGTGCGCGCCGCGCGTGCACGTTAGTTGGAAACTTTTTACCCTAGCAACTCCAGTGGGCCGGCAGGTCGCCCCCTAGAGTGGCGCCACCATGGCACCTGATATATACCCCTGCCGGCCCAACCGCTCCTCAGTTCCTTCTTGCTGGCTACTCCGACAGTGGGGAAGGAGGGCGGGTGTGGAATGGATGTGAGCAACACATCTCGAAGAACAACAGTTACAAAGGTGAGTAACTGTCTTTTCTTCTTTGAGTGATTGCTCACATCCATTCCAGTTAGGTGAATCCCAAGCCATACCTAGGCGGTGGGGTCGGAGTGAGAAGTAGCGGCATGGAGCACTGCAGATCCGAAAGCCGCGTCCTCTCTGGACTGCTGGACCAGGGCGTAGTGGGAAGCAAAGGTGTGGACCGATGACCAGGTCGCTGCCCGACAGGTTTCCTGGATGGGCACACGGGCGAGGAAAGGCAGCGACGACACATGCGCCCTGGTAGAGTGTGCAGTCACACGGCCTGTAGGAACGTGAGCCAAGTCATAGCAGGTTCTGATACAGGACGTTACCCACGAGGATAACCTCTGCGAGGAAATGGGAAGCCCCTTAATGCGGTCCGCTACTGCCACGAAAAGCTGGGGGGATTTGCGGAACGGTTTGGTCCTCTCCACATAAAATGCGAGAGCCCGACGGACATCAAGGGAGAGGAGTTGTTGCTCCCTGCGTGAAGAATGAGGTTTCGGGAAAAAAACTGGGAGGAAGATCTCCTGGTTGACTTGGAAGGCTGAGACCACCTTGGGGAGAAGGGCAGGGTGCGGTCTCAGCTGCACCTTATCTTTATGGAAGACTGTATACGGGGGATCTACCGTGAGAGCCCAGAGTTCCGACACCTGTCTAGCTGAGGTAATAGCTACTAAAAAGGCAGTCTTCCAAGAAAGAGAGAGCAGGGAGCAAGTAGCTAACGGCTCAAAGGGGGGGCCCCATGAGCCGAGACAACACCAGATTAAGATCCCAGGTAGGGGCAGGGGGTCGGACGTTAGGGTATAGACGTTCCAGCCCCTTAAGGAATCTAGTCACCGTCGGGTGAGAGAAAACTGAGCGGCCATCCCCACCCGGGTGAAAGGTGGAGATAGCCACCAGGTGGACCCGCAGGGACGATATCGCCAGGCCCTGTTGCTTAAGGGACCAAATATAGTCCAGAATATTGGCCACCAAAACTTCCATCGGGGGGAGACCTTCTCCACTCACCAACAGGAGAAACGCTTCCACTTGGCCGAGTACGTCGCTCTAGTGGAAGGCTTCCTGCTGCCCAAGAGTACCTCACGTACCGGGGTGGAGCAGCACAACTCAGAACTGGTCAGCCATGCAGGAGCCACGCTGCTAGGTGCAGCGACTGGAGGTCCGGGTGACAGAGAGTTCCGTGGTCCTGGGTGATCAGGTCCGGGTGAAGGGGCAGGGGAACTGGGTCAGCTATGGCCAGGTCCAGCAACATGGGGTACCAATGTTGCCTGGGCCACGCCGGGGCTACCATGATCACGCGGACCCTGTCCCTGCGCACCTTCAGAAGGACCTTGTGGACCAGCGGGAAAGGGGGAAACGCGTAGAACAAGTGGGTCATCCACGGAATAAGGAAGGCGTCCGCTATAAACCCGGGTTCCTGGCCCTGAAAGGAGCAGAACGCCTGGCATTTCCTGTTCCCCCTGGACGCGAAGAGGTCCACGCGGGGACAACCCCACCTCTGGAAAATCGAGAGGGCGACGTCCGGGCGGAGGGACCATTCGTGCGAGAGGAAGGATCTGCTCAGGCGGTCTGCCAGCGTGTTCCGTACTCCGGGGAGGAAGGAAGCCGTGAGGTGAATGGAGTGGGCTATACAAAAGTCCCAGAGTCGCATCGCCTCGTGACATAGGGGAGAGGATCTGGTGCCACCCTGCTTGTTGATATAGTACATGGTCGTCGTGTTGTCGGTAAATACCGCGACACAACGACCCCAAAGCTGGTGACAGAACGTTTGACAAGCAAGGCGGACCACTCTCAACTCCCGCATGTTGATGTGTAGCTCCACCTCCTGTGGGGACCACAGGCCCTGTGTCCTCAGGGTTCCCAGGTGGGCCCCCCAGCCGAGATCTGAGGCATCCGTCGTTAGGGACACCGAGGGCTGGGGTGGGTGGAATGGGAGCCCCGCACACAAGACGGACTGGTCTAGCCACCAACTGAGAGAATCCAACACCCCCTGGGGGATTGTGATCAGCATGTCTAGTGACTGCCTTGCCGGCTGGTAATGTGCGATGAGCCAAGACTGGAGGGGCCTCATGCGGAGCCGTGCATACCCGGTCACAAACGTGCAGGCTGCCATATGGCCTAATAGGGTTAGGCATGTCCTTATCAATGTCAGGGGGGCTGCCAGCAAGTGCTGAATGATCGCCGACAACGACTGGAACCTCGGCAATGGCAGAAGGGCCCTGGCCACGGTGGAGTCCAGGATGGCCCCAATGAACTCCACCCTCTGCGAGGGGAGCAGGGTGGACTTGTCCACGTTGATCATGAGGCCCAAGGTAGCAAACAGGCCGGTGATCCTGCGGACGTGGCTGCGGACCTGCAGCTCCGACGTGCCCGAATTAACCAATCGTCGAGGTAAGGGAACACGTGAATGCGACTGCACAGAAGATGTGCCACGAAGACAGCCATGCATTTTGTGAATACCCTTGGAGCCGTAGAAAGGCCAAATGGGAGGACCACAAATTGGTAGTGATGGCGGTCGACCACGAATCGAAGGAAACGTCTGTGGTGTGGCCATATGGCAATATGAAAATAAGCATCCTGCATGTCGAGGGCGGCATACAAGTCTCCAGGATCCAGGGATGGGATAATGGTCCCCAGGGATACCATGCGGAACTTCAACTTCACTAGATATTTGTTGAGCTCTCGCAGGTCGAGGATAGGCCTGAGGCCTCCCTTGGCCTTGGGGATCAGAAAGTAGCGGGAATAAAACCCCTTGCCCTTCTCGTTCTCCGGAACCGCCTCTATAGCTCCTTTGTTGAGGAGCGTCTGTACTTCCTGGTGGAGGAATTGCTCGTGAGAGGGGTCCCTGAAGAGGGACGAGGGTGGGGGGTGGGAAGGAGGAAAAGATACAAACTGCAGACGGTATCCCGTCTGCACCGTGCATAAGACCCAGCGGTCGGATGTTATCCGGGACCACGCCTGGAGGAAAAACGAAAGGCGGTTGGAAAACGGGGGGGAAGGATCCATGGGGGATACTGGTATTACGCCCTCAGGCGCACCTTCAAAACGAAGGTTTGGGTCCAGGTGGGGCTTTAGAGGAGCTTTGGTTTTGCCCCCCTTGATTGCCCGACAGCCTGCGCCTGCCATTTCTGCCGCAGCGCCTATTAAGGTCCTGCCACTGGCGGAACTGGGGGTACGGCTGACGCTGCTGCTGTTGCTGCGGCCGGAAGGGTCTGCGTTGCGTCCCAGGCATGTGCATACCAAGGGAGCGCATAATGACCCGATTGTCCTTAAGACATTTCAGTCTGGGGTCTGTCTTCTCCAAGAACAGGCCCTGGCCTTCGAACGGGAGGTCCTGGATGGTGTATTGGAGCTCCGGTGGAAGGCCAGAAACCTGAAGCCAGGAGATGCGGCGCATCGTCACCCCCAAGGCGAGGGTACGGGCAGCCGAGTCTGCAGCATCCAAGGAGGCCTGCAACGAGGTTCGTGCAACCTTCTTGCCCTCGTCAAGAATCGCCGCAAATTCTTGACGCGCCTCTTGTGGCAGCAGCTCTTTGAACTTATCCGCTGCCACCCAACAGTTAAATGCGTAGCAGCTAAGAAGGGCTTGCTGATTGGAAACCCTGAGCTGAAGGGCCCCAGCCGAATAAACTTTGCGGCCGAGGAGGTCCATACGCCTGGCCTCCTTGGATTTGGGGGCTGGAGCTTCCTGTCCATGACGCTCCCTCTCGTTCACCGACTGTACCACCAGGGAGCATGGTGTCGGGTGAATATGGAGGTACTCATAGCCCTTGGAGGGGGCCATGTACTTCATTTCGACGCCCCGTGCAGTAGGGGGGATGGAGGCCGGCGATTGCCAGATCGTATTGGCGTTGGCCTGGATCGTCCGAATGAAGGGCAGGGCGACCCTGGTGGGAGCATCGGAGGAGAGGATGCTGACGACGGGGTCCTCGATCTCAGAGACCTCCTCAGCTTGCAGGCTCAGATTCTGTGCTACGCGCCTGAGGAGATCCTGATGTGCCCTGAGATCTAGCGAAGGAGGGCTATTAGAAGAAGTGCCAGCCACCGCCTCATCGGGAGAAGATGATGAGGAGACCCCCGGCAAGAGAGTGTCCAGCGGAGGGTCCGCCTCAGCCCTCGCCTCTGGCTCAGGAGGGAGATCAGGGTCCTGTTGCTTTGACTTGTCCTCCCCGTCCGGGGAGGGAGGGGGGCGAGACAACGACGCCTCCGGCGCCCTGTGCTCTGCCGTTGCAGGCCTAGGAGGAAGCTGTTGGGGGCCCTGGGCTTGATGGTATGCCCAGGGTGTCCAGAACCCCCACTGCTGCGGACCCTGGTCCTGTTGCGGAGGGTCTTGAAAAAGGGCCGCTTGTCTGTCAGTGCCCAGCGCATATACACTGTCTGCCTGTGATGACACCGACGGCTGTCTGGAAGGCCATGGAGGGGCCGACCGCAGCTGGTAAGAGTCTCCGCGTCCTGGCGCCGAAGATGTTCTCGGTGCCGTGGACCGGTACCGGGAGTCATACCGGTGCCGGGATCGGGACCGGGGTCTGTCTTGGACTCGGTGCCAGGATCGGGACCGGTACTGGCCGCTGACTCGGTGCCGGGATCGGGACCGGGACCTGCCACCGACGCGGTGTCGGGAGGTCGACCGGGACCGGGACCTGCCATCAGCTCGGTGCCGGGAGGTCGACCGGTGTGCTGATCGATGGCGGGACTGGCTCCTAGAGTCCCGGTGCCGGTATCGGTGGCTGGAACCAGACCGTGACCATCTGGAGGCCGATCGGTGCCGCGAGTACGACCGGTACCGCCGAGGGGAGCGGTGCCGGGACTGCGAGCGGCGGCGGGATCTTGAGCGACCATGGTGTCGGGACCTCGACAGCGAGCGTGAGTCTCGAGACGGCGCTGTCATCATAGGTTTGCCTCTGGACGCTACCCGCACCGGAGGTACCGGGGGTAGAGGCTGAGTTGACTCAGTCAGGGCAATGAGGTCCCGTGCCGAGGCGAAGGTCTCCGGCGTCGATGGGACCAATAGCTCAACCCCAGATCTTATGGGGGAGCTCGGCGGGACCAGACTCGACGGACCCTCCGGGCCCGGAGTCGACGGTGCCGGTAGCGCCATGGCAGATGTCGGTGCCGGGCGCTCCACTCGAGTCTGCCTGGATGGAGTTGCAGACTTCGAGGGTCTTGCTTCTGCACCCGGTGCCGGGGAAGGTCGGTGCCGGGGAGTCTTTCCGGTGCCGGCGCGATCCGTTGCCGGTGTCGAGATGACGGCCTGCGAAGCTGCCGGGTCAAGTGCCGCTTCCATGAGGAGAGTCCTAAGTCTCTGGTCTCTCTCCTTCTTTGTTCTAGGCTTAAAAGCCTTGCAAATGCGGCACTTGTCCGATCTGTGCGATTCCCCCAGGCACTTTAAACACGCATCGTGAGGGTCGCTGGTCGGCATCGGCTTCTTACAGGCCACACATTGCTTGAAGCCCGGCGAACCAGGCATGAGCCCGGTGCCGGGTGCCGGGAAGGGCTACGGCCCAAACCGGCTAACAAATATCTACAATATTATTTACACTATTAACTATATAACTAACTACACTTAACTACTAATTACAACTATCAACCGTAGAACAAGGAGAGCTAGGGACGTGGAAGACAGCTATGCAGCGCTCCACAGTTCCAACGACCGACACGGCTGTAAGAAGGAACTGAGGAGCGGGTGGGCCGGCAGGGGTATATATCAGGTGCCATGGCGGCGCCACTCTAGGGGGCGACCTGCCGGCCCACTGGAGTTGCTAGGGTAAAAAGTTTCCGACGAACGTGCACGCGCGGCGCGCACACCTAACTGGAATGGATGTGAGCAATCACTCGAAGAAGAACTTGCACCTCCTTCACCCCTAACTCCTGCTCCTTTCTGTGCCCCCTTTGCCTTTAACTCCCTGTGCCACCAGCCATGACCCTCTCCTGCAGCCCCTTCACATGGTTCTAGTGCTGGGGGCCCCGCACTTGTTCTCTCTTTCCCTGGGCTTTGGCATCACTAGACCCTGATTAGTGAGTAGGGTTCAATGGTCCCCAAAATGTGGGACATGACTCCTAGGAGGCCACAGAGGGACATTCATGGGGGCACCTCAGGGCCTGAGCCAGCCCCATGGAGGGAGCACCACTCAGCCCAACTCTGTCCCAGCTCTTCCCCAACCCCACCGTCAGCCTGGCCCTCTGGCTTCCAGGTCTACCTCGACCCCTTTACCCCATCTGCACCCGTCTCCCCAGCAAGCGACAGCCCCACTCCCATCCACGGTTCTTGACCATGGCGTCCTAGGGTCCACAGCCATGGATAAGAGGGCACAGTGTGAAATGTTTGGAGACCACTGGTTTAGGATGTTGTTCTCAGTCACATCTATGCAGTCCAATAAAAGCTATTCCTCACCCACCCACCCCTCCATCAGGACTGACTAGGTATGTTCTGCTGCCCTTCACTCATGCAGGAAGGATAATAACATTTCATTCCACTCAATCCTAACATGATTTGTAACCCATCACCAGCCAAAACAGGTCATTTTGGGAAAGTGGCCCCATCATACTGCATAGTTAGGCAGAGTAGGTGTGTCTATGCAAACATGGTTTGTTCCTGATGTCTTTCCCCCAGCTCCTCACTAGATGTGAGGGGGGAGCTCACTCAGACCCTGCTTCCACTTAATATTTACAAAGTCCATATTGTCCCTATCTCTGCTGGCCTTAGATGGTTCCTCCTGTCCTTTTCCTGGCAGCTCAAATGAGGTGACTGAGTGGTTAAGGTGATAGACTGCTAATCTATCATGCTCTGCACACAGGGGTTTAAATCCCATCCTCATTGGATGCATTTAGTCTTCACCCTGCTTTTATAGACAACTATCTCACATTTGGCATAATGACAGATCAAACAATGTTGCTTCTTGCAAACAAAAACCTTCTCAGAAACTGCAAACCTCCTTGCTTTAAATAAAATGTCTAAATCCCAGATTTCTTAAAAAATTCTCTAGTCTTGTATTTCTTAGTTTTTATCTCAAAAAGTAACAACCTCATAATCTCCCCCAAATGCCTTGGGACCTCCCCAAATAATTAAAATACCCCCATCCTGAACAAGGCCACAACAGTGAACCAGAGGTAGTGTCTAGGTCAAGCTGTTCTGAAGGAGGCAACTCCAACATTTTCTCCCTGCTTCCCTTGGCAAAGTCAGACTGAGAAAACAAAATTCCCCAAACTGAAAATTTTCTGCTGAAAAACCAATACTAGTCTGTTTGGGGACTTTGGTTTGAATGTATTATTATTATTCTCTTCTGATTTCTAAGTCAGCTCAATCCAGTCTTTGTCCTCCAGTATGTTTCCAGCTGTTGAGTTGTGGGGGAGAGAGGCCAAGTCATGATGTCTCTTCTCCTCTTTCATAGTTTCTTCCAACTTGCTAGGAAGCTCCTTTACTATGATGTGAGTCAAGCAGTGTCCATTGTTGCTGTGTTATCTCGGAGAAGCATGCATTGTACACAGTTCTTGGGATAGTCTTTGAGAGTGTGGATCCCTTTAATGGGCCAGCATCGAGTCTGGCTCCTCCATTGGTGCACCTGAAAGGCTGGTGGTGGGCATTTCCCAGCCTCATAACATATTTCAGTAATGCACACAGAGCAAAACTTCATAACTTCCAAACCAATGCGAGCACACACAATGCAACAAGATATTAATGTTCAACAGATCAAGACTTTTGAAATGATACCTCACAAGGCAGACTTTGTATAAACCATGTCATCATTATATGAGAGTGGTGAACATGAGGCTTGCAGGGTGCTGCTTTGAGCAGAGTGCAGCACACCTGGGCTTCCATTGCAATGGGAACATATCCTTAGAGTCTATCTTTCCTGGGATAAAGATGGCAGCAGGGCTGGCCTGGGTCATCTGACATGGGCTCATGGAGCTAAAGCTGAGGGGCTAAAAACTGTGGTGCAGATAATTGTGTTCACAATGAAGCCTGGGTTCAGAAACCCTCACCCCTCATGGGGTCTCAGAGGTTGGGCTCAAGTCTGTAGGTCTGCACTGTAATTTTATAGTCTTGCAGCACAAGCCCCAGAAGCCTGAGTCAGCTGACCTGGGCTTTGAGACAGGTGCCCTGGGTGTTTTAATCACAGTGTAAACATAACATTAGGCTATGTCTCCAGTGGAATGAACACTCTCGGCTGGTCCGGGTCATTTTAATCTGGATCTTGCAGCTTGGCCTGGAGTAAAGTTGCAGTGTCCGTGTCTGGGCTCAGGCTCAGTCCCCTGCTCTAGGAGCCCAGAAGGTTGGGAGGGAGTTTAGCAAGTGGAAATGGTAAAATCACAGTGGAGTATTACCCTGGACTCATGGCACTTCTCTATTGGTCTGTCTGCTTTGGGGCAGGGACAATAACATGTCCTGCTGCTTTTGTTATTTCCAAGGGCAGTTTAGGATTTTCATTCTCACACACAGTGCACAAAGCAGGACTCAACCCTTGGCGTAGACTAAACAAGCTGCTCACAGATTCTAGCAGCCACAATCAGCATTTGGTGTGAGAGCTCAGACCTGCCCCTGTCCCAAAGGGAGGGAGGTGTCTGTCAGTGGACTGGACCACTGACCTATCAGCTCCTAACTCCCAAACTTTCAGTAACTCTATTATCAGTGCCTGTAAGTGTAATTTAAACCATAAGAAAAACCACACTGGGCTAGACCAAAGGTCCTTCTAACTCTGAATCTTGTCCTCTGACAGGAGCCAATAGCAGGTGCCCCAAAAGCAACTCAGTAAGGTACCATTGGAACTTGAACCCAGGATCTCCTGTTTACAAAACAGCAGTTTTAGCCAGCTAAGCCATAGTGCCTATGACTGCTGAAGGGATCATGTCTGCATACATGTGGCTCTCTGCCAACCTCCATCTGGGCCTGACAAGCTTTGCTTGTGTTTGGATTCTGTAAAGCACAGGAGCAGGTGAAGGTTTACTCCCAAGGTTCTTTGGACAGGTCTACACTACAAAATTAGATCGGTGTAACTACATTACTCTGGGGTGTAAAAAATTTACCTCCCTTAGCAATGCAGTTATATCAACCTAATCCCAGTGCAGATAGCGCTGTGTCAACAGAAGGGCTACTCCCATAAACATAGCTCGGGGAGGGGCTTGGTTAGTGAAGACAGAGAAAATAGGTGGCTCATGACTCTTGCATTTGGGGAGGCTGGGCATGAGTGCTGGAATCTTCCTAGAAGTGGGGGGCCCATTGGTGCCCAGACCATGGCACTGCCTCCCCTCCACCCTTTCTCCTCTCTCTGAGGCCCCACCTGTGCTTCCCCCTTGCTCCCGTTTGGTCACTTCCCACCCCTGCTCTTCCTCTTTGGCTGAGGCCTGCTGGTCCACCTTTCGCTAGCTCCTCTCCTCCCACAAGGCCTCCTCGCATCTCTCCACCACCTACACCAAGGCCTTTCTGCCTGATGCTCATGCCTCTCCACTCCCTACCACAAGGTCTTCCAGCCAGCCACCGCCCACACCTCTCTGACCCATCCCTGCAACCTACCCTGCCCACAACCCACACCTCTCTGCCCCTCCCTTGAGACCCACCCTGCCCACCGCTCGCACCTCTCTGCCCCTCCCGAGACCCACCCTGCCCACCACTCGCATGTCTGTGCCCCTCCCCTGAGACCTCCCCGACCCACTACCCCCACCTCTCTGCCCCCTCCCCCAAGACCTGCCCTGCCCACTGATTGAACCTTTGCCCCTCCCCTGAGACCCACCCTGTCCACGTCTTTCTTCAGTTGTTTGTTGTTATTCCATCAAACATCAAGGATGGAATAAAAAGTTAAGTTTACTCCAGGGTGAGGAGAGAAAGGAGCCACCAACCCCGTGGCATTGCTGCTTTAGTTAAAGTGTTTTAATTAATCAGCTATTGAATGTCCACCCTATGCCCCTTGTGTCACCAGAGCACATCCACGCTAGCAGTTCTTGGTGGCCACAGAGAGCAGTGCACTGTGGGTAACTATCCCACTGTGCAACTGGCCGCAGGGTGCTTTGGGAAGGGTTTGCAATGCCTCACAGGCCTGTACAGCATCACATCATGCAGGTTTCTCTATCTCATCATTCCATGGACATCCTACTAGATTGCCAGCTGCTTTTCAACTGCTGTGTGCATGGCGGGGTAGAGACTGTTTGTGTGTGGGGAGAGACAGCGTGTGTGTGTTTGGGAGGGATCAGTGCGTTGAGGTAGGTAGGAGCGGATCATTATTATCCCTACTTGAAAGACGGATAAGCTAAGGCTGAGAAAGGAGAATTGACTTGTCTTAGGCCACACAGCCAACCAGTGGCAGAGTTGAGAATAAGACTCAAGAGCCCTGATTTTCAAATTAACCATCTGATCTTGAATTTCAGACATTGAATGACCTGAATAAAATGCTCTCACATGAGCTCCAGACCAACAACAATTAATGCAGAGAAGCAGCAAAATTCATCAAACATATAAGTGGTTATGACTTATTTACTTGGTTTTAAAAGAGAACAACAAGGATCTGAGTCTCCTCCCTGTCAATAACTCCCTGCTCAGCCAATCAGGGTAGAGACTGAGGACGGGAGGCCGAGGGTTCTCACCAGAGAGCCCAAAGGATGGCCCAGGTCACTGGTGGGGATCACTGCCCAAGCACTATTTCAGCCCCACATTATTGGGTGGACCTCCCAGAGTGGGAGCTGCCGAGCACTCCCCTGCAACACACACACACACACACACACAAACCGCTCCTGCTGTTGGGAGGGGAACAGGTGAAAGGACAAAAGAAGCAAGAGACAAAGAGAAAGGACGGAGGGAGGGATGGAGGAAAAGGTGAAACAAAAAGGACAAACTCTAATGTCCCCAGTGATTCTATGGGACAAAATCCCAGGTTCAGAATAAAATTCAGCCTCCTTAAGCTCATGTTTTCCATGTCTAGAATTCAACTGTCACCAGATGGATCAGACTGAACAGGTTTCAAACCCTGAGGAGGCTCTTACCTTCTAAACAGGGGCCTCTCTTTTCTAGTAAAATCACTACAAGGGAAGGAGAAAACTCGAAAGACGTTTCTCCTGGCGCTCACGTACATGAAGCCGAATACTCTCAGTCCTCAAAGAGAGACCTCGAGAAGGAGACTTGCTGAAGCAAAGCCACAGGGGTCTCTGAAGTGTCCCTGGCCCCTCGCCCCTGCCCTGCCTACCTGATGTCAGCATCTCTCTGTGAGGTCACCACCTCCCCACCACCTTTGACCAATAGTCTGAGGTCCTGAAAAAGGCCTTTGTGATGTCACTGCCACACCCCTCCCTTGCTGTGCTAATGTCCTGCCCCTGCCCCAACACTTTGGGGGTTTGAGCTACTCCCTGTAGATCACCCCACTCAAGGAGCATTCGTTCTAGGAAGCAAGCAGGCTAGGCAGGAAAACATCAGATGCTGCTCCCAATGCTACACTCAGGTTTTCAGAAATTAGTTGACTTTATGGCCAGAAAAGACCATTAGAGCATCTAATCTGACCCCCTGCATATCACAGGCCTCCTGTATGACACAAGAGCTACTTTTGGGGCAAACACATTCCAGAAAGGCATCTAGTCTTCATTAAATGACATCAGGAGATGGAGAATCCATCACTTTCCTTGGTAGCTTGTTCCTGTAGTGAATCATCCTTGCTGTTGAATATTTGTGTCTTAGTTGTAATATGAATTTGTCTCTTTTCACCTTCCAACCATTGGGTCTTGTTATGCCTTTATCTGCTTGATTAAAGAGCCCTTTAATACCCAATCTTTTCTCTCCATTTAGGCCCTTCAACACTTCAATGAAGTCACCTTTCAATCTTCTTTTGATAAGCTAAACAGGTTAAGCTCGTTCAACAGCTCACTAGAAGGCATTTTTCTCCAGCCCTCAGAACTTTTGGTGGCTCTTTGCTGAGCCAGCTCCAATTTCACAACATCTTTTTGAAATGAGGACACCAAAACTGGAAGCAGTATCCAATATCAGTCTCATTGATGCCGTGTCACCTCATGTGACGTTATTGACATAATCTGTAACTGTATAGATCACCATTGTGACCACTGTTTTATATTTGCAGCCAATATTGTAGAAAGGTTGTCGTGTAAGGGGTCTGTGGAGAGGTTCTGATTGGCTGATTATAATGATGCTGTTTCTAGATGTGTATCATTCTTGTAGCTGACATTATGAAAATTGGCTCTATGCTGTCCATATTTCAAACTTGTGCAATACTTCTGGGGAACACCGCAGCCAGACAAGTTGGTGTCAATTCTGCCTAGCCTGCTTGATGGTCCATTGAGGACCATCAGCTATACAATTGACCCATCGAGAGAAGGCAGATATACCTTGTTCCTCAGCAAAGTATGCAGGACCTGCCTATGGACAGAACTCAGTTTTTTCTATGCCACGTGCTGGATAGAGTGTCCTTGGGACAAAGAAAGCAAAGACCACATGGCAAGAGACTATAAAATGCTGATGCCTCGTCTCCATCTTGTCTTCAGTTCTGCTTCATTCCTCTGGAGGGACTTTGCTACAAACTGAAGCTCTATACAAAGGACTGAATGACCCATCCCAGCTGTGGAAGGACTCCAGAGACTTGATTTGAACCTGCAGTTTATTCCACCACTGCTACAAGAGTGAACCAAGAACTTTGCCATTACTGGATGTGAAGGCTTCAAATCCATGTGCATTTTATATAACAACCTGTTATATATTGTTCCAGCTCTTTTCCAGACCCAAAGTCCAGCGCATGGTCAAGAGACCAGAGGCCTAGGAAATCGTGATCAGCTAAGAGAAAGCTGGGGTAAACAGAAAGCTGTGCCAGGTAGGATAGGCCTGGTCAGCAAATTGCAAGGTGTTGGAACTAAGAACTAAAGAATTGTGTCTTCTTCAGAGTTGCAGATTGAACAAAGAATCCCTGTTCCTACTGTGTCAGTCTTTTCTGTAGGGAATGTTCTTCCCACAGATCCAACCTTGAGTTTATGAGAAGTTGGCATGTCGGTATTAGATATGGCATCCTTCCACCTCCCTTCCAAGGGACCAATGTCTTGTCTTTAGACACACAGAAAACAATCTTTATTGTCATATACTTTCACTGTTTCTTTGTTTTAACCCCTAGGAATGTGCCTGTTGGACAATCAAAGGAGTTGCTCCATTCCTGTGGACCCCAAATCAGAATTCAACATATATATTTTATACTAATAACATTTTATCAAAGTATTCATTAAATGTTAACTTGCTAACTTGAGACCATGGGCGGAGACATTATGTAACTTGTTAACCACTGGCTAATGTACTTATCTTGTCTTGCTGCAAAACCTATCCTGGGGTGTGGAACTGCCTACCCCTCACTTTCCCCCACCCACGGAAAATCTATATATTCTATTTTAATCAATTGATTGACAGTGTCTCTGAACCTAATAAGCAAGGTGACACTCCACCAGTGCTGTGTGTAATAAACTCCTATGCTTGACCTCTGTACGGTGCTGATTTATGTCCTTCAATGGTGAAGCTAGTAGTTTATAAACTATAATAGCTTTACAAGTCGCTTTCATTGTCTTCAGTATAAGTTACCATCACGTTTATCATAAAAATAAATCAAAGTTTATAAGTTGTTATATAAGGTTATAGGTAAGTTAAGGTTAGTAAAATATAGTTAATCAATGTATTAGTATTACATATAGAATTGTATTTGTTGGGGGTGGTTACAGTACATGTAAAGTTGCTGGGCAATCAGTAATAGTAACGTTGCACGTGCTTGTGACTATTTTCAATATTATTTACCTTTTATATGTGCACTTATAGGAACAGGCAGTTAATGCATAATATTACCTGGACTTGTGCTTGTCTCTAGTCTAACTTTCCATTTGTATTAATCCTCACTCAGTGCTGGTCTTTACTTCTGTTTTTCTTATTCTGTCTGTGCTGCCTTTATAGTCGTAAGTCATTAAAAACCTTTCTGGAGGAATAATTAGTGGTTTAATTTATCTTTTGCAAACACTACTCAACCTCATTACGTCTGTGTTGGGTGGTGGGAAGTAACGATTACCCAGAACCGCACTAATGCCCTGATGTGAGCCCCCTTAGGGCTCTGACATATGCCCCCTCCTTCCATTAATCTCCACAACCACATTCTAGACATGGGCATGGTGACCTTCCTGGGGATCTTGACAGCTTTAGCAGCTTCTTGGTGGCTATTTTCCTGCTCACAGCCACTGTCTTCTTCTCATGCCTTGTCCTGGGGGCCCAGCTGATGGTTGAATGTGAAGGAGTCAAAGTGCTGTTGACTTTAGCCTGCATCAAGTTGCCTTTGCTCATCAGACTCCTGAACCCCAACTGGATGTGATTCTTGTTCTTCTGCACAACATAGCCCCTGGAGAAGAGGGATCTGCAAATGTACATTCATATGATATCTTTATTTAATTGATGAAAACATAAACTAGACACTTTGAGGATTGGAAGTGATTTCAGCTGATGGACAGGTTTGCTAGGTTTTTACGCATTTGGACAGAGAAATGTTGAGTGTTTACATTCATATTAAGCATCCCCGTGTAGTGGAGCTCCTGAACATAATGGAGAATGGAAATGAAAATGTTTTCCTTTTTTTAAAAAATGAAAGAAGGTATAAGAGGGCACTTGGGCTAGAACCAAGGGCCATTTGAGCTGCAGTTAACCACTCTAGTACTGAGCTATACCCCCATCACACCAGTCGAATGGAATCATGATCTCCGGGACTTTGACAAACAAATCCTGCTTCATCAGCTCCTTTGCCATTTGCAGACCACAGGTGTTTTAAAAATGGGGTTTGATTAAACTTCATAAATGTGGTAAACACCACAGCTTGCACACCCACCGATATAGCATCTCCCACTGACATAGCTGCCACCTTGTCATAAACAGAGGGTTAAGGGTTAATGTCTCTTTTACCTGTAAAGAGTTAAGAGTCTCAGTGAACCTGGCTGACCCCTCACCAGAGGACCAATGGGGGGACAAGATATTTTCAAATCTTGGTGGAGAGAAGTCTTTGTTTGTGCTGTTTGTTTTGTTCGTTGTTCACTCTTGGGGCTAAGAGGGACCAGACGTGCAACCAGGTCTTTCTCCAATCTTTCTGAAACAGTTCCTCATGTTCAAAATAGTAAGTACTAGCTAGAAAAGGTGGATTAGTCTTATGTTTGTTTTCTTAACTTGTGAATGTGTGTTTTGTTGGAAGGATTTTTAACTCTGTTTGCTGTAACTTTGAATCTAAGGCTAGGGGGAGGGAGTCCCTCTAGGCTATATGAATCTGAATACCCTGCAAACATTTTCCATCCTGATTTTACAGAGATAATTTTTGCTTTTTTCTTTCTTTAATTAAAAGCTTTCTTTTTAAGAACCTGATTGATTTTTTTCCTCATTTGAGACCCAAGGGATTGGGTCTGAACTCACCAGGAATGGGTGGGGGGAAAGGACGGGGGGAAGGTTAATTCCTCTCTGTTTTAAGATCCAAGGAGTTTGAATCAGTGTAGCCTCTCAGGGTAACCCAGGAGGGGAAAATCTGGGAGGGGGAAAGGAGGGGGGATGGTTTATTTCTCCTGGTTTTAAGACCCAAGGGGTTTGGGACTTGGGCTCCCCAGGGAAGGTTTCGGGGGAACAGAAAGTGTGCCAAACACTATATTTTGGCTGGTGGCAGCACTATCAGATCTCAGCTAGGAATTAAGCTAAGCAGGGTCCATGCAGGTCCCCACTTTTGGACGCTAAAGTTCAAACTGGGGGAAAAATACCTTAACACACCTCTTGGGAAGTGGATTAACTGCACCCACAGGAAAACTCTCTCCCCTCAGCATACAGCAGTGGTTCTCAAGCTGTGGGTCAGGACCCCAAAGTGGGTTGTGACCTTGTTTTAATGGGGTTACCAAGGCTGGAGTTAGACTTGTTTGGGCCTGAGGCTGAAACCAAAAGTCTGAGCCCCACCACCCTGGGCTGAATCCCTCAAGCTTTGGTTTTGCCCTCCCCCACAGGGGCAGGGCTCAGGCTTTGGTGCCCCACCCCCAGTTTGGGGGGGCTTGGTCCCTCTTTCCAGAGCCATGCAGTAAGTTGTTTTTGGCAGAAGGGGGTGGCCATGAAAGGAAATTTGAGAAACCCTGGAATAAAGCATATCCATTACTGAGCTGCAGCAACATAGACTCACTGTTTGAAATGTTGACTTGTCCTTAGTCTCTGAATACATTTAGACTTGGCTCCCTGGGGCACCGTGTGTGATCAGACACTGAAAGTGCAGCCATGGAGACACCACACACCAGCCTTGCCTAGCTGGCAAGAATCAAACCTCCACAAAAAGACACCCATGGTTTCCTAGCCCATCTTCCTAAGCCCTCAGCCACAACCACTTAACACAGGGACCTTTCTACACTATGGTTCTGTTCTCACTGAAGGGTCATTTCCAATCCTTTGCTCAGACCAGCTTCCCCAGCACACTCACTGCTGTGCAGCTCTGTACGTGTGGCCATGGCTGAACAGCAAGAATTCCTGCCCATTTCCCTACTGGCTGGAGCATGATTAGAGTGTGTTTTTGGTTAATGATGGTGCTGTAGATTGATCATTCCCTGCCTTGACAATTCAGACAGTCCCTTTTCCCGTCGTAGCGCCAGCACCTCTGTGAGTCCAATAACAGTGGCAGGTTTTCTCTGGGCACTGAGATTCTTCAGGGAGTTGATGGCTCCTTTCTTTCTTCACCCTGGAGTAAACTCAGCTTTTTATTCTATCTTTGATGACTCATGGAGTAAGAAGAGCAGCATGAAGAGGAGAGGGAATATCTCACTGCCAGGGGAGGAAAGTTGACGCATCCCCTCTGTTTGACCATTGCCATTGCAAGAGAGAAAGTTTCAATGGAATCCAATGCCCTGGCTCAGACAAGAGACATAGGGAGGTTTTGCTGTTCATGGATCCATGCAAAGGGAATTGTGTCTCTGTGTGAAAATGGGGAGGGAAATGAAACGCCCACATGGTGGTGCCTAAGGCAGAAGGGACCCCTATAGGATTAGAATAGAATACCTTCTTAAGCAGCATGTTTCTTACTTTGCCGATCGATCAATTTTGATTATTATTGATGGAAATATTTTGCCATTGGCTGTATGTTTACACAGAAATTGACATTTACCAACAAATACCCAATTCTTCCAGCTCTGCCACGTCTGCCAGTGGTGAGTTTAGAAGGACAGAGTCACTCTTCCCACTCCCCATGCCAGGCCTGTGCTCTCTAGAGTGTCAGCTTCCCACACAGCTGGGATCCTTCTCTCATCTTCCCTCAGATCTCTGCCCCCCACCCAGTGGTGTAGCCAGGTTTTCAGCATAGGGGGAGCAAAAAACATAAAAAAGGCACCCCGCCTAGCCACACCCTCAGACTATACACCTCTCGCACACCTTCCCTCTTGCACTGCTGCCTGTTCCCGGCTCCTGTCCCAGTGCTTGGCTGTGCCTGCACACACAGCTTCCACACCAGCCTGCTGCCCCACAGCTCCTCTGGCTCTGCAGCGGGCAGTGCCAGATGGCAGACATGGCTTCTACGCTGGCTTGCCACCCCACAGCTCTTCCAGCCATGTGGTGGGCAGTGCCAGCCAGCATGTGCTGCTTCCATGCCAGCCTGCTGCTCCTCTGGCCATGCAGCCAGCAGGTGCTACTTCCATGCCTGCCAGCCTGATGGGAAGTGACTGCTTCTGCTGAATCCTGCCCGCTATGCTACTGCTCCCACCCCCACTTCTGGGATCTCCTCCAAACACTGTCCAACTCCCCTGCTGGCAGGATCTGTTCCTATTCCTTTCACTTCCTGTCTCCCCTCTGAGCAAGAGCTCTGGACTATTCCCACACTGGGAATTGAACCCAAGCCAGCTGCATGAAAACCAGGAATCCTGACCACTAAACCATATGGGACTTGTGCAGTTGCTTATATATTTACACATTCACTAACATATTCACACATTCACATTCATTACTATTTAAAAGTAGCCATTCAAAAAACTTCAAAAACAGACTTCAAAGAGAATCTGCAGAGTTACAATTTATTTGCAAACTTAACACCATTAATTTGAGCTTGAATAGGGAGCGGGAGTGGCTGGCTCACTAAAAAAGCAATTTTCCCGCTCTTGGTATTGACACCTCCTCATCAATTATTGGGAGTGGACCACGTCCACCCTGACTGAATTGGCCTTCAACACTGGTTCTCCCCTTGTAAGGTAACTCCCTTCATGTCAAGTTCCAATATATATTTATGCCTCTATCTGCAATTCTCACCCCATGCATCTGGGGAAGTGGGCTTTTGACCCACGAACGCTTATGCCCAAATAAATCTGTTAGTGTTTAAGATGTCACCGGACTCCTCGCTGTTTTCGTGAAATGAAAGCAAAACACATTCTAAGCTTCTCTTAACCCTTTCAGTGCCTTTACAGACTTAGATGCTTCTCCCCACAGGCCGGCTGGTTGCTTTTCAGCCAGGCTCTCCCCTTTCATCAGCTCTTCAGTCGCTTGCTGTGGTGGTGTCTGTAGGTGGAGGCAGAAGAGAGAGATGGAGCATAGCAAATGTTTCTCCTTTTATCATGTCCTTTCTTCCCCATTGGCTTTGTGGCCCTCTTCAGAGTCAGGTGAGCATCACTGTGTCTCTCCAAGCAAGGTTGAGCAATTCCCTGTGTGTGGTCTCATGCAGGTGATGGCTGATTCCCCCAACTTACAGCATAGTGACAACCATACTGCACAATTCTCATAACTTCATATGCATGAATGGTATACGTATATGGGTAGAGAAATGACTTTCAGCAGATCATATCCTTTCCCCTGATACCTTACAAGTCATGCTCTATATGTAAGATCACGATTATATGAAAATGAGGAATATGGGAGTTACAGCCCGCTCCCCCAAAGGTATAGAATGTCACACTGATGTTCTATTTTCATTTGTTATGTAACCAACTTTGACTTCTCTGCCTAACACTTATAATCACTTAAAATCTATTTTTCTGTAGTTAATGAACTTATTTTAATGTTTCATACTTACTTGTGAAATTATCCAAAGTTCTTGGGAAAGCTACTCAGATTAAAAAGGCTGGTGCATGTTCACTTTCTTTTTGAGGAACTGGTGAATTAATTAATGAGCTTGCACTTTTCAAGAGGTTTTGGGCAATGTAAGACGGTACATTTCTGAGGTGCAAGGCTGAGGGCTGGGGAGATATGCTGGTGTCTCTCTATGTGTAATTGAGGAGTGGCTTGTAGAGTATTCATGCAACTTAGTTGGGTGCATTGCTGCATATTGTTCGCTGAGTGATCACAGCACATGGAGGGGGTTTTGTTGCTTGTTACTAGTGCAACATTGTAAGACACACCCAGGCTGGAGAGATATGAGGACAGAGCAGTTCCACAGTTTGGGATTGTACCCCACGGATCTCACCACACAGAGACTTTGCTGTGACCAGCCGTAGTAATACTGTGCTTATTGCTCTGCCTTGTAGCTTCAACAGCTGCACATGCAAGATGAGTTACAGTGACCTTGACCTTGTTTCCATATTTATCCACAGCGTCCTTTTGACAGTTGCCAGCAAAAAGACCTGTTTCTTTTGCGAGCATTTGTATAGCTAGCCAGAGTCAGTCTTTTCCTTTAACAAAAAAGATTGACCTAAAGAGGACAGGAGGACACATGTTCAGCAAGGCAGCACTGGATGCTGGATCCTGAATCTGCTCTTTATCCAGAAGCTCTCTTGGTAAGCTCTGCCATGGTGCCAAGCTCTGGGACTTCTCCCCTAACTGCTCCATTTTTCAACAATAACATGAAAGGTGAAAGGACAATAATTCTCCATTTTCTGCAAGCCCTGCAGAGAGCCCTCTAGAATGGGCTCTGTGCATAGATATCCCCAGTGAACTGCATGGGAACATGACACAGGCTCTTGTTCACAGCAATTGCAATCAAAGCAACCTCCTTGCCAATGCCAATAGCCTTTTCATCAACTCCAGACTGAGGATTTGATTCTCTCCAATGCTCCGCTGGAAAGAAGCCTTTTCCTTCACAAGCAATTACTCGGATTGTCAAAGGAGGTCTCTTCTGTTTCCTAGGAAGACACAGGAAAAAGTGAACAGAGACAAAAGCTATAAAATAAGGGACCACTGGGAATTGAACTCAGGATCTCCTGTTTACAAGGCAGGTGCTTTAGCCAGCTAAGCCATGGTGCCTGCATCAACAGTTTATTTGCAACCATTCCACTTGATGGTCCTAGAGATCACCTTCAAATTCCAAAGTAAAAATGTTCCCCATTTCCCTCAAGACTTGCTGACCTTGAGCAGGCTGGCTCAGTGCACAGAAAGCCACAGCTGAGCTGACAGAAGGCTTCTAACATGTGCTTCTCCCACAAGCTGCTGTGATCAGATACTGATTAATGCTCTGTGTTTCAGTCACAGCAACTTCAGTGCAACTCTGAGTCATGGTAACCTTTCCATCAGCTCCAGACTCACCATTTAACACTTTCCAAGACTTAGCTGCAAGGAAGGTTCTCTGTGTCTCGAACAAGCACTTACAAGGATTGTGCAGTGAGGTCTTTTCCTTTCATGAGAAGAAAAAAAAGGACTCTGACAGACAAACTAGGTTCAGCAAGGAAGAACTGGCAGGTCAAGCCAGGATCTCCTGGTGAGTAGATAGGCTCTTCAGCCAGCTCTTCCCAAAGGTCACTATCTAGAGGCCACTTCCCACAGAGACTGATTATGGTTACAGACCCATCCTGAAATTAGGGCAGGATATTTTAAGCTTATTCTCACAGTAAAATAACACAATTCAACCATGTCAGCACAGAGGAGAAAGCACTCCTTCATTTCATAGTTATTGTACTGATCTCACTGACAAACTCCCTTTTCTCAGTGCTGCTCCCAGCACTTTAGGGAGTTTTTCCTCTTCTCCTTTCCAGCTGTGGTGATGGAACTGCAGCAGCTCCCCAGATGGACAGCTTTGCTCTTTCACTTACAGCCTTCTCTTCTTTGGATGAACCTGTGTTTGCCACTATTTTAATTAATCTCTGAGACCGCAGGTACCAGCAGCTAGTTACAAAGGCTCAATTCCCATTGCCTTCAGTGAGAGGTTATCCTGGGCTGCCAGGGCTGCAGGATTTGGCCCATAGTCAGTCAAGGTGCTACAGCAGCTACATTCTTATGTGGTGAGTCCTGCGTCCTATTACCAAACTGCTCTGCCATAGTCTGCTGGGCGGCCTGACTTTTTGAGAATCTAGCAGAAGAAAGACCCTGGAGTGGAGAAGGAAAATGTCCTCTGCAGTCACAGCCAGCAGGAGCAGCAAAGACTGAGTATCAGACACACTTTTTCACCAGGACAGTAAATGTGCACAACCCCCTGATATATTGTCAATTCACTCCCCCTCCCAAGGAAGCCATATTCTGCTCTCTTAAACTCTCATGGGATGAGAGGGAAGGTCCTCTCATGGATAAATAACTGGTTAAAAGGTAGGAATAAATGGTCAGTTTTCAAAATGGAGAGAGGTAAATAGTGGTGACCCCCAGGGGGTCTGGGACAAGTACATATTCATAAATGATCTGGAAAAAGAGATAAACAGCGAGGTGGCTAAATTTGCAGATGATCCAAGACTACTCAGGAAAGTTAAATCCAAAGTAGCTTGCAAAGAGTTACAAAAAGATCTCACAAAACTGGGTGAAAGGGCAACAAAATGGCAGATTTGTTGATAAATGCAAAGTGATGCACATCGGAAAACATAATCCCAACTATACATATAAAATGACCAGGCCAAAAATAGTTGTTGCCACTCAAGAGAGATCTTGGAGTCACTGCAGATAGTTCTCTGAAAACTCAGGGTGCAACGACGGTCAAAAAAGCAAAGAGAATCTTGGGAATCATTAAGAAAGGGATCGAGAATAAGACAGAAAATATCATATTGCTTATGGCTGACCACATGCATTGGTCTCCCCTCAGGCAGGGGACTTATAGGCCCTTCTGCCAGTTGGTGCTGGCAGCAGCAAGGGCTGGGTTCAATGTCTAGGGGAGGAGAGCAGCAGAGACGCAGGAGGAGAGAGAGCCCTGAGAGGGAAGCAATGAAAGCAGAGTGCAAACCAACCAGCTGAGGGTCTCAGAGGAATCCTGAAATCACTATAGCTGCTGGTCCCATGGTGTAATGGTGTGCACTCTGAATCCTGCAATCTGAGTTCAAATCTCAGTGGGACTTCCTAGGGCTGCACCAGTTAGCTATAAAGCCTTGGAGCTCAGTGTGTTTGATTTCCCTGTTCCTAGGTGCACCAGAATAAGTTTTCTCCTTCCTACTGGGTGACTGACACCTGCTAGGGCTTTGGTTTGGCTGGTTCAATAGGCTGGAACCATAGCATTTATCAGTCTGGCCAGTGATTCATGCGGGTTGATCTGATGGTTGTGTTTCTTGCTGCTTCACCAGATGCTCACAATTTGTTTCTTGTATCTGCAGCTGCCATGCTCTTCCTCTTGCCCACATGGCACTTAAAGGAAGGAGTATCAGGGCCAGGCTTCATAGTCAGGGCTAGGCAGGAGGGAGGAAGGGTCCCAGGCTGGAGCCCAGCACACTTGTCCTGCTCTGGGCTCTAGAGCGAAGGCAGCTGGTGCTAAGAGCTCTAAGGGTTCGTCTACAGTACGAAATTAATTTGATGTTATTTTATTCGAATTTCCTGAATCGAGTTCATACATTCGAAGTTATGTGTCCCTGATAAGGCACAGGAATTCGGGGGACTGAGTCCACAGTACTGAGGCTAGCATTGAATGGCGGAATGTTGCACTGTGGTAGCCATCCCACAGTTCCCGCAGTCTCTGCCACCCATTGGAATTGTGGGTTAAGCTGCAGTGCATGATGGGGCAAAAATATTCTCACGGATGTTTCTGGATGTGTGTCGTCACTCACTTCTCCCTCCGTGAAAGCTACGGCAGACGTCATGCTGCCAGCAGGCGGTGAAGCACGGTGCACTGCCTGTCTCCTGGTATGTTGCATACACTTGGAATGTCCTCTCCTCTTTCTATCTACTCTTTCAGCTAACCATTATCTGCTGTTTCTCAGCCATAGCGAACAGAGCCGCATAGCTTCCACCGCTTTCTCCAGATTGTCTGTGTTGGGCTCCCATGGAAGTTACAGAAGGCAACAATTACCTGACGTTTCTCGGCCATCGTGAACAGAGCCGCACAGCTTCCGCTGCAAACTCTGCAGGTTCAAATCAAGTCTCCGGAGTCCATTCACAGCTGGAATGGGTCATTCAGTCCTTTGTATAGAGCTTCAATTTGTAGCAAAGTCCCTCCAGAGGAATGAAGCAGGACTGAAGACAAGATGGAGACGAGGCATCAGCATTTTATAGTCTCTTGCCATGTGGTCTTTGCTTTCTTTGTCCCAAGGACACTCTATCCAGCACGTGGCATAGAAAAACCTTAGAGTTCTGTCCATAGGCAGGTCCCTGCATACCTTGCTGAGTCACAAGGCGTATCTGCCTTCTCTCAATGGGTTGAGTGTATAGCTGATGGTCCTTAATGGGACATCAAGCAAGCTAGGCAGAACTGACATCAATTTCGCTGGAGTGTTTCCCAGAAGCATAGCACAAGTTTGAAACACAGACAGTATAGTGTCAATATTCATAACTTCAACTACAAAAATGATACACATCTAGAGATAGCATAATTATAATCAGTCATTCAGAATCTCTCCATAGACCCCTTACATGACAACCTTTCTACAATAGTGGCTGCAAATATAGAACTGTGGTCACAATGGTGATCTATACAGTTACAGATTATGTCAATAATGGGGGTGTATGGGGTTGTCAGGGAGGGGGAGTACCTCTGAGAGAGGAGCAGTCGTACTCCTAGGAGTAGCTCATCCACTTTGGTCCCCACTTGACACCCAGCTCTCACCTGTGGCTCCAAATAGCTGTCAGCATGTGACAGTGGCCACACCTTGGAAATCATCTCGACCGACGGGCTAAACCAAGTGAGGGTAGCCAATGATTCTGAGACCCTCGGTGAGTTAGGGCCTCTCTATCCATTGCATGCGAAGGCTGGATCCGGCTGACTGAGGAAACCTGGTTCAATGGTCAGGAAGGCAGTGACAGCAAGCGTTGTGGAACGCTCAAGAGCACGACAAGACACGTAGGCGTCCAGGTCATCCACTGCGCCCTGCCCTGTCTCCAGCCATCTCAACTCTTGTCCTGCCACTGGATACAGATAGGAACTGGGAAGAGAGAGTTAGGTTGACATTGCTCAACTCTCCCTCACTTTAATCCAATTTATGAGCAAGTCTCGACATCATATCATATCACATCATATCAAGTCCTGTGGTGATGGGCCAGCGACGAAGCAGCAGGTGTGGCTACACTGGGAGCTGTAGCCGCAGACCTGCACACAGGCGGCTCAGGTATAATGGTCGTTCCTCACTGACCGAAGCAGCAGTGGAGCTCGATGTCTTCTTGAGCTACTGAGCAGCCCTATTCAGGATTGCACTGCTCACCTCCGTAGAATGAGGAGGGGGCTAGGAAAGGTGCCCTAAACATTGCCTGCTTCACCTTACCCTGGCCAGCATACCGTGGCTGGCGGGGATCTCATAAAAGCAGTTGAACAAAAACAAAACTTAGAGTGACACCGATCACCATTGGCACATGAAATGTGTGCACGCTACTGGACAATATCATGGCAGACAGACCGGAGAGAAGAACAGCACTTGTCGCCAGGGAGCTCGCACGCTACAACGCTGACATTGCAGCCCTTAGCGAAACTCGCCTTGCTAATGAAGGACGGCTGTCCCAGTCAGGTGGAGGCTATACATTCTTCTGGAGTGGCCGCAGCAGTGATGAGTGTCGTGAATCTGGAGTTGGCTTCGCCATCAAGAATCATCTTGTTCGGAAACTTGCCAGTCCTCCCAGGGTGTGAATGATCATCTCATGATAATGCAGCTTCTGCTTCAATAAGGAAAACAAGCTACTTTGATCAGCGCATACGCTCCCACAATGACCAACCCAGAGGATATGAAGGATAATTTCTACAAAGAACGAGATGCTCTGCTATCATCAGTGCACTGCACAGACAAGCTGATCCTGCTTGGCGATTTTAACGCAAGAGTCAGATGCGATGCCACAGCCTGGGAAGGTGTCATTGGGTAAAATGGAGTGGGAAAGTGTAACAGCAATGCCCTGTTACTGCTGAAAACTTGTGAAGCACATGACATTCTGATCACCAATACGGTCTTCCGCCTCCCTACCCGTAACAGGACTTCGTGGATGCATCCCCGTTCCAAGCACTGGCATCTGATCGACTATGTCACCATCAGGAGAAGGGACAGACAAGATGTCAGGGTTACAAAAGCTATGTGCGGTGCTGACTGTTGGACAGATCACAGACTCATAGTATCTAAAATGAAGCTCCGTATCATGCCAAAGAGATGACCACAAGGCTGTAAGGCTCTCAAAAGGATCAACATGTCGAAGCTGAAGAACAGCTGCATCACTGAAAATCTAGCAGAAGACCTACAGAATGAGCTTGCTGATCTTCGTATTGAGGATGACGCTGAGAAAGACTGGGAGTGATTCAGCAACACTGTCCATAAAGCTGCATTGAAGGTATTGGGGTCCTCCACACGCAGGCGGAAAGACAGGTTTGACTAAAATGATGCAGAAATCCAGGCCTTACTTGATGAGAAGCACCGCCTGCATCGTGCATATCAGAAAGATCCATCCTCAGCGGCAAAGAAGGCTGCCTTTATCAACGCTTGCAGAACAGTACAGAACCGACTGCGCAAAATGCGGGACTTGTGGCTGAGTGCCAAAGCAGATGAAATACAAGTGTATGCGGACAGGAATGACTATAAGCAGTTCTATGACGCCCTCAATACACTGTATGGTCCACAGTCTTCTGGCAGCTTTCCCCTCCTGAACTCTGATGGCACTGTGCTCCTTACAGAAAAGCCACAGATTCTCCAGAGATGGGCAGAAAATTTTGAAGCAGTTCTCAACTGCCCCTCAGTCATCAATGATGAGGCCATTGACAAGATGCCCCAGGTTGCAGTCAGTGACTTCATGGATGCTTCACCAGAAGAGGACGAAGTGAAGAAAGCCATCAACCAGCTGTCAAGTGGCAAAGCCCCAGGGTCAGATGCCATACCAGCAGAGGTGTACAAAGTTGGTGGTCCCGTGATGCTACGGAAACTCACTGAGCTGTTTCAGTCCTTCTGGAAGCAGGGATCCATTCCACATAAATTTAGAGACGCGTCCATCGTGCACCTCTATAAGAGGAAGGGCAGTCGCCAGGTATGCAACAATCACCGTGGAATCTCATTGCTCTCTACAGGGGGGAAAGTTCTTGCACGGGTTCTGTTGAACCAATTGGTCACTCACCTGGAGCAGGGCTTATTGCCAGAATCACAGTGCAGCTTCCGCAAGGGACGTGGGACTATTGACATGATCTTCGCTGCATGTCACCTACAGGAGAAATGTCAAGAGCAGAATCGTGAACTCTACATAACTTTTGTGGACCTCACAAAAGCATTCGACTTTGTCAGTCGCCAGGGCCTGTGGAGGATCATGTCGAAATTCATCTGTCCAGACAGATTCATAAGAGTGGTACGTCAATTTCATCAAGGTATGATGGCTCATGTCCTGGATGACGGTGAAACATCTGAGGCCTTCCCAGTCACCAACGGTATCAAACAAGGGTGTGTTTTAAGCACCCACTTTGTTCAGCATGATATTCTCTGCCACTCTGACTGATGCCTTTCAACACTGCACGGAAGGAGTGGGCCTGAAGTACAGAACCAATGGGAAACTATTCAATCTGAGGCGACTGTGTGCCATCACTAAGGTGAAGGAAACTGCACTTCGAGACTTTCTCTTTGCCGATGATTGTGCTCTGAATGCTAGTACAGAGCCAGAAATGCAAGCCAGTATGGACAAGTTTTCATCTGCCTGCAACAACTTCAGTCTCACCATTAACATCAAGAAGACTGAGGTCATGCACCAGCCAGCTCCCCACGCTCCGTACTCAGAGCCGTCCATCACTGTAAGTGGACAGAGACTTCAGGCAGTGGACCACTTCACGTGCCTGGGCAGTACCCTTTCCTGAGCAGTGTCAATCAATGATGAAGTAAACTGCAGAATTGCTAAAGCCAGCTCTGCATTTGGCCGATTGCGCTCCAACGTCTGGGAACATCGAGGGATCAGCCTACCAACGAAGCTGAAGATCTACCGAGCAGTTGTGCTTCCAACTCTGCTGTACGCCTGTGAGACGTGGACTGTTTATCGGAGTCATGCATGAAGGCTCAATCACTTCCACATTTCCTGTCTGCGAAAGCTTCTAAAAATCAGATGGCAGGACAAAGTGCCCGATACTGAAGTCCTTACCAGAGCCAGTCTGCTGTCAGTTCACGCACTACTGAGGAGAGCCCAGACCAGATGGGCCGGACATGTCATGAGAATGTCAGATGCGCCCATTCCTAAACAACTCTTCTACAGAGAACTCACCCAGGGAAAGTGCTCCCATGGAGGAAAAAAGAAGTGGTTCAAGAACACGCTGAAGATCTCTCTGAAGTCCCTCGAGATTAACACTGCCACATGGGAAACCCTCGCACTGAACTGTCCGGCATGGTGCAGCCTCATTCACACAGGCAGCAATACCTCTGAGGCGAGGTGTACTGCTGAGGCTGAAAGAAAGGGTGAGCTGCGCAAGTCCAGAGCTGTCCGCACATCATTGACAGTGCCATCACATGTCTGCCCGATGTGTGACAGGATGTTCGAAGCCTGAATTGAACTGATCCGTCATCTTCAGACGCACAGAGTCCGGTCATAGAACGAATGAGTTGTTGAGGTCTTAATCGACAACGATGGATGAACATCATCATGTCAATAATATCACAGAAGGTGACACGGCATCAGTGAGACTGATATTGGAATATTGCCTCCAGTTTTGGCGTCCTCATTTCAAAAAGATGTTGTGAAATTGGAGCAGGGGCACCAAAGAGCTAACAAATGTTCTGAGGGTTGGAGAAAAATGCCTTCTGGTGAGCTATTGAAAGAGCTCAACCTGTTCAGCTTACCAAAAGAAGATTGAAAGGTGACTTCATTGAAGTGTTGAAGTGCCTTAATGGAGAGAAAAGATTGGGTATTAAACGGCTCTTTAATCTAGCAGAGAAAGACCCAATGGCTGGAAGGTGAAAAAAGACAAATTCATATTACAAATAAGACACAAATATTCAACAGCAAGGATGATTCACCACAGGAACAAGCTACCAAGGAAAGTGGTGGATTCTCCATCTCTTGATGTCATTTAATGAAGACTAGATGCCTTTCTGGAATGTGTTTGCCCTAAAAGTAGCTATTGCGTCATACAGGAGGCCTGTGAAATGATCAAACCTCCGCTTCTAGGGAAGATAGCAGCTGCTTCCCTCAGGCTCTGGGGCCACCTGCAGAACCTTCTTCCTGAACATCCTCAGGAGCCTGGCCATCCTGGAACTGAGCGAGGAGCAGGCGTGAGTCTGGGGTCAAGGCAGCCTCTCACTAACCAGCCTGTTTGGTCCCTCCCCATCCCTGCCACAGACAGAGCAGCTCCTCCTCCCACCACAGGGGTGCAGGGAGTGCAGGCTACACACACTGGCAGGAGTTCATTGTATGATCTGCTCCCCCTCAACATTCCCCCTCCTCATCCCTGGGGCTGCAAGAACCGGGGATTCTCGTCCTTTTCGAGCACTGGGCTCAGTCACAAAGAGCATCGGTCACTTTGGACAAGTAGCTCCCTCCTGCCAGCCCAGGACACACTCACCCCCCGCCCCATCCCCCACCCAGGCTAGAGAAGGAACAGAACCCAGGAGTCCAGACTTCTCCTGGGAAACCATTCCCCACTTCAAAGTCCCTAGGCGTAGCAAGGCCAGGGCCCCCTCATTTCCCACTGATTTCCATGCTCAGCAGCTCACCGGGTCTGGTCTCTCAGCCTGGGGAACAGTCTCCCAGAAGGGAAGGGCTGGGAGCCCCATTGCTGGAATCTTGCCAAACAAAGTGGAGAAGGCTCTGGAGAAGCCCCTCCCCAGTCTGAGAGTGAGGGGCTCCTGGGGGCTGTTTGCAAATCCAATCACCTTTGGGAGAGATTCTCTCCCCCTCTTTCTGCCTCTCCCCAGACAGACAGCGGATGCCACCGAGGAACGCTAATGCCACTCACTTGCTCTGGTGATGGAGCGATGGATGGAGGATGTTCAGTGTCGTCCCTCGTCCTTCTCCTCACTCTCCAAGCCCAAGGCAGGCTGGAGAGGGGGGTGATGACCCGAGGAGTTACCCTGCCCCGCCAGCAGGCAGGGTGGTGACACTGGGCATTCAGCTGGCCGTGAAAACAAGAGTCTGTCTTATTGCCAGGGAAAGGAGAAACTTGGCCAGCAGCACGGGGTGCAGAACATCACTCTAGTGCGGGGGTGACAAGTCCTCCGGGATCCTGAAATTCCAGCAATTTACACACCTTCCTGGAGCCTCCCCACCCCCCTTGGATGTTGGGACTGCGCCCTCAACCCTACTGATGAGAAACAGGCCTAGGGAGAGGAAGCTACTGGCTCAGGGTCACACCAAGTGTCAGAAGGATGGATGGGACCCAGCAGTCCTTCTTTCCAGGCCCCTTCGCTAACCACTCCTGCACACTCCACCTGGGGTTTCACTTCACCCCAGTCTAGAGAGAGGGGCCCAGCCATGGAGTTTGGCTCAAGAAGACCAATTCTCCAATTTGTTAAGGGCGTTTTTAATTCCAATCCTGTGCTCCAAAGTGCCTGGTGTCAGTTGCAAATTTTAGAAGCATGCCCTCCACTCCATTTTCCAAATCAGTAATGAAAATATTGAATAGTACTGGACCCCGGACTGATCCCTGCTGGACCCAACAGGTGCACCCTCTCAATTGGACAGCCAAACATGGAGAAGGACTCTTGGAGTCTGGGCTTTCAACCAGCTCTGCACCCACATCACACTGATTCTGTCTAGACCGCATTTCCCTCGTTTACTTGTGAGACTGTCCTACGGGACTGTGTCAAAAGCCTTAGTAACACCGAGATAGATCCCATCTACTGTTTACCCACCTCTACTAGGCCCAGAACCCTGCTGAAGAAGGAAAGAGGATTCGTTTGGAATGATTTGTTCTTGACAAATCCATGCTTACTAGTCCTAAGAACCAAAGTATCCTGTAGGTGCCACTGACAAACTGAGTGTTTAAGAATGTATTCCAGTATCTCTCCAGTTGTGGAAGTGAGGCTAGCTAGTCTGAAAGTCCCAGGAGTCTCTTTGTCCCCTTTTAAAAATAGGTCCTGTCTTATTCATGGATGGGAAGATGTTCTTTTTCAGGGAACTGAGACGAGAACTGGGGCACAATACCTGGTTTTTTAAGGCCACAAAAACAGAGGCAGGAACCTCTTCTCTCCTGCTGGCAAAGAACCCCAGGTACCTAAGAGACAGGGACTCACATTCCTGAATGGGCTTTAAAAAAGGCAATGGTTAAAAAGTTTGGCCCCAACCATTTCTTGTTTCCACAGACTAGACATTTTAGCAAACTTTAGAATTCCTTGGTGCTAAACACTGTGAAACTCCCCTTTCTCCTTCACAGAGGGCTTTAACGCCCCTTATCTCACTCAGGCTCACAACTGCCCAGAGTTTGAGAATTGTCCCTGTTCCCATTGGACAGATGGGGAGAAGCCTGAGGTACAGAGAAAGGAAGTGACCTACCCAAGGGCCTACACAGCAAGGCGGTGGCAGCGCCAGAAAGAAAAGGCACCAGTCATGACTCCTGTTCTAACAAACAGCAAACCCCCCGAAAGGTAGGGATAGAGCCCAGGAATCGAGATAGTGGGGAAATTTAATTGAAACCATTTCAGTCAGAATATCCCATACAGACTAATCCAGTTTGTTTCTCAAAATCAAAACAAGTGGGATGAAAGTTCTCTGTAAAAATATTTTGTTGCAAAACCAAAGCATCTCCTGTTTGTCATAGTCTGTTAAATTGTTTCTTCGCACACAAAGGGGAAACACTTAGATCTCAAAAATTAGATAACATGCTTCAGTCTGAGCTAAGTAGTTGCTGCTCTTAATTTCAAAATAAAAAAATACAAATGAAAAAGACTATTTCAGCTATTCTATTAAGTCATAATCTGCTCTGAGTAAACGTGATAGGACACCTCATAATACGCACTACTCCTAGTGACACTCTCAGATGGAACCCTATCCTCCACCTATTGTGAGGTAGGTAGGAGCGGATCATTATTATCCCTACTTGAAAGTAGGAGAAGCTAAGGCTGAGAAAGGAGAATTGACTTGTCTTAGGTCACACAGCCAACCAGTGGCAGAGTTGGGAATAGGACCCAAGAGCCCTGATTTTCAAGCTAACCATCAGATCTTGAATTTCAGACATTGAATGACCTGAATAAAGTGCTCTCACATGAGCTCCAGACCAACAACAGTGCACAAGAATTATTCAGCAAGTATTTGAGGAGAACTGCAATGTTAGAGAGAATCATGAACTGCTCAAAGACAATTAATGCAGAAAGCAGCAAAATTTGTCAAATATATGACTGGTTATGATTTATTTACTTGGTTTTAAAAGAGAACAACAAGGACCTGAGTCTCCTCCCTATCAATAACCCCCTGCTCAGCCAATCAGGGTAGAGACTGAGCACGGGAGGCTGAGGGTTCTCACCAGAGAGCCCAAAGGATGGCCCAGGTCACCGGTGGGGATCACTGCCTGAGCACTATTTCAGCCCCACATTTTTGTTTGGACCTCCCCCAGTGGGAGCTGCTGAGCACTCCCCTGCAACGCACACACACACACACACATACACCTCCTGGTGTTGGGAGGGGAACAGGAGGAAGGACAAAAGAAGCACTTCCACCAATGTATTATACACCATCATATGCCAGCAATGCCCCTCTGCTATGTACATCGGCCAAACCGGACAGTCTCTACGGAAAGGGATAAATGGACACAAATCAGATATTAGGAATGGCAATATACAAAAACCTGTACGAGAACACTTCAACCTCCCTGGCCACACTATAGCAGACCTTAAGGTGGCCATCCTGCAGCAAAAAATTTTCAAGACCAGACTTCAAAGAGAAACTGCTGAGCTTCAGTTCATCTGCAAATTTGACACCATCAGCTCAGGATTGAACAAAGACTGAATGGCTTGCAAACTACAAAACCAGTTTCTCCTCCCTTGGTTTTCACACCTCAACTGCTAGAACAGGGCCTCATCCTCCCTGATTGAAATAACCTCGTTATCTCTAGCTTGCTTGCATATATATACCCACCCCTGGAAATTTCCACGACATGCATCTGATGAAGTGGGTATTCACCCACAAAAGCTCATGCTCCAAAATGTCTCTTAGTTTATAAGGTGCCAAAGGATTCTTTGCTGCTTCTACAGATCCAGACTAACACGGCTACCGCTCTGATATAAGAGAGAAAGAGAAAGGAGGGAGGGAGGGATGGAGGAAAAGGTGAAACAAAATGGACAAACCCTAATGTCCCCAGTGTTTCTAAGGGAAAAAATCCCAGGTGCAGAATAAAATTCTGCCTCCTTAAGCTCGTGTTTTCCATGCCTAGAATTCAACTGTCACCAAATTGCTCAGACTGAACAGGTTTCAAACCCTGAGGAGGTGCTTACCTTCTAAACAGGGGCTCCTGTTTTCTAGTAAAATTAGGAAAAGGGAAGGGGAAAACTCGAAAGAGGTTCCTCCTGGCGCTCACGTACCTGAATCCAAGTACTCTCTCAGTCCTCAAAGAGAGACCTCAAGAAGGAGACTTGCTGAAGCAAAGCCATAGGGAAGTCTGAGGTTTCCCTGACCCCTCGCTCCTCTCTTGCCTGCTTGATGTCAGCATCTCTCTTTGAGGTCACCGCCTCCCCACCACCTTTGACCAATAGTCTGAGGTCCTGAAAAAGACCTTTGTGATGTCACTGCCACATCCCTCCCTTGCTGTGCTATTGTCCTGCCCCTGCCCAGGAACTTTGAAGGTTTGAGCTACTCCCTGTGGATCACCCCACTCAAGGAGCGTTCGTTCTAGGCAGCAAGCCTGCTAGACAGGAAAACATGAGACGCTGCTCCCAATGCTACACTCAGTTTTTCAGAAATTAGTCGACTTTATGGCCAGAAAAGACCATTAGAGCATCTAATCTGACCCCCTGCATATCACAGGCCTCCTGTATGACACAAGAGCTACTTATGGGGCAAACACATTCCAGAAAGGCATCTAGTCTTCATTAAATGACATCAGGAGATGGAGAATCCATCATTTTCCTTGGTAGCTTGTTCCTGTAGTGAATCATCCTGGCTGTTGAATATTTGTGTCTTAGTTGTAATATGAATTTGTCTCTTTTCACCTTCCAGCCATTGGGTCTTGTTATGCCTTTCTCTGCTAGATTAAAAAGCCCTTTCATTTCCAATCTTTTCCCTCCAATAAGACCATTCAACACTTCAATGAAGTCACCTTTCAGTCTTCTTTTAATAAGCTAAACAGGCTGAGCTCGTTCAGTAGCTCACTAGAAGTCATTTTTTCTCCAGCCCTCAGAACATTTGTTGGCTCTTTGGTCATCAGACTCCTGAACTGCAGTTGGATGTGGTTCTTGTTCTTCTGCCCAGCATAGCTCCTGGAGAAGAGGGAGCTGCAAATGTACATTCATATGATACCTTTGTTTAACTGATGAAAACATAAACTAGACACTTAGAGGATTGGAACTGATTTCAGCTGATGGACAGCTTTCCGAGATTTTTATGCATTTGAACATCAAAATGTTGAGTGTTTACATTCATTTCAAGCATCCCCATATAGTGGAGCTCCTGAACATAAGGGAGAATGGAAATGAAAATGTTTTCCTTTTTTTTAAAAAAAAAAGAAGGAAGGTTATAGGAGAACACAGGGTTTTGAACCAAGAACCATTTGATTAGCAATCAAGTACTCTACCACTGAGCTATACTCCCATGACAACAGTAACATGCAATCATGGATTCCAGGACTTTGAAAGACATACCCTGCTTCACTGAGGTCCTTTGCCATTCCTAGACCACAGGTGGTTTTAGAAATGAGGTTTCATTAAACTTCTTAAATGTGGTAAACACCACAGCTTGCACATCCACCGATATATCTTCTCTCACTGACATATCTGCCACCTCTTGGGAAGTGGATTAACTACACCCACAAGAGAAAACTCTCCCATCAGCATAGAGCAGTCGTTCTCAAACTGTGAGTCAAGACCACAAAGTGGGTCAAAACCTTGTTTTAATGGGGTCGCCAGGGCTGGCATTAAAATTGTTGAGGCCTGCGGCTGAAGCCAAAAGTCTGAGTCCCACCACCTAGGGCTGAATCCCCCAAGCTCTGGTTTTGCCTTCCCCCAGCTGGGATAGGGCTTAGTCTCCTCAGCCTCTGCTCAGTGGGGAAGGGCTTGGCCCCTTTTTCCAGGGCTATGTAGTAAGTGTTTTTTGGCAGAAGGGGGTTGTAGTGAAAGGAAGTTGAGAAACTCTGGCATAGAGCCTCTGAATATGTCTAGACTTGGGTCCCTGTGGCACTGTGAGTGATCAGATGCTGAAAGTACAGCCATGAAGACACCACACACCAGCCTTGCCTAGCAGGCAAAATCAAACCTCCACAGAAAGACACCCAGTGTTTTTTAACCCATCTCCCTAAGCACTCAGCCACAACCACTTAACAAAGGGGCCTTTCTAAACTATGGTTCTGTTCTCACTGAATGGTCATTTCCTATTGTTTGCTCAGACCAGCATTAAGGAAAATGGTGCCCTGGGCGAAGCTTGTACTTTGGCACTTCCCCATTGCCCCTGGATGATCCCCACTCCCCCTTTACTGCTAGCTTCTGCACTCCCAAACCTTGCACCTCCTTCACCCCTAACTTTTGCCCCCTCCTGTGCTGCCTTTGCCCTTAACTCCCTGTGCCATTAGCCATGACCCTCTCCTGCAGCCCCTTCACATGGTTCCAGTGCTGGGGGCCCAGCACTTGTTCTCACTTTCCCCGGGCTTTGGCATCACTAGCTCTTGATTTGTGAGTAGGGTTCAGTGGTTCCCAAAATTTGGGGCATGACTCCTAGGGGGACACAGAGGAACATTAATGGGAGCACCTCAGGGGCTGAGCCAGCCCCCATGGAGGGAGCACCATTCAGCCCATCTCTGTCCCAGCTCTTCCCGAACCCCACCCTCGGCCTGGGCCTCTGGCTCCCAGCTTGGCCTCGACCCCCTTACCCCTGTCTGCACCTCTCTCTTCAGCAAGCAACAGCCCCACTCCCAGCATCAGTTCTTGACCATGGCTTCAGAAGGTCCATAGCCCTGGATAAGAAGGCGCAATGTGAAATGTTTGGGACCACTGTTCTAGGATGATGTTCTCAATCACTTCTCTGCAGTCCAATAAAAGCTATTCCTCACCCACCTACCCTTCCATCAGGACTGACTAGGTATGTTCTGCTGCCCTTCACTCATGCAGGAAGGATAATAACACTTTATTCCACTCAATCCTAAAGTGATTTGTAATGAGCCAAAATTGGTCATTTTGGGAAAGTGGCCCCATCATGCTGCATCGCTAGGCGGAGTAGGTGTGTCTATGCAAACACGGTCTGTTCCTGAAGTCTTTCTCCCAGCTCTTCACTAGATGTGAGGGGGAAGATCAATCAGCCCCTGCTTCCACTTAATATTTAAAAACTCTATTGTCCCTATCTCTGCTGGCCTTAGATTTCGCCTACTGTCTCTTTCTTAGCAGCTCAGATGAGGTGGCCAAGTGGTTAACATTATGTACTGCTAATCTGTTGTGCCTGCATGTGTGGGTTCAAATCCTCTCCATATTTGATGCATTTAGTGTTTACCCACCCTTCCTTTATAGACATCTATCTCCCCTTTCGGTACAATGACAGACCAAACAATGTTGCTTCTTGCAAACAAAAACCTTCTCAGAAACTCAGACCCCCTCTTGATTTAAATAAAATGTCTAAATCCCAGATTTCTAAAAAAAAAAAAAATCTCTGGTCCTGTATTTATTAGTTTTTGTCTCTAAAGGTAACATCCTCATCATCTCCCCAAGCACCCTGAGACCTGTCCAAATTATTAAAATACCCTCAACTAGAGAAAGGCCAGAACAGTGAACCAGAGCTAGTGTCTAGGCCAAGTTGTTCTGAAAGAGACAACTCCAACATTTTCTCCCTGCTTCCCTCGGCTAGGTCTGACTGAGAAAACAAAGTTCCCCAAACTGAAAATTTTCTGCTGAGAAACCAATACTAGCCTGTTTGGGGACTTTGGTTTGAAAGTATTTATTATTATTATTATTATTATTATTATTCTCTTCTGATTTCTGAATCAGTTCAGCATTTGTCCTCCAGGTGTGTTTCCAGCTGTTGAGTTGTGGGGGAGAGATGCCAAGTCATGATGTCTCTTCCCCTCTTTCATAGTTTCTTCCGACTTGCTAGGAAGCTCCTTTGCTATGATGTGAGTCAAGCAGTGTCCATTGTCTCTGTGCTATCTTGGAGAAGCCTGCATTGGACACGGTTCCTGGGATAGTCTTTGGGAGTGTGGATACCTTCAATGGGCCAGCAGCGAGCCTGGCTCCGCCATTGTCGCACCTGAAAGGCTGGTGGTGGGCATTTCCCAACCTCATAACATATCTCAGTAATGCACACAGAGCAAAACTTCATAACTTCCCAACCAATGCGAGCACACACATTCCAACAAGATATTAATGTTCAACAGATCAAGACTTTTGAAATCATAACTCACAAGACAGACTTTGTACAAACCATGTCATCATTATATGAGAGTGGTGAATATGGGGCTTCCAGGTGCTGCTTTGAGCACAGCGTGCCACATCTGGGCTTACATTACAACGGAGAGGTACCCTTAGAGTCCATCTCTCCTGGGATAAAGATGGCAGCAGGGCTGACCTGTGTCATCTGACTTGGTCTCATGGACGTAAAGCTGAGGGGCTACAAACTGTGGTGCAGATATTTGTGTTCACGCTGAAGCCGGGTTCAGAAACCCTCACCCCTTGTGGGGCCTCAGAGGTTGGGCTCAAGCCCATATGTCTGCACTGTAATTTTATAGAGGTTGAGAGGGAATTTAGCAAGTGGAAATGGTAAAACCCCATTGAGGGGACTGGACCACTGACCTATCAGCTCTTAACACGCAAACTTTCAGTAACACTATTATCAGTGCCTGTGAGTGTAATTTAAACCATAGGTCCACCTAGCTCTGAAACTTGTCTTCGGACAGTAGTCAGTACCAGATGCCCCACAAGCCACTCTCTAAGGCACCACTGGGAGCTGAACCCAGGATCTCCTGTTTACAGAGCAGGGGCTTTAACCACCTAAGCCATGGTACTTGCTGTTACCTAAAGCATAGTGTCTGCCTACACCTGACTCTCTGACAAGCCCCACTGGGCCCTGACAAGCGTCGCTCATGTTTGGCTTCTGTAAAGCAGAGGAGCAGGTGAAGTTTTGCTCCCAAGGTGCATGTATGATTCTTTGGACAGGTCTACACGAAGAGATTAGGTTGGTGTAATTACATTACTTTGGCTGGCAATGCAGTTCTATCAACCTAATCCCAGTGTAGATAGTGGCTCAGCTGTTAGAACTTTCTGGAGCTATGAAAAGGGAGGGGCCCAGTCTCTGTAGCAGGAATGCAGGGCAGTTGAGTTCACGGCAGGCATTATGGGATACTGGTGGAGGCCAGTTATGGTGATATAATGACCAGCAGCATTTACACTGATAATTTGTCACTTTAAGTTTGCTGCACAAAGCTCTAGGCCTCTAGTTGAGGTAGTTTTATTTTGTCACCAAAACAGGCAATTTTGTCACCAGACGTGGCATTGCAGTGTGTGCACCAGCCAAAAGCTGCTGACCGAGGGAGCATTGTTTGTTTTTCACACACCTGAGCAATATAATGATGCTGAAATAACTTTGTAGTGCACAGCTGGCCAAAGATTCACACACACACACACAACTTGCAAGGAAAACTCGCCTGCTCCTCTGCTTTGCAGAATCCAAACACATGCAAAGCTTGCCAGGTCCTGGTGGCGATAGCAGGGAGTCAGGTGTGGGCAGACACTGTGTTTTAGCCATAGGCAGGCACCATGACTTAGCTGGTTAAAGCACCTGCCTTATAAACAGAAGCTCCTGGGTTCAACTCCCAGTGGTGCCTTGTTGATTAACTCTTGGGGCACCTGGTGTTGGCTGCTGTTAGAGAACAGAACTAGATGGGCCTTTAGTATGGCTGTTTAAATTATACTCACAGGCACTGATAACAGAATTACTGAAAGTTTGGGAGTTTAGAGCTGAGAGGTCAGTGGTCCAGCCTGGCACAGATGATCTCCCTCCCTTTGGGACAGGGGCAGGTCTGGGCTTTCAGACCAAATGCTCATTGTGGCTGCCAGAATCTGTGAGTAGCTCATTTAGTTTGTACCAAGGGTTGAGTCCTGCTTCCTGCACTATGTGCGAGAATGAAAATCCTAAACCACCCTTTGAAATAACGAATGCAGCAGGACGTGTTATTGTCCCGGCCTCAAAGCAGACAGGCCAATGGAGAAATGCCATTGAGTCCAGGGTAATACTCCACTGCCATTTTACCTTTTTTGCTTGCTAAACACCTTTCCAACCTTGAGGACTCCCAGAGCCCGATACTGAGCTTGAGCTGAGATGTCTACAGTGCAAATTTATCACCCCATGGCCCAAGCCTGAGAGCCTGCACTGGCACGAGACAGCCGTGGATGTTTCACTGCAGAGTGGACATAGCCTAGCATTATGTCTACACTGCCATTAACACGCCCAAGTCACTATTCTCAAACCCTGGGTCAGTTGATTCAGGCTTGTGGGGCTTGTGCTGCAGGGTTATAAAATTACAATGTAGACACTTGGGCTTGAGCCCAGCCTCCGAAACCCCACCAGGGGTGAGGGTCTCCAAGCCTGGGCTCCAGTCTGAGCCCCAGGATCCCAAATCAGATCATCCAGGCCAGCGGGATTTTATCACAGTATAGATGCACTCTTAGGGTATGTCTACATTGCAATGTAAGCCCACGGTTAGCAGAAGTCATGTCAGCAGCCCCAACACATAAACATAAACCATGAGAAAAAGACCCACCCCCAAATAAGCTGGACAGTGTCCTTTTCCCTAAGATTCATAAGTCCAGCAATCAAAAGTCCTTTAACATGAGCCCCTGCTCTCCACTCACAGCTGTTGTCCTTAGTCAGTGCAAGTCCAGAGATGCCTCTGTAGAGTTCACCTGCCACCCTGGGTGGAAAAGGGGGAAAATAAGAAGGAACCATACTACATGGTGATGGGGGTTGAGTGCAGAAGGTAAGGGTCATAGTTCTCAGGGCTGGTTGGTGAATGTACAGGTGTTGGAGGCAGCTGGTGGTGGTAAGAACCTGGATGTTGGGGAAGGGGGTTTTGAGCTGACATTGGGGAACAAGGGAAAGAGCTTTGGGAAGCGGGGGGTGGCACAGTAATGCTCTGCCTGCATGACTATGAGCACCTGGATAGAGTCCACTTGGCACGCCAGGATGCTTATCAGCAGCTTGGTACTTTTCTTCCCGGCCGCTGCATTTCTCTGGTGGATCCTGCTTTCCCATTCCCTCCAGTCCGGTACTTTTTGATTCTCTCTGGCAGAGTGATCCATAAGTGTTTGCAGCAGGTCATCTTTGCTTTTTCGTGGCTTCTTCCAGAGGTTTTGGAGTCTTTGGGCTGTTGATAACATGGGCAGCCGAGAACTCAAGGTTGCTTGTGGAAAAGCAAAAAAGGCAACACTTAACAGAGGCAGCATTGTTTATATCTCAGACAGTTATTCCCACACAGTGAAGGAGTTTACAGTCTTCACTTTAGCATAATTTTCCCATACCAAAGAGAGCACACATAACCCACAGGAGCCCCGAAATGGTGAGTAAAGGGGACTGATTGCTTCAGGGCTGTGCAGAGGTTTCTGTGCATTGGGGAAAGCAAACTGCTGCAGGGGCACCTACACTGAACACTCTCCCAACATTTGCCACAGGAGTTGATCCTGGAAGATATCTCGCTGCTGTGGGTCACCTGGGAAGAGCGGGAGGGTCTTCTATAGCAATGCAGATTCCGCCCTGACCCCTATGCCCAGCTTGCCTGTGTGCAGCAATGGTCCCCTCTCTCCTTGCGGCACAATGGCACGGACGCGTTAGCCTGACTGGGACAAGGACCACAGTGGCTCTCCCTATAAACTTGCGCAAGCGCAGTGCCCACGCTCTGGCTGAAACTTTTGAAGAGGTTACCAAGGCTGATTACCGCGATGTGATAGACCACATCAATGGGCTATTCCACATCTAGGCATGCATGCATGCAGCCCTAACCCTCCCTTCTCTCCCTAAACATTTCCATCTTGAAAATAAAAGCCGCTTACTGGGAACCCGCTCCTCTGCTTGTCCTTCACCAAGTACTGGCTGCTGCGACTGGTTGCCTTTCTCCTGGCTTTAGAAGAGCTCCTGGCTGCATGCCTCCAGGGACTCCGGGGTGTCTCCCCCCACCCCAGTACCCTCACTGTCGGTTTCCTCCTCCCGCCCCTTCTCCTCCTCCTCCTCCATCTCTGAAGTGTCCATCGTGGTCCTCGGATTGGCGGTGGGGTCACCCCCAAGTATTGCGTCCAGCTCTTTGTAAAAACGGCAGGCTGTGGGAGCAGCGCTGGAGTGGCGGTTTCCCTCACGGGCTTTGCAATAGGCACTTCGCCGGTCCTTCACTTCAACCATGCACTGCAGTGTGTCTCAGTCATGGCCCCTTTCCAGCATGGCCCTTGATATCTGTCCATAGGTATCGTAATTCCTACAGCTGGAGAACAGCTGGGACTGCACAGCTTCCTCTCCCCCAAACACTGATGAGGTCCAGCAACTCGCCATTGCTCCATGCTGGGGCGCGTGGAGGCGTGGTCACCTGGAAAGATTCACTGATTGCACTCCACACCTGGCTGAGCTAACAGGAAGGGGATTTTTAAAATTCCTGGGACATTTAAGGGGCAGGTCACCTGAGGCCAGGGCAGTAGAGTTTGAACTGATGAGCAGAGTGGCTGAACAGGCATTCTGGGATACCTCTGAATACCTCTGGAGGCCAATAACAGCACTTTTAGTGGCCACATTGGCGGAGCAGCACTGCGTCACCAGCGCTGCAGTCGTTATTCCCCAGGCCGAGGTGGAGTACAGCCAACGCTGCAGCCAGGGAGATACAGCACTGTATGTGCCTTGCAAGTGTTGACGGTGAGTGAGTAACAGTGCTGTAAAGCCACCACCAGTACTGCAACTCTCCAGTGTAGCCAAGGCCTCAGACTCAATGGAGAGTCTTGCTGCAGACCAACAGGTCTGAAATCACTGATCACCAGGTCTGAGCATTAGTCCTGCTTCTGGACAGCGTCTCTCATGCAAGAAACTGCCCAGTCTGCGCTGGCAGTGAGGCTCCCTCACTAACAGCTGAAATCAGGGAGAGCTGTGGGAAGTGCAGGGCCCCAGGAGTGCTTGAACAGGGGGGAACAACACCCCAGGACTTTTAAAAATGGGAGGGCTCTGCCTTATCACTTTATAATGACTGTAAGGGTGAGTGAGGGCGGGGCGGGGATGGAGAGCAGTGAGCAGGAGGCGGGGTCTTGGGGGAAGAGGGAGCGTAGGAGCAGGGCCTTGGGGAGAAGGGGGGGCAGGGGTGTGGCCTCGAGTGGAAGGGATGGGGCTACTGTTCAGGCTCTGGTGGCCGCCACTTTTAGGCAGGGCTGCCTGTGGGGGGACAAGTGGGGCAATTTGCTCCAGGCCCTGACCCCGCAGGGGCCCGCAAGTCCTGGCCAAGAATCCCTTCCCTGGCTAGAGGCACCTTTTTAATTTTTACTCACCTGGCAGTGGTCCGGGTCTTTGGCGGCACTTCAGTGGCACGTCCTTCAGCGCTGCCGAAGACGCAGAGTGAGTGAATGACCTGCTGCCATTGAAGACTCGGATGCCGTCCAGTGAGTACAAGCACCACAGTGGGTGGCTCCTTTTTTTATGTCCACTCCCAGGCTTTGCCTCAGGTCCTCGAATCCTCTGGGTGGCCCTGCTTTTAGTGAGCCTTTTCCGCTTCTGGTGGGACCACAAGACGTCCCAGAGGAGAGAGGGTGGCCAGCAGAGCGGTGACAGGGTAGAACGGCAAGTGGCCAGCAATGTGGCCAGACAGGGGAGGGAGAAAGGGGCTTTCCCCCAGAAGGTGAGAGGTGAACTCTGGGTTTTCATTGACCCAAGACAGCAGCTGTGGGTGAGGTGCAATGAAGGGAGGGGCACATCCACAGAGCTTTTAGTGTCTGGATTTAAGAGCCCGAGGCAAAAGGCCACTGCCCAGCACGCTGTGGGGCAGGTGTTTTGCTCATAGTGTTGTGTTATGAATCCTCGTGGTATTTTCTCAAGTTAATACAAGGTGATTTTCCTCCTTTTTATTAAAGTTTCTTTTCTACACTCAGTGTTTGTGAGTGGGGAGAGTATCACCTCTTAGAGGCACCCAGTGGCCAGGGCTAGTTTCCCCAGGTTACTGGGTGGGGGCTTAGGCAGATTGTGTGTTGTATTGTTGAAGAGGAGCCCCAAGCACCCAGACAGGGAATTGTAACTTCAACCTTCAGAGTAAGAGCCAGAGGTGATGCCGGCTGAGCTAGCCAGGCCGCCTAAATGTATTAACACTTTTCATAGCAAGAGCAAACACCAGGTATTTCTGTGCTTCTCAGTAGCTGAGAAAGAGCTTCTTGGGGGATCTATCTCCTGCCCCACTGCCAAAAGGAGCCCCTTGAGTGGGAACAGTCAGAGGCCCCACCTGCTTTCCAACCACCTTCTGATGCTGGCTGCAGAACGAATGCTGGTCTGTGCGTGGCCTTCAGTGGATGTTTGGCATGGCAGGGAGCAGGCTGGCCGGGTGTCTTTGTGGCTGTCTGCTGGCCACACATAGGCATGGTTCTCCCCTCCTCTTGCCCTGCCCTTGGTTCCTATGTGGCTTTTAAGCCTTCCCGTGGAGCTGTCAGCAGTAGCCACCTCTGCTCTAGGTGCTCAGAGCAGGAAAGGTGTGTTGGGCTCCAGTCTAGGACACTTCTTCCCTCCTGCCTAGCCCTAACTATGAAGCCTGGCCCTGGCACTCCTTCCTTTAAATGGACAAGAGAAAGAGTGTGGCAGATGCAGAGACCAAAGGTGAAGCAGTGAGAAATAACCATATGATCAACCTGCAGGAATCTCTAGCTAGAGTGTTAAGTTCTAGGACCCCAACCTATAGCGGCCAATCCACTGAACCAGCTGGACCAAAAACCTATCTCCAGTGGGCATCAGTCACCCAGCAGGAAGGAAAAAACTCACTCTAGTTCACCCTGACAGAGATAGTTAAGCACATTGAGCTCCAGGGCTTTGCAACAAACCAACATATATCCAAGAGGTCCCACTGAGATTTGAACTCAGACTCCAGGATTCAGAGTCCTAAGTGCTGCCCATTACACCATGGGACCTGCTGCTAGCTCATTTTCTAGACCCCTGTGACTCTTGGCTCGTTTGCACTCTGCACTTATTGCTTCCCACCAGTGGCTTCATCTCACAGGACTCTCCTCCTCCAGCGACTATAGTCCTGCACTATCAGATCCACGGGTCCTGCTCTGAGTCCCTGCATATCCCTGCTTGGTCCCCATTTCCTCCAGGCCACAAAAATGTCAGGGGAGGCCACCCCTCCCTTCACTCATGCTCCCGCTCAAATCAGCCAGCTGCAGACTCATCTCCTGGAACTTGGCCAGCTGTCGCTTGATCCGGTCGTACAGTCACACGCTGACTGGCTCCACAGCCTGGATGATCTTGTGGAAATCCCAAAGATGATGCTGCAGGACTTGGCATCATTGGTTTCTTTAATGTTGTGGTGTTTCCTCAGCCACCTGAACAAAGCCTCCAACTCCTCCCTCACTGACTCCCATCAATCCCCCTGGTTGCCATAGGACCCTCTGATGCTTTTTGTTCTACCAACACCACGAGGCCATGCCACCCTGCTCCTTTATCTTGCAAGCTCTGGATGTTCAGCTTCCAATATTCTCTGCTGTGGGTCAGGGAATTGCCCATATTGAGCACACGGTGAGAGCTGCGGGATCCGAACAGTCCATTGGCACCACCCTGCACTGGGCTGTCGATGTCCTCTCCTTCACGTAAATCTGGTCAATGCGACTCCTGGTCTGTCCCAGCAGAAAGGTGTACTCCCTTTGTGGCTGGTGTGAGCTCAGGTCGAAGGAATAGGAGGTTACTGCCTGCCCTCCACTGGTTCCACTGTGCAGAAACAAGTCCTCTAAGCCTACCTCGCTACAGACCTGCACCAGGTAATGGTCATTGTAAAAATGTTTCCTCTGACGGTCGGGAAAATGGGACCAGCAGTCCTCAGGCCGGCTGACACAATTAAAATCCACCCCCTCAACACCAAACACCGTGCAGCCCAGAGGAAGGGAGCCAGTTCCTACTATAGATCTTTCCTTTCACACCTTAACTGGGAACCATAAACACTAATATAGCGGTAACCAGTGCCGTAGAGCACAGAGTCCAACAGAAATTAGCTCCCTGCTTCGAGCTCTACCACTTTCTGGACTTGCACCACGAATGTGAAGAACAAGAATCCAACCCCATCGTTCTTCCCTGGCCCAGAGGACCAGAAAGACAGGCCCTTCCTCCAGTCACCCTCTGCCCTTCGAGCTTCCCTAAAGTCATTTATGTGCATTTCCTGAACGCCCACTATCTCCAAGTCCAGCTGCTCCAAGGTGCTGAGTATCAAACACCTCCTCCTGGCCCCTGAATCCCTGTTACATTCCATGTGGCCACTTTAACAGATGCCCCTTCCCCAGTACTGCTCTTCCTCTGCTTTGCAGAGGAGCTTTTCCTACCCAGTCCCTGCCCCGTCTGGCATCATTTCCGAGGACCGCACTGCCTCACTCTCTTCCCACCATATTGGGTCGACCAATAACTTATGTAGCTCCTGTCCCTCATTGTTAAAGGTCAGGTGGGCAAACTAAGGGGCAGAAGCCCACAGTATCTTTTCCTACTGCAGAGCCCCAGACCTGGGATTTGCAGGCACCGCTGTGCTCCCACAAAACAAGCCACCCCTGGACAAAGATGAATGAAAAGGCTTTTAGACCCTCAGTCTAACGCTCTCCCAACTGAGTTACTTTGGCAGCTGCATAGCACCTCTTTGGCCTGCTGCTTCTCTGTCCAAGATGTTTTTGCAGCAGTTGCACACAAAAAGGACGTCATTGTGAGTGGCCCATGAAGACAAGACTTGCTTTAGCCTGCCTTATTCAGCTTGACTTTCTGCCTCACCCCGTTCCTGTCTGAGCCCTGGGTTGACCTGGTGGTGGAAGGGGACTGGGGGCCAGTGGTGCAGGGAAGAAGTTGAGCTGGACCCTGAGCTAGACTAGACCCTGGCTGTGAGAGTCTGGCCACCACTTGCCACCCCACCCTGTTGTCCTGGCTTCCCCCACTGGGCGTCATTTTGGGAGGGAAGTGGGGCTTCTGCTTCCCCTCCTTGATTTTCACACGGCAGAGTGTGAACAGGAAAATGAATGGCTGCTCCACACTCCCACCAGAGGAACTCGACGCCCTTAGCTGCGGTGAGTAAGAAGTGGCTGTTGGCTGACAGGGCCTGTCCCCAAGGAGCTGGAACAGCAGCTGCTGCCTCCCCCTCGGCTCCAGGCTGTGGGAAATGCTCATTGCCTGGCTGCATGGGTGGCTGCTGCTCTGTGCTCTGGAGAGCGTCTGTATTGTTCTGTCAACCCCCCGTCTTCACTGAGCCAGTCTGGTAAGGTCTCAAGTGCTCCCTCCGGCCTGGCAGCTGAGAGTCTGTGCAGACATCAACCCCCTGCCAGCCCCACAGGCAGCAGCAGCGCCAGCCCCCCCAGCACTACAGGGGCACTCAATGAACTTCCTGTGGGGAAATGGCTCCTTGACGTCCAGCTGCTAGAGAGAGAGCCAGGAGAGAGCAGTGTCTGGCTCACCTTGGGGGAGAGAAGAGACCTCATGAGTACTGAGCTCCTTCAGTCTCCCACACCATGAAGGTCAGTTTTATTGTCACTGTGTTAGTCAGTGCTTCCCTTCAGGGGTGCAAGGCCAAGGACAAATCCTCCCTTTCTGCCCCAAGCCCCTCCCCTTCCCCCAAGTCCCACCCTTTTCCCCTCTCTTTCTGCCTTATTCCTCTCTCCCTCCTGCACCCCACTGAACAGCTGATTGCTAGCAGGTGCTGAAGAGGGAGAGCAGGAGCTTGTCCACAAGGCCTGTCACAAGGGCAGAGCTGGCTGTCAGTGGGTGCTGAGCACCTCCCCCACCATTGGTTCTGTAGCACCCATGGATTCACTGACTTGGCTCCTTTCATGGCTGATCTCTGGGGCACTAGGTGAGTGGCAGAGGCTTCACACTTCAAGGACACAGTGTGAGGTGGTGTCCCAGACATCTTTATGAAAGGAGCAGAACAGGATTTACTTGGGGTTGAGAGAGAATTGAGAGCATTTCAGCGGTAGTATAGAGCTATTGCCCAGGTGAGAGACTGTGCGCAGGACTCAAACCTACATAGGTGCAACCCTTCTGCCCCTCTGAGTTGGCAGCAACAAGGGCCAGGTTCAGTATCCATGGGTTCCGTTTCAATTACACAATACATAACCGGCTTGAGCCCCCACCCAGTGACCTGGGACACTTACATACCACCTCCCCAGGCGCCTCTAGGACGCAATACTTCCCCTCTCGCAAGCACAGAGTCTGAGTGTAGCAAAATCCTTTTAATAAAGGAGGGAAACAATGCGGCATCCAATTGGAGAAACACCACAAATAGGATTATAACACAAACCATAAGCAAAACCCCACCTCCAAGTATGTTTGGCAATGTCCTTTCCCCCTTAGGGTCTTTAGTCCAATCACCCCAAAGTCCAGCAACCCGAAAGTCTCTGGTCAGTGCCACCCCAGAGTTCAAAAGTTTATCTGCAGAGTTTTCCCCCTCCCCCCCCCACAGCCTGGGTGGAAATGAGGGGTGGAAACCCTCACAGGGTGTTAAGGGGCATCTTACGTCGGCCAGGGCCAACTGTTCCACCTCTACGTGGAGTTCTGCTGCAGCCTTCACCACGACCAGCTCCACTACATCAGTTGTGCCACTCCTCCAGCCAACCCGTGCACCACTCCAGCCATCCCTGCAAACCGCTCCACTCCACTCACTGTTCCATGGGCTGCTCCAACATGCTGCAAACTGCTCGGCTCTGCCAGTCACTTAGCAATAGGTCTTCAGGCCCCCCCACTAGTTAACACAGCACTCAGTGATCTCAGCTCAGCTCAGCTCTTTTAGTGATTTCAGCTCTTAGTAGGGGAGCCCCAGTGCATCATGGGTCCGACATGAACTCAACTCAGCAGTCTCTAACAGATTCAAAATTAGCTCTACTCTTTAACAGTGGACAGAGCAAGATGTGCAACTGGTGTTCCAGGCCCTCAAAAGGGGCCCATGCCATCAAGTACACACACCAGTACCCAACCACTCTCATTTCACTGGGCATTGGAACCCATGTCCCTTGTCTAGCTAGTGCTACTTAATTTAAGTTGAGTCATTTCTGTCATAAAGCAGTCTCTTAGCTCCTCATTGACATAATTAGGGTGACAGCACTTTTTTTTCCTCCTGCTCCAATAACAAAGAAATTGGGGATCCCAGAGCTGTCAAAATAACCGTCCCAGGCTGCCACGGGCTATGCTAGATGGGGTGGGTGTGCCAATGCAAATACCTGAAATTCCTTTCCACACTCCCTGAAATTCACCACCAGATGTCAGGGTAGAGTTCATCCTGACTCTGCTTACATAGGGAAACTCTATTGGATTTCAATTCCAACACCTTAACACTCGGCCATCACAGCTGTGAGCACAAAAATTCTTCAATACCACAGAAACTAGTGAATAATCCCAATGCCCAGGCTGGACATCATCTGAACTACAGAATTCCCACAGCAAACCTGGCTCCCAAAGCACAGGGAGGACTTGGGGTTCATTCTCTTTGCTTAGCCATGTGCAGTCGCACAGAGAGCTTTTAAAAGTCTCCCCTCCCACAGAGCGGGAATGGGAAATGATCCTCAACTTGAAGCCTGATGTGAATGAGGATGTCTGGAGCAAGGGGCCAGGGACTGGCCTTTGCTAGAGAAATCACTGTCAAGTTTTAGCAAATTAGGACAAGTCAGCAAATAAGAACAACCTCAGGTATCAGTAACTGCTACAGGTTGCAAATTCCTACATGTAGCAGTTTCTGGCACTACACCTGTGCAGCTCTGCTCCCCCCTCTTCTCGGGCTCCTGCTCTATCCTTAGCTCTGCCCCACTCTGGCCCAGGCAGTTCCAGCTCACATGGAGGATGGGACCCCCTGGCCTGGTGACTCCCTCATTACACTGCCTGGCCTGTCAGTGTGCCTAACTTGGAGCTTTGTCCTCTCTCCACTGCCCCTGGGGACTGTCAGTCTCAGGGTCCTGATTTCCCATTGACCCTTCCCCCCTCTATTGGGACTGGGAACTAGCCAACCAAAAGCCCCACTAAGTTTTAGTAAGGGACCAACAATCCCTTGCACAAGCCAACCCCATGAGGGTCAGCAATGTCAAGAGAATGCAACATGAGCTGGTCCTATGGTGTAACAGGTAGCACTCAGGCCTCTGAATCCTGCAGTCTGAGTTCAAATCTCACTGGGACTTTGTATTGGTTTGTGGTAAAGTCCTGGAGCTCAAAGTGCTCAACTTCCTTGTCTGCAGTTGTACAAGAGTGAATCTTTCCCCTCCTGCTGGGTGACTCACACCCACTGGAGCCAGGTTTTTGGTGGGGATGGCAACAATGGGTTGGGATGGGGTCTGGAAGTGGTACTGATGCCAGCACTCCAACCTAGTGCTTGGGATTCTCGCTGCTTCATCTGATGCCCACAAGTTTGGCCCTTGTACTTCCTGCCACACTTTTCCTCTTGCCCACCTGGCGCTTGAAGAAAGGAGTGCCAGGGCCAGGAAAGGGAAAGGCAGGAGGGAGGAAGAGCTCCAGGCTGGCGCCCCACACACCTCACCTCCTCCGGGCACCTAGAGCAGAGGCGGCACAGCTCTGTCTGCTGGATACCTCGGCAGAGTAGATGAGTTCATGTAAATACAGTCTGGTCCCAAAGCCTCCCTCAACCCTGGTCATCACTAGCTGTCAGGAGAGAGCTCATTCACACCTCGCTTACAAATCATCATTTGAAATTCTAAGGTTGGACAACATTGCCAAAGCCAATACACTGACATTGTCAGCAAACACAACAGCTGGGTGAGGAAACCAGGCTTTGTCCAGATTTTCAAACCCATTTTACTTTCTCAGGAACAAGTATTTTTCATACGTTGTATCTGCTTTTAAAGTGTGTGTTAAAGTTTCAATTTCTCTTCAAATTTGCAACCAGTGACAACATTGGCAGCGCTGCTTGTAACTACCTGACCACTCGGGGGTGTTGGGGAAATTCGGGGAAGGGGATGCACAGCCCCCTGGCTGGGGGGCATATGGGGAATGCCCGGTGTCACTGAATTGAGTCTCCTACTGCAGCACCTCAGTAGGTTACATCAGAGAGGAGCTGCAGTGTCTAGGCAGTGGGATGCCTGTGCCTTTAAGAGCCCAGCCCTGGGAAGCCCATGCTGAGAGGTGCTGCCTGTGGGAGGGGAAAAAAAAGCCCTCTGCTCCCCCCACCCTGTTTTTGCAAACACTGGAGTCTCAGCTCCTCTGGGTAACTGTCACTCCTCTGCCCCTGTCTGTGCCGGGGTTTAACCCTCCGGCAGCACCTCCCCATGGGCTTAACTCCAGCTCCTTCCCCCCTCCCTGACTTTGCCCTTCAGCCCCTCTCCTAAATCTGCCTCCAGCTGCTTGACCCTCCGACCAGTCAATTTCCATTCCCTGCTCAGACCCTGGCAACCCCCTCCTCTGATTTGCCTCCCTTTGCATCTGATCCCTGTAAAAAGTAGGGGGTGCTGGATCCCATTCTCTGGAGGGGGACTGGGTGCCTGGCCTCTGCCTGCCCAATGCTCAAAGTGCCCCATGATCTTGCAGATGTTTGCCGAGTGCTGCAGGGTCACCTGCAGGGGGAGAGAGACACGGCTAGGAGGTGATGCAGCCAAGGATGCCTCACTCAACACTGAGATGCAGCCACCTCAGGAGTGAGTTACACAAGTCAGCAAATGAATTTGGAACAATAATGGAACGCACTGAAAGGACCGAGGCAGCTGCAGGAGGTGGAGAAAACCAGAAAAAGCAGGAGCCCTGGATCCCAGCCCTGCCCCTACCCTACTCTACCGCCTAACTCCCACTCCCCTTCCACATTTGAGGGAAGAACCCAGGAGTCCTGGTCCCCAGCTTTGCCCACCCCCATATTTTGATATGGCTCCATCCAACAGCTGCCCCCACAATTGCAGGGCAGTGCCATGGGGCACACCGGGGCCTGCCTGTTTGCACAGGATGGGCGATGCCAGTGCCCCAGGATGAGGAAAGACGATGCTAAGGGAGAAACAGGCTGTCATAAACAGATAAGGTTATGATACAGGCAGCAGACAGCCTCCATGACAGAGAAAGAAGTGCTAGGGGGTGCCATGCTGCAAGGAGAAAAGAGGTTGGCAGGGAATGGGAGGATCTCCCCTCACAGCAGGTGCGTCTCTCTGCCCCCCAATTCCTCCCCAGCCCTACCCCAGCCCGGGCTAATCCCGGCCCAGCTACCAGGGTTAAATTTGGCCTGCATTCCCCAGCTGCCGGGGGAGGGGCGTGGGGCTGGGGAGCATGAGCCTCTGCTCCTCATTCCCCAGACACAGTTGCAAGGGTACTGACCAAAGGAGCTTGCAGCAGTGCTACCTAGAGGAAACTGAGGCACCAGCCATTGACAGACACATCATGGCTCTCCTCATCCTCACCCTCTTTTCCATATACAACCCAGGGCGGTGGGGGGGAGGGAAACTCAGGGCAGTTGCATAGTTAACCTGTGGAACTCCTTGCAAGAGGATGTTGTGAAGGCCAAGACTATAACAGGGTTCAAAAAATAATTAGATAAGTTTATGGTGGATAGGTCCATCAAGGGCTATTAGCCAGGGTGGGCAGGGATGGTGCCTGTAGCCTCTGTTTGCCAGAAGCTGGGAATGGGTGACAGGGGATGGATCACTTGATGATTCCCTGCTCTGTTCATTCCCTCTGGGGCACCTGGCACTGGCCATTGTCAGAAGACAGGAGGATACTGGGCTAGATGGACTTTGCGTCTGAACCAGTCTGGCCGTTCTTATGTCTCCCTTGGAGCAGCAGAGACACCCAGTGGCCAATCAGGGTAACACACAGAGCATGTTTCCCTTGGAGCAGCAGTGACACCTCGTGGTCATTCAGGATAGTGCACAGAAGGTGTTTCCCTTGATACAGCAGCGACACCCAGTGGCCAGGTGGCGTAATGCACAGCGTGTGTCTGCCTTCTAGGAGCAGTGACACCCACGGACCAGTCACGGTCATGCACAGAGTGTGTTTCCCACCAATCTGGGTAAGGCACAGAGCGTGTTTCCCATGGAGCAGCAGTGACACCCAGTGATCAGCAGGGGTGGCATCAGACTCTTCCCGTTTGCGGGGAGACTGAGGTGAGCTAGACAAAAAAAAAATTGGGAGAGCTGTGCCCCCATCACCTGGCCCCACCCTTCAAGGGGCCATGCCTCCCATGCCTCTGCGCCTTCTCACTTAAAGGCTAGGCTCTTCTGCTCTCCCCCCGGCCAGGGGTTACAGCAATACAACCTTTATTAAAATAAAATAGTAAACAGGGTTTACTTTAAATAATCTAAATCTGTCCAAATTTTAGTATTAAATCCAAAGTTCTCTTAAAGATCCCATCAGTAACCAAAACCTAAATGAAATATTGAAACCAAAAACAATGCTAAATTTAAAACCCAAACATTAAAAAAAACTTTGTTTTTAAAAATAAAAGCTAACAAATGCTGTAAATTAATAACATAATTATCAACATTTTATCAATAAGGTGTGCTACAGCAAGATGATAAAATAAAATAAAATAAATAAGCCTGACCACTAAAACCTTCTATAAAGGAATTGAATCCTTGAATACTGGCCAAATCTGTATAAAATATGCAGAACTATGTCAAAACTGGTGTTGCAGGTCAGCCATTCAAATCCAGCATATGTTAATTAAAAGCTCCATTCCACCTGAAAAAAACCAAAACAACCCAGTAAACCAAAACAGTCACAGCCTGAAACAAACCTATACAGAAGCAAAATTAAACCTGTACCAACACTGGAACAAACAATGTAAATGTCTAATTCTAACTTCTTGTTTCTCCCAGGAGGAAAGTGTTTTGCACCCCAGTAACCAGGCTGTCACTGCAGCTTTCTTTTCACTAGATAAGATTTTTACCAATTATAAATTGCCCTTAAATTTCTCTAAGAGAAAATGAAATTGTATCTTTGCACTAATATTCCAAGCGTGCAAGTCCATCCCCTCAGACAGGGGCAGCTCTAGGCACCTGTCAAGGTACAATTCCCCACTCTGAACCTTAGCATCCAAAAGATGGGGTACCAGCATGAATTCCTCTAAGCTCAATTACCAGCTTAGGACCTGTAACGCTGCCACCAACCAGGAATTCCAGTGCCTGGTACACTCTGGTCCCCACAAAACCTTGCCCGGGGACCCCCAAGACCCAGACCCTCTGGATCTTAACACAAGGAAAGTAAACCCTTTCCCTCACCGTTGCCTCTCCCAGGCTTCCCCTCCCTGGGTTACCCTGGAAGATACTGTTTGATTCAAACTCCTTGAATCACAAAACAGAGGACAATTTACCTCCCTCCCTCCTTCTCTTTCCCCCTCCCAGACTCTTCCTGAGAGACAGTAATCCTGGCACAGAGACAAATCAGCCTCTTTCTCTCCCCCTTCCCTCCTTCCTCCCCACCAATTCCCTGGTGGATCCAGACCCAGTTCCCTGGGGTCTCACACCAGAATTAAAAAAAAAATCAGGTTCTTAAACAAGAAAAGCTTTTAATTGAAGAAAGAAAAAACAGTAAAAGTTATCTTTGTAAATTTAAAATGGAATAGGTACAAGGTCTTTCAGCTATAGACACTGGGAATACCCTCCCAGCCTAAGTATACAAATACAAATTAAAATCTTTTCAGCAAAATACCAATTTGAACTCCTTTCAGCCAAATACACATTTGAACTCCTTCCAACCAAATACACATTTGCAAATAAATAAAACAACCATAAGCCTAACTCGCTTTATCTACCTAGTACTCACTAGTCTGAACTTATAAGAGCCTGTATTGGAGAGATTGGAGAGAAACCTGGTTGCACATCTGCTCCCTCTGAGCCCCCAGAGTGAACAACAACCAAAACTAACAGCACAGCACAAAAACTTCCCTCCCTCAAGATTTGAAAGTATCCTGTCCTCTGATTGGTCCTCGGGTCAGGTGACAGCCAGGCTCACTGTTCTAGTTAACCCTTTCCTGGCAAAAGAGATATGAAGCAGTTTTGTTCTATTAACTCTTACTTATCTGTTTATGACACGCCCCCCAAATCGCTGACAGTGTGGAAGTACACTGGCAGTGATTTCTCCCTAGAACTTTAAAATAAACAGATCAATAACCACATGCACCCTTACATATGCTACTAATTATGTACAACTACAAGATTCTTTACATTGTAAGGACAATGTTTAACCAGTTGATTGTGGGAAACTTTCACAGGAGACTGCATCAACTTCTTGATCTGCTGCCACTGCAGACCTTTCCCGGTTGCGGAGAGGGTCACCTCTCCCACACCGTTACTTTTCCCTTTATCATAGACACCGTCAGGCCACTCAGCGTCATCTCCTCCCTGGGCTGTAAACTGACAAACCTGCAAGTCTCTGTAATAAAAGGTGTTGAGAGAATTAACGTGGTACACTCTGGGCTTTAGGGAGGAATTGGGAAATGCTATGAGGTACTTAACAGCTCACAGGCGCTCTTGAACTGTGAATGGCCCTTCCTATGATGCTTCCATTTTAAGGCCTGTTGTGCCTTCAAGACCATAACCTGGTCTCCTACCTTGAAGGAACGCTCTCTGGTATGTCTATCATACCAGGCCTTTTGCTCTTTTTGAGCATCCTTTAGGTTTTCCTTAGCAAGGGCTAAAGAGTGTCGGAGGGGGTTTTGTAGGTTGCTTACAAAGTCCAGAATTTTAGTCCCTGGAGAAGGCGTAAACCCCTCCCATTGCTGCTTCACCAACTGTAATGGCCCCTTAACCTCGTGGCCATACACAGGTTCAAACGGTGAGAACCCTAAACTGGGATGTGATACAGCCCTGTAAGCAAAGAGCAACTGCTGCAACACAAGGTCCCAGTCATTGGAGTGCTCATTCACGAATTTACGGATCATGGCCCCCAAAGTTCCATTAAACCTCTCCACCAGGCCATTGGTTTGATGGTGGTACGGGGTGGCAACTAAGTGATTCACCCCATGAGTTTCCCACAGTTCTTTCATGGTCCCTGCCAGGAAATTAGTTCCTGAATCCATAAGGATATCGGAGGGCCAATCTACCCTGGCAAAAATGTCTGTTAGGGCCTGGCACACAGTTTTAGCCCTAGTGTTGCCTAGAGCTACTACTTCTGGCCATCGGGTAGCAAAGTCTATGAAGGTCAATATGTACTGCTTTCCTCTGGGTGTCTTTTTGAGAAAGGACCCAGAATATCCACAGCTACTTGCTGAAATGGGACCTCTATTATGAGGAGTGGCTGGAGAGGGGCCTTGACCTGGTCTTGGGGCTTTCCCACTCTTTGGCACACTTCACAAGACCGGACATACTTGGCAACATCCTTGCCCATCCCCTCCCAGTGGAAGGACTTCCCCAACCTGTCTTTGGTTCTGTTCACCCCAGCATGGCCACTGGGATGATCATGGGCTAAGCTTAAGAGCTTCCCCCGGTACTTAGTTGGAACCATCAACTGTTTTTGCAGATGCCAGTCTTCCCGGTGTCCACCAGAAAGAGTCTACTTATAAAAAAGCCCTTGTTCTATAACAAACCGGGATCGGTTAGAAGAGCTGAGAGGCAGAGGGGTGCTCCGTGCCGCTGCCCAAGCTTTCTGAAAGCTGTCATCTGCTTCCTGCTCAGTCTGGAACTTTTTCCTGGAGGCTGGAGACACCAGTTCCTCCTTAGACTGTGGACTTGGGCTTGGTCCTTCGGGAAGCGATGTAGGTAATGAGGTTGTTTTCCTGGCTGGTGAACCGCTCTCCGCTGGTGCACCAGGTGGTATTTCAGGCTCTGGCTGAGCCTCTTGGGTATGGTTGTCTGCTCTTTCTGCCAGTTCAGACTCGCTGGCGCCCTCTGGCGTTGGGGTTGAAGATGCATTTGCAAGCACTGGCATCAGTGCTGGCAATGGTTCTGGTGCTGGTTGCGTTTCCAGGTCCGGGTCTGGGACTGGAAGTACTGCGGCTGTTGCAGTCGTTGGCAGGGAATCCGGGTCCACTACCTCTGTCTGGGTCTCTGCTAACACAGACGGGGCCTCTGTGGATGGTTCAGGAACAGGGATGGGTCTGGAAGCTTGCCTGGCTTGGCTGCGTGTAACCATTCCCACCCTCTTGGCCCACTTTACCTGGTTGGCCAAGTCTTCCCCCAGTAGCATGGGGATGTGATAATTGTTATAGACTGCAAAAGTCCACATTCCTCACCAGCCTTTGTACTGGACAGGCAGTTTAGCTGTAGGCAAGTTTACTGCTTGTGACATGAAGGGGAAAATTGTCACTTGAGCCTTTGGGTTGATGAATTTGGGGTCCACCAAGGATTGGTGGATAGCTGACACTTGTGTCCCCGTGTCTCTCCACACGGTAATCTTCTTTCCGCCCACTCTCAAAATTTCCATTTGCTCCGAGGGTATTTGAGAGGCATCTAGGCCTGGGGATCTTTGGAGTGATGGAGACATAATGAACTGCACTCGGTTGGGGTTCTTGGGGCAGTTGGCCTTTATATGTCATAGTTCATTATACTTGAAGCATCGCCCAGCTGACTGGTCACTGGGCCGAGGTGGGTTACTGGAGATTGGTGAGGTGAGAGAATAGGGAGTCTGGGGCTTTCTTTGGATTGTAGGTGGGGTCTTGGGTTGCCCTCAGATATAGGGTTTATTGTTGGTGTTACCCCTGTGATATTCGCTCCCCTTGATAGTAGCTCTTTTGTTTTCTGCCACTTCCACCCATCTGGCTCCAATCTCTCCCGCCTCAGTTACCGTTTTGGGCTTCCCATCTAGAATGTACCTTTCTATCTCTTCAGGAACACCCGCTAAGAACTGCTTTTATTGTATTAGGAGGTTCATGTCGTCCAGAGATTTAACATTGGCTCCTGATATCCAGGCATTATAATTCTTTCCAATGTGGTAGGCGTGTCGGGGGAATGACACATCTGGGTTCCATTTTAGGGTTCTGAACCGCTGACGGGCATGTTCAGGTGTTATCCCCATTCTGTATCTGTTCTTGGTTTGAAAAAGTTTATAATCGTTCATGATCTCCTTAGGCATTTTAGCCGCCACCTCTGCTAATGATCCACTGAGCAGTGGCCTCAGCTCTATCATGTACTGGTCTTCAGAGATGCTGTACCCATGGCACGTCCTTTCAAAAATTTCTAGGAAGGCCTCAGTGTCATCACCTGCCTTGTAGGTGGGAAATTTCTTGGGATGTGGAACAATAACTGGCGAAGGGTTGCTAGGATCGGCTCCTTTCTTCTGCTTAGCCTGTTCCAATTCCAGGGCCTGGCGGTGGACCTCCCTCAGGAGTTCCAACTCTCTCCTGTGGGCAGCCTCTCTTTCTCTCAGCTCCATCTCTTGTAGATTTTTTTCCATGTCTCGCCTGTGGTCTGCGTCTTTGATTTGTTCCTCTGCCTCTAGTCTCGCTCGTTCCTGTTTCAGGGCATCCTTGGTAGTCATGGTTTCTGTTTTCTTGTATTGGGGTTCCCTCTGCTGTCTACTGCCTGAAATGCTGCTTCTCTGTTGCCTCCTTAGGATTGCTTAGCAACAGAGTCTTTTTTAAACTCCTTCTACCTAGCTATTCCCGATAGAGTTAGAAAGAAAAAAAACCCATTCATTTCCAAATGTGTTTTGCTGGTGTATGGTGATTCACAACTGGAGTCCCTTTGTTTAAAAAAGATCCTTGTTAAACCCTAGTGCCTCTGCCTTCAGAGTACTCAGAAGGGAGAGACCAAAAAAACTTGCAGACCTTTGCTTTTAAAACAATCTCCTCTAGCCTGCTTTACACACAGCTAGCAGTGAAAGAGAAAGAAAAAAATCCTACTGGCTTTTGCTTCTAAACCCAAACCTCTCAGTCTGCCTGCAAATAGCTAGCAGGGAGAGAAATAAAAACCTCACTGGCTTTTGGATTCTATCTTATCTATCTATCTATCTATCTATCTATCTATCTATCTATCCCACATGCTGCCCACCATGTCATGGTATAATTCCCCACTCTGAACCTTAGCATCCAAAAGATGGGGTACCAGCATGAATTCCTCTAAGCTCAATTACCAGCTTAGGACCTGTAGCGCTGCCACCAACCAGGAATTCCAATGCCTGGTACACTCTGGTCCCCACAAAACCTTGCCCGGGGACCCCCAAGACCCAGAGCCTCTGGATCTTAACACAAGGAAAGTAAACCCTTTCCCTCACCATTGCCTCTCCCAAGCTTCCACTCCCTGGGTTACCCTGGAAGATACTGTGTGATTCAAACTCCTTGAATCACAAAACAGAGAGGACAATTCACCTTCCTCCCTCCTTCTCTTTCCCCCTCCCAGACTCTTCCTGAGAGAAAGTAATCCTGGCACAGAGACAAATCAGCCTCTCTCTCTCCCCTTTCCCTCCTTTCTCCCCACCAATTCCCTGGTGGATCCAGACCCAGTCCCCTGGGGTCTCACACCAGAATTAAAAAAAAAAAATCAGGTTCCTAAACAAGAAAAGCTTTTAACTGAAGAAAGAAAAAACAGTAAAAGTTATCTTTGTAAATTTAAAATGGAATAGGTACAGGGTCTTTCAGCTATAGACACAGGGAATACCCTCCCAGCCTAAGTATACAAGTACAAATTAAAATCTTTTCAGCAAAATACCAATTTGAACTCCTTCCAACCAAATACACATTTGCAAATAAAGAAAACAACCATAAGCCTAACTCGCTTTATCAACCTAGTACTCACTAGTCTGAACTTATAAGAGCCTGTATTGGAGAGAAACCTGGTTGCACATCTGCTCCCTCTGAGCCCCCAGAGTGAACAACAACCAAAACTAACAGCACAGCACAAAAACTTCCCTCCCTCAAGATTTGAAAGTATCCTGTCCTCTGATTGGTCCTCGGGTCAGGTGACAGCCAGGCTCACTGTTCTTGTTAACCCTTTCCAGGCAAAAGAGATATGAAGCAGTTTTGTTCTATTAACTCTTACTTATTTATTTATGACAGCACCAGCGAAGCAATCACCTGCTTGGGGCAGCCCATTTGCAAGGGCAGCATGGAGCTGAGAACCAGTAGGGGACTCTGGGAGCTGTAGTTTCTTGGTTAGCTCCCTGCCTATAGAGACAGTCCTGGAGCAGGGAAAGAACTACATTTCCCAGCATTCTCTTGGCCACTACCAACTGGAAAGGAAGGAGGGGGACCTCATGCTGCAGCGTTGTGAGTGCTATGAGTGGAGAATGGTAGTGAGACGATATTGTAACATTCAAAACACAGGACACTCCAGGGGGAGGGAAGCCCCCCCCATCCACTCCCTCCGCCTGCCCCCCACAGAAACCCCAACCCATCCAACCCCCCCTGCTCCCTGTCCCCTAATCACCCCCTCCTGGGACCCCTGCCCCTAACTGCCCCCCAGGACCCCACCCACTATCTAAGCGCTGCTGGTCCTTGTCCCCTGATTGCCCCCTCCCGGGACCCCTGCCCCTAACTGCCCCCCCAGGACCCCACCCCCTATCTAAGCACCACTGGTCCTTGTGCCCTGATTGCCCCCTCCCGGGACCCCTGCCCCTAACTTCCCCTTGGAACCCCACCCCTATCTAAGCCTCCCTTCTCCTTGTCCCCAACAGCCCCCTCCTGAGACCCCCCCCAACTACCCCCCAGGACCCCACCCCATACCTGCCCCCTGACAAACCTCTGGGACTCCCATGCCTATCCAACCTCTTCCTGGCCCCTGACTGCCCCCCCGAACCTCTGACCCATCTACCCCCCTTCTCACTGCCCCCCCAAACCTCCACCCCATCCAACCCCCCCTGCTCCCTGTCCCTTGACTGCCCCCCCCCCAGAACTCCATACCCCTTCTCCAACCCCCAGCCCCATTACTGTGCCACTCAGACCAGCATGTCTGGCTCTGCGCAGCTCCAGACACGCTGCTGCATACATGCTGCCGTGCTCCCCCACGGAGCCCACAGGCCCCTCCCACACACACACACCCAGCACCTGCCTTCCAGATTTGAACACCTGAAAATTCAGGAGTGCTCAAGCTCAGTTTGGGCAGCTGGTTCTTCATTTCTCCCAAATCAAATATCCTGATCCACTGTAACTTACTGTAGAAAAAAAAAGGATGAAAGTGAGCAAGAAATGCTTCCCAGTGGTTATTAGGGCTGGAATTGCTATTTTCAACAGCCATTGCCTTTTTGTTTGTTTAAAAGGAAGACAGTGGTGCTGCATTGGCAGATTCCCCATAGAAACAAAGAGTGGAACAAAAGAATAATAAAGGCACCTCAACTTTTCCTCATTTATGGAGGACAGTCTTATAATACGCATCCAGATATCCTCCAATCACACAAGCTGAAAATTGTTCCACTTTACTGCAGCTCTGTAACCGTGTTGGAACCAATCCTGTCTGTGTTTTGTGCACATCCAAAATTCCTGCTGGATGACCTGCCCTGGGAGCGAGTTACCAGTGACCCAGGGCTGCAGCGGAAAAAGGGTGCAGGTGTTGGGGGGCAGAGACCAGGGCTGAGGCGGCAGGAAGTGTGGGGGGGCACTGGTAGGGAGGAAAGGGGGAAGTGCAGTGCTGGGGCGGAAAAAAACCTAGAGCCGGCCCTGCCCTCAGAGCAGCCCCACACCCTGAGCCCAGGGGAGAATCCCAACTGCTTTGTGCATTTGTAACCCTGGGGCCTGAAGCTGATGAGAGAAAGGGAAGTGAGCGATCTTGGAGCTTTCCGATACCACCTGCTGGGAGCACAGGGAATTGACTGAGCGACGTCCTGGCTAATTTTCACCTTGTTCTCCACCAGCAGGCTCCACTGGAGAGCTTGGGAGTGACCTGACCATGGCAGCACCCTATTTACATATTAAAAGCTGGCATTTGGGGGCCATTGGGGTGAAATGTGAGTACTTTTGGGGTTGGGACCCACATGAGAAGGGAAGTGGACAAATTGGAAAGAGTCCAGCGGCAGGCAATAAAAATGATTAGGAGGCTGGGGCACATGACTTACGAGGACCTACAGGCCATATCCTGTATGTTAAGCTAAGGCAAAGTGAGCATATCTATATTGTTACCTTTTACTCAGAAAGAAAAATTGACCTTTATCTTGTTACTTAAATAGATAAATACCCATACCTGTCTAAGACCTTTACCTAGACCAATCGACAATGGAGAATGGCATATGGTTTTTTTTCAGTGTTGTACCCACAGACTTAACAGGTACACCACATGGGAACTTATGTGCATATGTACATGTCAGTAACACACACAAACATACTAGCCTATGAAGTAAGTGTACCCTAATGTTTTGTGGACGAGGAATGAAATTTGGGCATAGGAGGAAGGATTTCTGGCGCTTGTGCCCTCTAAAAGAGATAACCCACCTCAGTAGAGCACTTCACTCTATCATTCTGACTTACTTCCTCCACTCTCTCTCTATGTACTAGCAGTAGGCTGTACGTGTTCTTAAACTTTAGATTTCAAGGGAACTAGGCTAAGCTCGGTTTCCCTAAGTTTTTATTCTTTCTTTATTAGGTTTTGATTTTAAGTTTAACTTAGTCAAGTAAACCCTAAGTAACACTAGCTTTTTCTAAGCACTGCATCTTTCACTCAAGAATTGAGAAACCTGAACTGCAAGGCTGGTCCTGTGTCTCTTACCACCAGGTTATCGAGGAAGGCTGTGAGTATATTAACCAAAACTTTGTTGCATATAATGGCATATGTATCTTTTGAATAGCAGTAATGCAACTGTAACTTTGTAATTCAATTCAATTAAATAAAATGTAAGCTAATAGATTAAATTTTCATCGTATTATCCAAATTGATATTATTAGTACACCCTAAATCAGGCTACATGGGACAGAGAGTTGGAGTGCAGGGGGATGAGGGCACTGGCTCTGGGGGTGCAGGCTCTGGGGTGGGGTTGGAATGAGAGGTTTAGGGTGCAGTAGAGGGTTAGGGCAGAGAATTGGGCTGTGAGGGCTCTGGAATGAGGCCAGGAAAGAGAGAATTGAGGTGCAAGAGAGGGATCAGGCTAGTGCAGAAAGTAGTGGGGGGTGAGAGGTTTGAGCGGCAGGGGGAAGAAAAAACTTCCCCCTGCCCCCTCTCACCAGAGCATCTAAGAACCAGGTGAGAGACACCTTTCCCCCACTGCAACAGCAACTCTGGTGGGCCTGGGCTGAGGAAGAAACTCCTCTTCCCCAACAGCTCGGGCCGGGCAGGGCCATGGACACCTTGCCCCTACAGATCTGATGTACCTAGCCTGGGACAGGGGACGGGCTCCTCTCCTTTCCATTTGGGACATGGCGGGATGAGACAGGGCTTTATGGGAAATCATTATTTGCCTGATTCATGTGCCAGTCCTAGTCCTTGCTGACCCAAACAAACCGTTTATCCTGCATGCTGATGCCAGTTTGGAGGGTCTGGGAGCAGTCCCATACCAGGAAGTGGAAGGCAAATGTAAATCTGAAGCCTTTGCCAGCTAAAGACTGTCTGATAGCGAAACTTGCTATTCCATCCACGAGCTGCAGTTCTTGGCCTAGAAATGGGCCATCACTGAGAAATTTTGAGACTGCTTGTCTGGTGCTCAGTTTCAGGTATGGACAGAGAACAATCCACTGACCTATGTGTTAACAAGGACTAAGCTGGATGCCACAGGGCAGAGATGGGTGGCTACTTTTGCTAACCATAACTTCAGCATTCAATACCAATGAACTGGTATAATAGGGAGTGTGATTTATCACGACCACCAATTCTTGGCTTGGGGGAGGATGTAAGCAGGGTCAGAATGAACTCTACTCTGACATCTGTTGGTGATGTGTTGTAAAGGCCTTTTGTTGCTGATGTGCATGGTCACACCCACCCGGCATTGCATGATGGGAGTGCTTGTCCAAATGGTCATTTCAGCTGCTGTGGGATCCCCAGTCTCTTTGTTATTAGGGCAGGAGTAATAAAGTGTAGTTATCCTGGTGATATGAATCAAGGACAGTAGAACGGTACTTAGCAGGTCATGATTTCGGGACTCACACGAACCTACATAAATCTCATTAGGCAAGGGACATGGGTTTAAAGCATAGTGAATTAAAATAAATTGGAAAGTTGTATTTAGCACTATGTGTTTCTTTTGAAGTCGGTAAATGCAGATTTTATGATTTTCTCTTTCTAGTTAGAAATAGAGCTCTCTATAATTGTAAGCAGAGTCAGGATAAGCTCTACCCTGACATCTGGTGGAAAAAATTTCAGAGAGTGTGTTTGCATAGGCATGCCTATCCTATCCCAGACTGCTGAGCTATGGGACTGCTTGGTGACAAATGACTCACCCTCAGTTGGGTGGTACTTGCTAGACAAGGGACATGGGTTCCAAAACTCAGTGAATTGAGAGAGGCTGGGGACAGGTATCTATGCCTGGTGGTGCAGTCTCCTTGTGGAGCCGGAAGCACCAGTTGCACCCCCTCCTTTCTCCACTGTGGAATGTCAGAGTGGATTTTTTTTTATTCCCTCAAGAATCTAAATACAGGTTACTGAGCTGAACTCAACTTGGGCTAATGGTGCACTAGCACTGGGGCTCCCCCACAAAGAGCTGAGATCACTAAGAGCTGAAATCACTAAAGAGCTGAAATAACTGAGCTGAGAGCACTGAGTACTGTGCTAACTAGTGGGGGAGCCTGAAGTTATACTGTGGAACAGAGCAGCTGGTGGAGTGGAGCAGTTGCGGGGATGGCTGGAGCGGACCACGGGACAGCTGGTGGCAGCAGAGCAGCTGGCAGAGCGGAGTAGCTGTGGGATGGGTGGAGCGGCCCACAGAGTGAGCGGAGCCGAGCAGTTTGCAGAGCAGCTCATGGAGCAGAGCAGCTGCTGGAGCGGAGCAGTTTCTGAGGATGGCTGGAGGAGCAGAGTGGAGCAGCTGGTAAAGCAGAGCAGTTCGTGGAGAAGGCAGAAGCAGAACCCACGGAGAGGCAGGGCAGTTGGCCCCGGACCACGTAAGGTGCCCCTTTCTACCCAGGCTGGGGGGAGGGACCTCTACAGATAAACTCTCAAACTCTGGGGTGGCATTGACCAGAGACTTTTGGGTTGTTGGACTCTGGGGTGATTGGACTTAAAACCCTAAGGGGAAAAGGGGCAGTGCCAAACGTACTTGGAGGTGGGTTTTTGTTTATGGTTTGTGTTATAACCCTGTTTGTGGTGTTTCTCCAATGGGATGCCGCATTGATTCCTTCCTTTATTAAAAAGATTTTGCTACACTCAGACTCCATGCTTGTGAGAGGGGAAGTATTGCCTCCTAGAGGCGCCCAGGGGGGTGTGGTATGTGAGTGTCCCAGGTCACTGGGTGGGGGCTCGAGCCGGTTATGCATTGTGTTACTGAAACGGAACACCTGGATATTGAACCCGGCCCTTGTTGCTGCCAACTCAGAGGGGCAGAAGGGTTACATTTTTTGGGGGCTCGTCCGGGATCCCTGGGTCAGTACCCCTCGCAAGCACCTGTTGAGTGTTCCACTGAATTGGGAAATAATTGTGTTTATATTTTGAGGAAACTACTGTTTTTATAATGGCTAATATGTCGGGTTTGTTGGGCCCCAGTCCTGCAGCCTCTAGCTCAGGGGCGGCAGACTCAGCCTATGATTGGGCAAAAGCACTGGGGCATATATTGGAAAAGATTGTGTTGGCCTATGCTACGTCGAACTCTTGTCGTAAGTTAAGGTTATTTGATGGGGAAGAGGAATTTGAACTCTGGTCGGAGCATACTACTGAAATGCTGCGGGAGTGGGCCGTACCCGATGTCGAAAAGCGACGATGTCTAATAGAGAGCCTTAGTGGCCCAGCATTAGATGTAATTTGCACCCTGAAGCTCACTGACCCTGAGGTCAGTGTGAAGGACTGCCTAGAGGCCCTTGATAATACCTTTGGGAGCGTAGAGGGCCCTGAGGACAGTTACTGTAAATTCATTAATTCCCAACAGCAAAGGGGTGAGAAAATTTCAGCCTATATACAGAGGCTGGAGAGACTACTTCAGAGAGCTGTTATGAGGGGAGCAGTGACTGCTGAGCAGATGGATCAGACCAGACTGGCTCAAGTTGTAAGAGGGACTCAGTATCGGAACCCAATCCTACTTCATCTCCGACTGAGAGAACGGCAGGAACATCCCCCAAGTTACTTCCAGCTGATAAAGGAGATCAGGGAAGAAGAAGAAAGGCAGGCAGCCAGCGAGTGTTGGGAAGCCCAAACATTGGGGCCAGCCAGCACGATGCCACCGCCAATGGCCAGTGTACTGATGGTGAGCACCACAGAGGAACTTGCCCAACAAATGCAGGTCCTGACAGAACGGATAGCTGAGCTGCAAAGCATCATTGACCGAGCTAAGATTTCCAGGAATAAGGAGCCTCAGACTGTGATGATAGAGAAGTCAGTATCTAGAGTCACCGTCCCACCTTGCTGAATGGGGAAAGGACAATTCTTTTGCTACCGGTGTGGTCAGGATGGGCACAGTGCTGCTAACTGCCATAAGAAAGAGAACCCCTCCTTAGTGTATAAAAAGCTGAGGATTAGTTGGAAGAGATCCAGTAGCTGCCAGAAGATCTGGGGACAGAGACCACCTAGGCCTAGAAGATTTGAAGATTCCCCCAGAAGAGACCATCCAGCTGGGATCCCTGCAGGACTGATAGGGCCTCGAGCAGAGGTCATGGTGAGGATTAAAGGGGCGGAGTGTAAAGCCGTGCTTGACACTGGATCTCAAGTGACTATTATATTTCAGTCATTCTACCAACAGATGCTTAGGCACCTGCCCATACAGCCACTGACTGGCATTGGTCTGTGTGGCCTCAGCATGGATGAATACCCCTATCAAGGGTATGTCATAGTGCACCTGGAATTCCCAGAGGAGGTTGCTGTGGTAAAGCAAGAGGTGGACACCGCTGCCTTAATATGCCCTGACCCGAAAGGGACCTCTGATGTGTCTGTGCTGATAGGGACCAACTCCAGCCTCTTCAAGGTGCTCGCGGATTACTGCAGACAACGGGCTGGGGACCAGTACCTGAGTGCCCTGATGATCCATACGCTTTGTGCTGAAGCCTATAGGAAGATTGAGAGCACCAAGAAGGAGACATCTGAGCTACCGATTGGGGCACTGAAGTACATGGGTACAACCCCCTTAGTAGTGCCTGCAAGGACAGAGCAAGAAGTACTTGTCATGAGTACCAGGCTGAAAGGCAGTAAAGGGGCATTAGCAATGATAGAGCAGCCGGCTGAAGGAGAGCTCCCGGAAGGAGTGCTGGTCCCCAGTGGAGTCATAACCCTACCTGCTGAAGCCCAGGAAAAGGTGACTATACTGATTGCTAATGAAACAAGTAGAGATGTTATTGTGAGGCAAGGACAAAAGATAGCAGACCTCTTTGAGCCTGAATCAATTGTAAAACCCCAGTGTGAGACTCAAGTGCCAACAATAGACCCAGCAAAGTTTGACTTTGGAGATTCACCATTGTCCGAGGAGTGGAAAGATCGCCTAAGAAGGAAACTTTGTGAAAGATCCAAGGTGTTCTCATTGCATGAGTGGGATGTGGGATGTGCAAAAGGAGTAGAGCACAACATCAGACTACATGACTCTCGACCTTTCAGAGAGAGATCTAGGAGGCTTGCTCTCTCCGAGATGGAAGATGTGCGACAACATTTTCAAGAGCTGGCTGCAAATGGCATCATTACAGAGTCCCGCAGCTCATACGCCTCGCCCATTGTGGTGGTCCATAAAAAGAATGGGAAAATCCGGATGTGTATTGACTACCGCACCCTAAACCGCCGTACTGTGGTTGACCAGTACACAATGCCTCGAGTTCAAGATGCCTTAGACTGTTTGCTGGGAAGCCAGTGGTTCTCTGTGTTGGATCTTCGGAGTGGATACTACCAGATCCCTCTGGGTGAAGAAGATAAGGAGAAGACAGCCTTCATCTGCCCGTTAGGGTTTTATCAGTTCGAACGCATGCCTCAAGGGATTTCTGGAGCACCTGCCACATTTCAACATCTTATGGAGAAAGTTGTGGGAGACATGAATTTACTGCAAGTGTTAGTTTATTTGGATGACCTGACTGTGTTTGGAAGAACTTTGGAGGAGCATGAAGAAAGACTTCTTAAAGTGCTTGATAGGCTGGAGGATTATGGTTTGAAGCTTTCAATTGACAAATGCCAGTTCTGCAGGACCTCGGTGAAGTATGTAGGGCACATCGTGTCCCAAGAGGGTGTGAGTACTGATCCTGATAAAATAGAAGCACTCACTACATGGCCACGTCCAAGCAACTACAGAGAACTCAAGACCTTCCTTGGGTTTAGTGGTTATTACCGCAGATTTGTGAAAAACTATGCTACAATTGTAAAACCCCTCAATGATCTTACCAGGGGATATCAGTCCAGCAAGGACAAATCTAAGACCAATAATAAAAGGCCTTCCATGCAGAGACACTATGGCCCCTTCGAACCCTTTGGGCCACGGTGGGATGAGAGATGTGAAAGGGCTTTTCGAGCAATCATTACTTGCCTAACTCATGCCCCAGTCCTAGCATTTGCTGACCCAAGCAAGCCATTTATCCTGCATACTGATGCCAGTTTGGAGGGTCTGGGGGAAGTACTGTACCAGGAAGTGGAAGGCAAGCGTAAACCTGTAGCCTTTGCCAGCCGAGGACTGTCTGATAGTGAAACCTGCCATCCCACCCACAAGCTGGAGTTCTTGGCCTTGAAATGGGCCATCACTGAGAAATTTCGAGACTACTTGTATGGGGCTCAGTTCCAGGTGTGGACAGACAACAACCCACTGACTTATGTGTTAACAAGTGCTAAACTGGATGCTACAGGGCAAAGATGGGTGGCCGCTTTGGCTAGCTATGACTTCAGCATTCAATACCGATCAGGGAGAAGCAATGTAGATGCAGATGCATTGTCCAGGTGTCCACAGGCACCATGACTTGCTGTGATACCCACGGATGGAGTGAGAGCTATTTGCAGTGTAAGTTGCCGAGAGCCGGAGGCCCATGAGAGCCTTCATGGATGTGTTGCTGAAACTTTGGGCCTACCCCTTGAATGCGTGCCTTCTGCTTCAGTAAACTATATTGCTTTGGACCAATCTCCCTTGCCCATGCTCAATACGGCTGACTGGCAAGAGGCCCAGCTGCAAGATATTGACATTCGTGATACACTACTTGCCAAAAGAGAGGGGCGAGGCCCAGCTGAGGTTGTCCCACCTACCCCAGAGGGCAAACTACTATTGAGAGAATGGACCAAACTAAAACTGATTCAGGGAGTGCTACACCGCACGACCACAGACCCTCTACAAAAGCAACGGAATCAACTAGTGCTGCCAAAAGATTACAGAACCCTGGCCATGAGGGCCCTGCATGATGACTTTGAACATTTAGGGATGGAGAGAACCCTGGAACTTATCCGCAGTAGATTCTATTGGCCACAGATGGCTGAAGATGTTCGCAGGAAATGTGAGACCTGTGCGCGATGTGTTCAAAGGAAAACTCTGCCCACGAGGGCTGCATATCTGAAGAACATCACCAGCAACAAACCTCTGGAGCTGGTTTGCATTGATTTCTTGTCTTTAGAAGTGGACAAGAGGAATATTGGGAACATCCTAGTAGTGACCGACCATTACACGCGATATGCGCAGGCATATCCCACACATGATCAGAGGGCCACCACTGTCGCTCGAGTAGTGTGGGAAAAATATTTCTCAGTCTATGGATTCCCAGCCAGGATACACTAGAATCAGGGACGAGATTTTGAGAGTCACCTTCTGAAGGAGGTGCTGAGGATAGCAGGTATTAAAAAGTCGAGGACAACGCCTTACCACCCACAAGGTGACCCTCAACCAGAAAGGTTCAACCGAACCCTATTGGATATGTTAGTTACTTTGCGGCCAGAGCAGAAGGCAACCTGGAGCCAACATGTTGCATTTCTGGTGCACGCCTACAATGCCACAAAGAACGATGCTACGGGGGTCACCCCATATCTCTTGATGTTTGGGCGAGAACCAAGACTACCCATAGATTTGTGCTTTGGTGTATCGGAGGATGGCGATAGCTATGAAACCCATCAGCAATATGTATCCCGACTACGAGAAAAGCTACAGGATGCTTATCACTTAGCTACGTCTGCAGCTCGGAAGAACGCAGACCGCAACAAACAGCGATATGATGCTAGGGTGTGTCTGCAAGAGCTCCAGCCAGGGGACAGAGTCCTGCTGCGAAATTTGAGTATTGCTGGCAAACACAAGATAGCTGACAGATGGAAGGCAATACCTTACTTAGTGATGGAAAAGCTAGGAGACCTGCCAGTCTACAAGATCAAACCTGAAGAGGGTCCAGGGCAGACCAAAACCGTGCATAGAAACCTTTTGCTCCCTGTGGGAGAATTGGTAGGCAGCCCTTATGAGATGGGCCACAACAGGGCAACTGGGAAGAACGAAGGTGCTGTACCAAAGCCGCCTTCCAACTTGGACAGCCGGCCTCCTGCAGCTAACCTATCCCTACTCAGCACATCTGACAGTGAGTCTGAGGAGGAAGACACAACCATGGTGTATCCTGGGATGAAGACAAGATTTCAGTCTCGATCCGCTGAATCAGAAGAGAGCACATCCTCTTCCGCCCTAAACCCTATGGCAGAAGTATTTAGGCCCATTCCTGACATCCCTGAGCCACTGGTGGGACCCCCGTGTAATGACTTACACAGGCTATTGGACAGTGGTGATATACAGATGGAGGATGTCCAGAGCACCTGCGACCCTCCACTGTTAGGACTAGAAATGCAGGAGCCTATGCCAGCAACTGAGGGGAACTCACAGGAAACCTCCCCATCCGTCACTCAAGAGGATGTCCCCCCTACCATAGCAACAGAGATTCTCAATAGGCGAGACAGGGTAATAAGACCAGTGAAACGGTTAACTTACGATGCACCTGGGGTGGTTAGTGAGGAGCCTATACATTTAGCACACAGGTTTGTGAAAGCTAAAGTAGGCTATCTAATGCCTTTTGGAGGGGACCAATAAGTTGGTATAGTAGGGAATGTGATTTGTCGGGACGACAAATTCTTGGCTGGGAGGAGGATGTAAGCAGAGTCAGGATAAGCTCTACCCTGACATCTGGTGGAAAGAATTTCAGAGAGTGTATTTGCATAGGCACGCCTACCCTATCCCATACTGCCGAGCTGTGGGACTGCTTGGTGACAAATGACTCACCCTCAGTTGGGTGGTACTTGCTAGACAAGGGACATGGGTTCCAAAACCCAGTGAATTGAGAGAGAGGCTGGGGATAGGTATCTATGCCTGGTGGTGCAGTTGCCTTGGGGAGACAGAAGCCCCAGTTGCACCTCCTCCTCTCTCCACTGTGGAATGTCAGAGTTGATTTTTTTTTTCCTTCAAGAATCTAAACACAGGTTGCTGAGCTGAACTCACTTTGGGCTAATGGTGCACTAGCACTGGGGCTCCCCCACAAAGAGCTGAGATCACTAAGAGTTGAAATCACTAAAGAGCTGAAATAACTGAGCTGAGAGCACTGAGTACTGTGCTAACTAGTGGGGGAGCCTGAAGTTATACTGTGGAACAGAGCAGCTGGTGGAGTGGAGCAGTTGCGGGGACGGCTGGAGCGGACCACGGGACAGCTGGTGGCAGCAGAGCGGCTGGCAGAGCGGAGTAGCTGTGGGATGGGTGGAGCGGCCCACAGAGTGAGCGGAGCCGAGCAGTTTGCAGAGCAGCTCATGGAGCAGAGCAGCTGCTGGAGCGGAGCAGTTTCTGAGGATGGCTGGAGGAGCAGAGTGGAGCAGCTGGTAAAGCGGAGCAGTTCGTGGAGAAGGCAGAAGCAGAACCCACGGAGAGGCAGGGCAGTTGGCCCCGGACCACGTAAGGTGCCCCTTTCTACCCAGGCTGGGGGGAGGGACCTCTACAGATAAACTCTCAAACTCTGGGGTGGCATTGACCAGAGACTTTTGGGTTGTTGGACTCTGGGGTGATTGGACTTAAAACCCTAAGGGGAAAAGGGGCAGTGCCAAACATACTTGGAGGTGGGTTTTTGTTTATGGTTTGTGTTATAACCCTGTTTGTGGTGTTTCTCCAATGGGATGCCGCATTGATTCCTTCCTTTATTAAAAAGATTTTGCTACACTCAGACTCCGTGCTTGCGAGAGGGGAAGTATTGCCTCCTAGAGGCGCCCAGGGGGGTGTGGTATGTGAGTGTCCCAGGTCACTGGGTGGGGGCTCGAGCCGGTTATGCATTGTGTTACTGAAACGGAACCCCTGGATACTGAACCCGGCCCTTGTTGCTGCCAACTCAGAGGGGCAGAAGGGTTACATAATTCTATTACAAAATTGGTTCAATGCCACAAACCTAAAATCATTAATGTTTAGGCTGGTAGACTGTGATCTCACTTACCACTAAAAATTGTAAGTAACTTCATAGTTGGGTGAAATGCTCTTTTCCACTTACACTACAAGGAAATTTTGCACATTGGACTCATGGACTGCAGCTGGGAGGGGGCATGATTTTTGTGGCACATACACCACCTCTGCAACCAACGTTTGCTATCTCACTCCATAACACCACACACAGAGCAAACTTTTATCTCTCAGGACCAGAATATACTGTGGAGAAGATCTAATGGCATAAACTTAAGGAGAGGGAATCCAGCACTAACAACATTTCTAAAAGATTCAAAAATGTCACTGTTTTCACACACCAGGAACAACAGAAAGGAAATCAACTGGTGCCGGCAAGTAAGAAGCAAACAAACATCCATTCCCACCTCCCACACACATTTGGTGTTTGGAACCCGTACCTCTTAATGGTGAATACTTTTCAGCCGAGGGTCAAGCCCTCAGACCTCAAATGCCAGGTACAGTTACTCTGTCCTTGATCCAAAATAAACAGGAGAATACACTGGATTACTCTTGCCCCAATAACAAAGAGACTGGAGATCCCACAGCAGCTGAAATGATCTTTTGGACAAGCACTCCCATCATGCAATCCGGGGTGGGTGGAACCATGCAAATAACATACCCCCAAAACGCCTTTACAACAGATCACCAACAGATGGCAGGGTAGAGTTCATACAGACCCTGCTTAAACTAGATTGTGGCAAAGATTAAAAAACACTGAACGTTAAAACTCACCAAACACGGGTCAATCCATCCTCATTGTCGTACCCGCTCCTTACACTCCACACCTGAATGTATCCCTCACATGGACAACATACCCTCCTAACTCAGTGCCTGTATGTTAACCTTTTACCCCCAGTTGGGGCTATTGCAGATTATGTATTCCGTACGCCACTCAATCTTAAACCGAACTTCACATCCCCTTGGTAACCTGTATGTTGTTCCCTGATCACCAGAAACTTCTATGCCTAAACACTGTACCATACACTTTTTTTCTTTGAACATCATCTTAATAAAATGTTGACATTTGTTCGAGATCCCAGCTCCTGTTCCTTTGCAAAGCGTGTGCATTTGCTCTGGGTTTGCTCTTCTAAGACAGCGGTGTCATAAACAGATAGCTAAGGGTTAATGTCTCTTTCACCTGAAGCACCTGACCAGAGGACCAATCAGGAAACCGGATTTTTCCAACTTTGGGTGGAGGGAATTGTGTGTCTGAGTCTTTTGTCTGCCTGCCTGCTTTCTCTGAGCTTTGGAGAAGTAGTTCTACTTTCTAATTTTCTGTTTCTAAGTGTAAGGACAAAGAGATCAGATAGTAAGTTCTATGGTTTCTTTTCTTTGGTATTTGCATGAATATAAGTGCTGGAGTGCTTTGATTTGTCTTCTTTTTGAATAAGGCTGTTTATTCAATATTCTTTTAAGCAATTGACCCTGTGTTGTATCATCTTAATACAGAGAGCACATTTGTATGTATTTTTCTTTCTTTTTATATAAAGCTTTCTTTTAAGACCTGTTGAAGTTTTCTTTACTTCAGGGAAATTGAGTCTGTACTCACCAGGGAATTGGTGGGAGGAAGAAAACGGGGAGATCTGTGTGTTGGATTGCTAGCCTGATTTTGCATTCCCTCTGGGGGAATAGGAAAGTACTTTTTGTTTCCAGGATTGGGAACAGAGAGGGGGGAGTCTCTCTGTGTAGTTTCACAGAGCTTGTGTCTGTGTATCTCTCCAGGAGCACCTGGAGGGGGGAAGGGAAAAAGGATTATTTCCCTTTGTTGTGAGACTCAAGGGATTTGGGTCTTGGGGTCCCCAGGGAAGGTTTTTCAGGGGGACCAGAGTGCCCCAAAACACTCTAATTTTTTGGGTGGTGGCAGCAGGTACCAGGTCCAAGCTGGTAACTAAGCTTGGAGGTTTTCATACTAACCCCCATATTTTGGACGCTAAGGTCCAAATCTGGGACTAAGGTTATGATATGAGTGGCAGCCGGTGGGATATAGACAGAATCAAGAAGCCAGTAGGAATATTATATTTTTCTTTTCTCTGCTAAGGGCTTTTTAGCAGAGAGAAACAGTTGGTTTTAAAAAGGGAACCAGAGAGAATTTTTTTTTCTCTGCTCTCTCTGGCAGTTTGTGGCTTGCATGTTAAGCGAGAAGCCATTAAGAGACTGTTGAGGGTCTTTTGTCATGCAATAGCCCTCCCATTAGGAGGCAAGTACCAGCACTTATATGCATGCAAATAAAGTGGTTTTTCTGGTTTACTTTCATTGAACATTAGCTAGAGAGAGAAAAGGAAAAAAGCACTGTTGCTAGGCAGACTTCAGGAGGCAACAGAGCCTGCAGTTCAGAAGATAAACACCGGAGGGCACCCCAACACAAGAAAACAGGAATCATGACTTCTAAGGCAAAAATTGAGGCCGAAAAACAATTCAGAGAAGCTGAACACAGGCGACAACTGGAAATAAAACAAAAAGAGATGGAGATGAAAGAAAGAGAAGAACAGATCAAAGAGGCAGCCTACCAAAGAGAACAGGCAGCCTACCAAAGAGAACAGGCAGCCAAGGAGGCAGCACACAAAAGAAAACTAGAAGAAGAAGAGTTGGCCCACAGAAGGAAGCAAGAAGAAGAGGAGGCGGCCCACCACCGAGAACTGGAAAAACAACAAAAAGAGAATGAAGAGAAGGAAAAACAGAGAAAACATGAACTGGAGTTGGCAAAAGCTGGGCTGCCTGTGCCAGCCAACCCTAACAACCCGGCGCCAAATATTGCTCCACAGCACAGGAAATTTCCCACCTACAAGGCAGGTGATGACACCGAGGCCTTCTTGGAAAATTTTGAAAGAGCCTGTCTTGGGTACAGCATTCCCAAAGACCAGTACATGGTAGAATTGAGGTCACAGCTCAGTGGACCTTTAGCAGAGGTGGCAGCTGAAATGCCTAAGCAGCAAATGAATGACTATAAACTTTTTCAAACCAAGGCCAGATACAGGATGGGGATAACCCCAGATCATGCCCGTCGGCGCTTCAGAACCCAAAAGTGGAAACCAGAGGTGTCATTTCCCAAACACGCCTACTACATTGCAAAAAACTATGAGGCCTGGATAACAGGAAACAACATTAAAACCTTGGAAGAACTAAACCTCCTCATACAAATGGAGCAGTTCTTGGATGGTGTTCCTGAAGACATCACACGGTACATACAAGATGGAAATCCCAAAGATATCGCTGAGGCGGGGGAGATTGGAGCCAAATGGATGGAACTGGCAGAAAGCAAGAAAGCTACTGTCAAGGGGAACGATTACCCCAGGGGGCACACAGACCATAAACCCTACAACCGAGGACAGCCAAAGACCCCACATACCACCCAAGTAAAGCCACAGATACCCTACCCTTCAACCTCACCAGTCTCCAGTAACTCACCTCGGCCCAGTGACCCATCAGATGGAAGATGCTTTAAGTGTAATGAACTGGGACATATCAAGGCCAACTGTCCCAAGAACACCATGCGAGTGCAATTCATTACACCACCATCACACCAAAGATCCCCAGGCCCGGATGCCTCTCAAATACCCTTGGAGCGAAGGGAAAATTTGAGAGTGGGCGGAAAGAAGGTTACTGCGTGGAGAGACACGGGGGCACAAGTGTCAGCTATCCACCAATCCTTCGTTGACCCCAAATTCATCAACCCAAAGGCCCAAGTGACCATTTACCCCTTCATGTCACAAGCTGTAGACTTGCCTACAGCTCAACTGCCTGTTCAGTACAAAGGCTGGTCAGGAATGTGGACTTTTGCAGTCTATGACAATTATCCTATCCCCATGCTACTGGGGGAAGACTTGGCCAACCAGGTGAGGCGGGCCAAGAGAGTGGGAATGGTTACACGTAGCCAAACCAGGCAAGCTTCCAGACCCATTCCTGTTCCTGAGCCGTCCACAGAGGCCCCGTCTGTGTTACCAGAGACCCAGACAGAGGTAGTGGACCCGGATTCCATGCCAACCACTGAAACAGCCACAGCACCTCCAGTCCCAGGCCCGGAACTGGAACAGCAACCAGCACCAGCAAGTGCAACCCCATCTTCAAACTCAACGCCAGAGGGCGCCAGCGAGCCAAAACTGGCAGAAGCAACAGACAGCCATACCCAAAAGGCTCAGCCAGAGCCTGAAATACCCTCAGGTGCACCAGCGGAGAGCGGTTCACCAGCAACGGAAACAACCCCATCACCTACATCGCTTCCAGAGGGACCAAGCCCAAGTCCACAGTCTGAGGAAGAACTGGTGACCCCAGCCTCAAGGGAACAGTTCCAGACTGAGCAGGAAGCAGATGACAGCCTTCAGAAAGCTTGGGCGGCGGCACAGAGCACCCCACCGCCTCTCAGCTCTTCTAATCGATCCCGGTTTGTTATAGACCAAGGACTTTTATACAAGGAAATTCTTTCTGGTGGACACCGGGAAGAATGGCAGCCGCAAAAACAGTTGGTGGTTCCAACTAAGTACCGAGGGAAGCTCTTAAGCTTAGCCCATGATCATCCCAGTGGCCATGCTGGGGTGAACAGAACCAAAGACCGGTTGGGGAAGTCCTTCCACTGGGAGGGGATGGGCAAGGATGTTGCCAAGTATGTCCGGTCTTGTGAGGTATGCCAAAGAGTGGGAAAGCCTCAAGACCAGGTCAAGGCCCCTCTCCAGCCACTCCCCATAATTGAGGTCCCATTTCAGCGAGTAGCTGTGGATATTCTGGGTCCTTTCCCAAAAAAGACACCCAGAGGAAAGCAGTACGTACTGACTTTAGTGGACTTTGCTACCCGATGGCCAGAAGCAGTAGCTCTAGGCAACACCAGGCTAACACTGTGTGCCTGGCCCTAACAGACATCTTTGCCAGGGTAGGTTGGCCCTCTGACATCCTTACAGATTCTGGGTCTAATTTCCTGGCAGGGACCATGGAAAAACTGTGGGAAACTCATGGGGTGAATCACTTGGTTGCCACCCCGTACCACCATCAAACCAATGGCCTGGTTGAAAGGTTCAATGGAACCTTGGGGGCCATGATACGAAAATTCATCAACGAATTCTCCAATAATTGGGACCTAGTGTTGCAGCAGTTGCTGTTTGCCTACAGGGCTGTACCACATCCCAGTTTAGGGTTTTCACCATTTGAACTGGTGTATGGTCACGAGGTTAAGGGGCCATTACAGTTGGTGAAGCAGCAATGGGAGGGGTTTACGCCTTCTCCAGGAACTAACATTCTGGACTTTGTAAGCAACCTACAAAGCACCCTCCGACACTCTTTAGTCCTTGCTAAAGAGAACCTAAAGGATGCTCAAGAAGAGCAAAAGGCCTGGTATGACAGACATGCCAGAGATCGGTCCTTCAAGGTAGGAGACCAGGTTATGGTCTTGAAGGCGCAACCGGCCCATAAGATGGAAGCATCATGGGAAGGGCCATTCACGGTCCAAGAGCGCCTGGGAGCTGTAAACTACCTCATAGCATTTCCCAATTCCTCACTAAAGCCTAAAGTGTACCATGTTAATTCTCTCAAGCCTTTCTATTCCAGAGACTTACAGGTTTGTCAGTTTACAGTCCAGGGAGATGATGCTGAGTGGCCTGACGGTGTCTACTACGACGGGAAAAAAGACGGTGGCGTGGAAGAGGTGAACCTCTCAACCACCCTGGAACGTCTGCAGCGGCAACAAATCAAGGAGCTGTGCGCTAGCTTCGCCCCATTGTTCTCAGCCACCCCAGGACGGACTGAACGGGCATACCACTCCATTGATACAGGTAATGCTTACCCAATCAGAACCCCACCCTACCGGGTGTCTCCTCATGCCCAAGCTGCTATAGAACGGGAGATCCAGAACATGCTACAAATGGGTATAATCCGCCCATCTACCAGTGCATGGGCATCTCCAGTGGTTCTGGTACCCAAACCAGATGGGGAAATACGCTTTTGCGTGGACTACCGTAAGCTAAATGCGGTAACTCGTCCGGACAACTATCCAATGCCACGCACCGATGAGCTATTGGAAAAGTTGGGACGTGCCCAGTTCATCTCTACAATAGACTTAACCAAGGGGTACTGGCAAGTACCGCTAGATGAACCTGCCAAGGAGAGGTCAGCATTCGTCACCCATGCGGGGGTGTATGAATTCAATGTCCTTCCTTTCGGCCTTCGAAATGCACCCGCCACCTTCCAGAGGCTGGTAGATGGTCTACTAGCTGGACTGGGAGACTTTGCAGTTGCCTACCTCGATGATGTGGCCATTTTTTCCGACTCCTGGCCCGAACACCTACTACACCTGGAAAAGGTCTTTGAGCGCATCAGGCAGGCAGGACTAACTGTTAAGGCCAAAAAGTGTCAAATAGGCCAAAACAGAGTGACTTACCTGGGGCACCAGGTGGGTCGAGAAACCATGAACCCCCTACAGGCCAAGGTGGATGCTATCCAAAAGTGGCCTGTCCCACGGTCCAAGAAGTAGGTCCAATCCTTCTTAGGCTTGGCCAGATACTACAGGCGATTTGTACCCCACTACAGCCAAATCGCTGCCCCACTGACAGACCTGACCAAAAAGACCCAGCCAAATGCAGTTAAGTGGACTGATGAGTGTCAAAAGGCCTTTACCCAACTTAAGGCAATGCTCATGTCTGACACTGTGCTCAGGGCCCCGGATTTTGACAAGCCATTCCTAGTAACCACAGATGCATCTGAGCGTGGTATAGGAGCGGTGCTCATGCAGGAAGCAACAGATCACAACTTCCATCCTGTCGTGTTTCTCAGCAAGAAACTGTCTGAGAGGGAAAGTCACTGGTCAGTCAGTGAAAAGGAATGCTATGCCATTGTGTACGCCCTGGAAAAGCTACGCCCATATGTTTGGGGACGGCGGTTCCAACTACAAACTGACCATGCTGCACTAAAGTGGCTTCATACTGCCAAGGGGAACAACAAGAAACTTCTTCGTTGGAGTTTAGCTCTCCAAGATTTTAATTTTAAAATTCAGCACATCACAGGAGCTTCTAACAAAGTAGCTGATGCACTCTCCCGTGAGAGTTTCCCAGAATTCAGTAGTTAAAAAGTGTTCTTAAAATGTAGAAGTATGTTAGTTATATACTTAGGGGTATATGTAAAGGTGCATGTGTTGTATTAATCTGTTTATTTTAAAGTTCTAGAAGGAAATCGCCGCCAGTGAGCTTCCCCACTGTCTGCAATTTGGGGGGCGTGTCATAAACAGATAGCTAAGGGTTAATGTCTCTTTCACCTGAAGCACCTGACCAGAGGACCAATCAGGAAACCGGATTTTTCCAACTTTGGGTGGAGGGAATTGTGTGTCTGAGTCTTTTGTCTGCCTGCCTGCTTTCTCTGAGCTTTGGAGAAGTAGTTCTACTTTCTAATTTTCTGTTTCTAAGTGTAAGGACAAAGAGATCAGATAGTAAGTTCTATGGTTTCTTTTCTTTGGTATTTGCATGAATATAAGTGCTGGAGTGCTTTGATTTGTCTTCTTTTTGAATAAGGCTGTTTATTCAATATTCTTTTAAGCAATTGACCCTGTGTTGTATCATCTTAATACAGAGAGCACATTTGTATGTATTTTTCTTTCTTTTTATATAAAGCTTTCTCTTAAGACCTGTTGAAGTTTTCTTTACTTCAGGGAAATTGAGTCTGTACTCACCAGGGAATTGGTGGGAGGAAGAAAACGGGGAGATCTGTGTGTTGGATTGCTAGCCTGATTTTGCATTCCCTCTGGGGGAATAGGAAAGTACTTTTTGTTTCCAGGATTGGGAACAGAGAGGGGGGAGTCTCTCTGTGTAGTTTCACAGAGCTTGTGTCTGTGTATCTCTCCAGGAGCACCTGGAGGGGGGAAGGGAAAAAGGATTATTTCCCTTTGTTGTGAGACTCAAGGGATTTGGGTCTTGGGGTCCCCAGGGAAGGTTTTTCAGGGGGACCAGAGTGCCCCAAAACACTCTAATTTTTTGGGTGGTGGCAGCAGGTACCAGGTCCAAGCTGGTAACTAAGCTTGGAGGTTTTCATACTAACCCCCATATTTTGGACGCTAAGGTCCAAATCTGGGACTAAGGTTATGATAAGCGGGGGGGCCGATTGAACCACAGGTGCTTGCCTGCTGCAGACGCGGATCCAAGGCTGAACCTCATCCCCCACAAGCTGAAGGCTTAACTGAAAACAGTTTAAGAAGTGCTCCCATCTCCGGCACTCAGCTACCCAGCTCCCAATTGGGTCCAAACCCTAAATAGATCCCTTTTACCCTTTATAAGCTGTAAAATCCTGTGACCAGGGCAGCTGCCTAGCTGCCTGCACATCTGCCTGCATCTACCTGCCAGCGTGAGAGCTCGAAAGGCACTAATCCGGATAGTGGCGGCTGGGTGGCACGGGGGTTGAAGAGCCAGCAGAGTGGTGCAGTGGAAGCATGCTGGGCCTGTAACCCAGAGGTTGACAAATCAAAACCATTCTCTGCTATGTGTGCACTTGTCGCATTTCCCTCTTGCCTTTGAAACGATCAAAACTGTCTTGGTTGCCAGCCCATCTCTGTCTGCCATGCGCCTAGGCAGCAGCAGTACTGTCTCAGGAGAGCAGCTCCCACCCTAATTTTGTGAGGCCATTATCTCTTGTAGTGGAAAGAAAGTAGAATTGTGGTTGGACTTTTGCTATTCCTGTTCAGTGGCTGTGAGGCAACCCTTACTGATAATGGTAGGGGAAGAGTTCTCTCTTCTGCATTGATTCTGCAATTTTTTGTTGTGTCCTTTCTCCCCAACCCTTCAAGGCAGGCAGGCTGGCTTGGTGGCTTGGGGAGGTGGGTCAAGCCTGGTTTCTTTTGGCAGATACTTGGTTGAGAACTGGTGCTGTATGGTGTCTCTCCTTAGTCATCTCTTGTCTAAACTGAGCAGCCCTAATGTCTGTAGTCTTGTCTCATACTTTGGAAGCCTGCTATTTGCTCCCTTTCCGTTGCAAAAACTGACTATTTAGTCCTACCCTTTCTTTCCAAACTTCTAACCAGTTACTGATCCATGGATGAGATGGCCGAAGCTGTCTGAAATAGCTTATGACTGCAAGTGGCAACCTCAGGGCAGACTGTTAAGAAGCAGAGCACAATCCCCAAACTGGTTGTGTGTTCTAGACTTACATTTCACCAAGTGTCAGATTAGGGATGATGTCCCTTTTATGACTTTTTAAACCAAACTTGCTATTTTTGCATCATTTAAGCGTTCTATGCAGAGGACTAGAAATGTTTTTATTAACCTGTATGTTAGATCATTTTAACATTGGCTGGAATCAAAATGTTAAATTAGTTCTTACCACTTTAATAACTGATACTTTCTCTATCTCAGGATTAGCTATTAAACTGATTTTTGGACTGGGGAGATGGAATAGCAGCTTCCTCCATCCACTGCACACATCACCCTGTTATTGTGGGGCTCAATCCCCAGGAGCGGTGGACCTCCCTCTGAGGAGAATATCATGGTTGAAGAGCAGTGAAGAAAAGTGGTGTTGTCTGTGTTCCCATTTGGTTTGTACTGAGTATGGTTTTGAGTCGTTTCTAACTCTTTCATCAGTTATTAGTAACATCTTATTATTAGGCCTCTGAGTTGAAAGGCTGCTCTTGCAGGTTTTACTTTGTCGTTGTTTGTAGGTCAAACAGCTGCTTTCTTAGGCCTGGTCTGCAATACGCGTTTAAACAGAATTTAGCAGCGTTAAACCGAATTAACCTTGCACCCGTCCACACAATGAAGCCCTTTATATTGCTATAAAGGCCTCTTTAAACCGGTTTCTGTACTCCTCCCTGACGAGAGGAGTAGCACTGAAATCGGTATTGCCATGTCGGATTAGGGTTAGTGTGGCCGCAATTCAATGGTATTGGTCTCCAGGCGGTATCCCACAGTGCACCATTGTGACCGCTCTGGAAAGCAATTTGAACTCGGATGCACTGGCCAGGTAGACAGGAAAAACCTCATGAACTTTTGAACCTCATTTTCTGTTTGCCCAGCATGGAGCTCTGATCAGCACGGGTTGTGATGCAGTCCCAAACCCAAAAAGAGCTCCAGCATGGACCGTATGGGAGATACTGGATCTGATCACTGTATGGGGAGACAAATCTGTTCTATCAGAGCTCCATTACAGAAGATGAAATGACAAAGCATTTGAAAAAATCTCCAGGCTATGATAGACAGAGGCCGCAGCAAGGACTCAGCACAGTGCTGTATGACAAGCGTAACGGAAAGCCAAAGAATGAAATGGACGCTCATGGAGGGAGGGAGGGGGTGATGAGGACTCCAGCTATCCCACAGTCCCAGCAGTCTTTGAAAAGCATTTGCATTCTTGGCTGAGCTCCCAATGCCTGAAGAGTCAAAAACATTTTCCTGGGTGTTTCAGGGTGTATGTTGTCAATTTGCACTCTTCTTCCCCTCCTCCCAAAAGAAAACGGAAAAAGTAGTTTCTCGCCTTTTTTCAATGTCACTCTATGTCTACTGCATGCTGCTGGTAGACGGGGTACTGCACTGCTGAACACCAGTGTCCCCTTCCTGGTGGTAGAGGGTACAATATGACTTGTATCCATAGTCATCATCAGCCCATAAGTGTTCCTGGCTGGCCTCAGTGAGATCAGCCAGGAGTGCCTGGATAAAAATGGGAATGACTAGGAGTCATTCCCAGCAGATGGTATGGAATGGCTGATAACCATTCTCATCATAACAACTAGAGGCTGAGCTCCATCAGCCCGCTCCTTTCATGTCTAAAGAAAAGATTCTGTACTACCTGGACTATCATAGCAGCAGCAGGCTGCATCCCCTTCATTTTGTCTCACTAAAAAGTCAGTGTTTCTTATTCCTGCATTCTTTATTACTTCATCACACAAATGGGGGGACACTGCCACAGTAGCCCAGAAGGGTTGGGGGATGAGGGAAGCAACAATTGGGGTTGTTGCAGGGGCACCTCCTAGAATGACATGCAGGTGATCATTTCTGCAGGATCTCTGGGGCTCTGACCTGGGGTGGCTGTGCTCTCTGGTTCTCTAGTACACTTTCCTGATATTCTAGGCCAGACTGACTCTATTTTTAGACAAAATATAGAGAAAGGAATGACCTGGGGAGTCATTCCCATTTTTGTCCATGCGCCCCCAGCCAACCTCAGCGAGGCTAGTCAGGAGCACCCATGACAGCAGCAGACAGTACAAAACAGCTGATAATCATCATCTCATTGCCAATTTACAATGGCAGATGGTGCAATAGGGATGGTAACCATCTCTGCTACCTTGCAAAAACAAATGAATACTGCTGTGTAGCACTGCAGTACCGTGTCTGTCAGCAGCATCCAGTACACATACGGTGACAGTGACAAAAGGCAAAACAGGCTCCATGGTTGCCATGCTATGGCATCTGCCAGGGCAATCCAGGGAAAAAGGGCACAAAATGATTGTCTGCCGTTGCTTTCACAGAGAGAGGCCTGAGTGATGACATTTACCCAGAATCACCCGCGACACTGTTTTTGCCCCATCAGGCAGTGAGATCTCAACCCAGAATTCCAATGGACGGGGGAGACTGCGGGAACTATGGGATAGCTACGGGATAGCTACCCACAGTACAACGCTTCGGAAATCGACGCTAGCCTCAGTACATGGATGCACACCACCGAATTAATGTGCTTAGTGTGGCTGCGTGCACTCAACTTTATACAATCTCTTTTACAAAACCAGTTTATGTAAAATCGGAATAATCCCGTAGTGTAGACATACCCATAGAGGAGGCAATGTGGTTTGCTCTCTACTTCAGATTTTCTACAGGCAATCAGAGAAAAGAAGCTATAGGAGAGCAGTTTCTAGACACTCTCCCACCCATCTAACACACACACACACACAAGCCTAATTCAATCCTCAGATTGTGGTTTGAAGACCTCAAGCTGCAGAGAATCCTCCAGCAAATGACCCATGACCCATGCTGCAGAGGAAGGCGAAAAACCTCCAGGGCCTCTGCCCATCTGCCCTGGAGGAAAATTCCTTCCCGACTCCAAATATGGCAATCAGTTAAACCCTGAGCATGTGGACCAGACCCACCAGCCAGCACTCAGGATAGACTTCTCTGTAGTAACTCAGATCCCAACCCATCTAACATCCCATCACAGACGACTGGGCATACTTACCTGCTGATTAGGAGGTTAGGAAGTTGCCCCCCTCCCCAGTGTTCTTCTATTCCCACATTACACCTTCCAGGATTTTCAGTGGGTGGCTAGGTGGAAGGTGCTTGCAGGATGGCTTCATCCGCAACAGTGGCTGCCCTTACAGCAGCGGCAGCCACAGCAGCAAGGTCCCTGCCTCCTTTGGCTCAATCTGAACAGAAGTCAATGTACCACTGGGTGTGATAAGCTAATTTTAGGGAGCTTCCTCTCAAGGTGAGCAACTGTCTCCAAAACTTACTGATAAAGAAAAATAACCCCAGGCCCAAAAGCCAGGTCTTAATCAAGCTAATAATTACATCAAGACAGTAGGCCTCAATCATACTAACATATAGTAAAGTAAGAAAAGCTGATTTTCCACTAACTCTCCTGAGGCTCACTCTCTGATTTCTCTATACACTACTATTATCACACTATTATGCTATTAAAATGCTGCCTTTAAGGGACTAGACTAATATAAAGTCCCTTGAATTACTACTGAAATAGATTAACAACTGCTAGGTCACTATAGTTTATTAAGAAGCTTGTGCACGCATAAAAATAACCCTAATGTACTTGGCCAAAGGAACAAACATGTATTTTTGAACCCAAGTTCCTCAAATTTTGCTTGGGAGCACAGCTGCAGAAACCGCAAGTAGGTGGACACCAGGTGCCAAGATCCTGACAAACAAAACAACCTGTAAAAAGGGGAAGTTGCAAAGGGCAAGCTTGCAAAATTAGCTTATTTTATATGTTTTTAGGAAATGGTGTCATTGTATTAACCAAATATGGTATATTCGGATGCATAAGTTCATATGCTAATGTGCGGTTTTTGGCTATATAAACCCAGGTACCACTGCTGTAAGGTAGAGCGACTTCCCCTTGCTAGGGGACTTTGTCGTCTCTCCCTGCATATATGCTTGTATTCTCTGATTAATCAATAAAGGAGCCTCAGGCTGTCTGATCAACTCAACTGAGTGGTGGTCCTTTTCCACGACAATTTGGTGCATTGGCCGGGAACCCACAAGAGGGCTTCTCCTGAATCGGAGGACCGCAGGCAGTCTCCTTCCAACCCCCGGGCCCAATTAAAAGGTAAGAGACCTTTTGAAATCTCTATGGGGCTTGGCAGAGGACTGGTCTGTAGGCTCCGGTTTGGGTAAGTCACAAGCTGGGTTCGAACTTTTAGCCATCAGACAGACCAGATGCCCTTTCTCTAAGGCTTCCGAGATTCTGAGGTTTCGGGGCCTTTCTAAAGGCTCCGCTCCCAAGGTTTCAAAGGTACCCTCGACAGCCCACGGACCGCGCTCCTTTTGGTCCGTCCTGATCCGGGGGATCAGGGGTCCCCTTCCTACCAGGTCTGAGGGGGATCCGGGTATAGCGTTCCAGTTTTTTGTAATTTCGCCTTGACAACTGTGTCAAGAAAGTGCCTGTGTCTGTGTGTGTGAGGGCCAAGCGGCCAGTGTGAATGCAGCTGTGGGAAGACGCCCCGAGCCTCCTGCGAAGCGAAAGCTTGTGACCGGGAGTGTCTCGAAAGCAAGCCCCACAGCTGAGCTTCTGTGTGTGAAATGTTTGTATAAGGCTTCCCAGCTGGCAGGCCTTGGTAAGTGGCTAACCTGTTGGGTGCTTGTGTGTTTCCCCGTCCCTTTTCCCTTCCCTTCTACGACCTATGACCCTGTGACCGCTCCTCGAGCACTGTCCTTTCAGGACCGCAGAGTCCCTATTCTGCCCATTGGAGCAGTAAGCTCCCTTTCCTTCTCGGAGAGGAGGGAAGTCCTTAGGAAAACCGTACCGCTAAGTCCGTAGCTTCAGAAGCATCGTTGGCTTAAGGCTGGTGCTCTGGGCTGACGACAGGCGTGCGGGGACCGCGGGTTCTCCGAGGGGGAGCCCGTCCCATCCTTTACCTCCTTCCTAGTAGGCACCTGCATTCTCCAGGCGGGTCAACAAAACCTACTCCACCTATTTCCCCTGCCCAGGGCAGGCATAGACGCCATCGGTGTAAGAACCGTGGTAATCCTGATTAGCGTTCCCCTGTGTGAGTGGCTTGTGTGAAAGAGGGCTGAAGTGAAAATGGGATCCGGCCAATCTAAAGGGATTCCAATCCCCCCAAAAGGCACTCCTGCTGCTTATATGTATGTACACCGTGGCCCGTCGACATGTAAATACTTGCAAAAATGGAATTGGTATACTAGAGATGATCCAAAACTGCAATTCCCTGTGGAAGGCAGTTTTGACCTTGATAGGATTGTACACCTCAGGGGTGCCCTTGTTGCTAACTCTGTGGGACAGGGACAGTTTGATGCTTATTTTGAGTGGCACGATGAAATGGGTAAAAGGCGTCAGGAGTCTCAAGTTAGGGGGTTAAAAGATACCCAAGAAAAACTAAAAACCCAACTTAAAGAGGCACAGGGAAAATTAAATAGTGCTCAAATTTTGCCAAATCCTCCTTCTTTGGGTATAGTCCCTCTTTGCCCGTCCCAAACACGCCCACAACCGACTGCCCCGAAAAGAATCTATCCTTCACCCCCCTCTGATGAGCTGATTGATCTGTTTTTAGAATGCAGGCAGTGGCCTGATAACCCTAATAGGCCACCCGCTTATAGCCCAGATGCGCAGGCAGGGGGAAGTAGATCGGGAGGAGGAAGTGAGGCAGAGGATAACCGAGGTGATCGTACGGACACCACTCCCTCTTCCTCGGGTTCTGGTGGGCAGACGCCTCCCGGGACCCCTTCAAGTGGGTCCACGCCCCAGTCTGACATGTCTGATGACTTAAGGGAAGCCCTTGCCCTCATAACCACTGGGGAAGTGCTTATGAAAGAATGGCAACAGACAGCACGCGATGAAGACATAGATTGGGAGTTAAAGCAAATTGATTGGGAAAAAGTATCCCCAGAATCCCCGTTACGACGGTTGTCAGGTACCATAGCTAAAATGAGGGAAATGATGACATCACCAAGATATGAATCCCTTCTGAAAAGTTGTTCTCCTATCTCTCTTGCCTCCGAACCTGATGCTGTAGCCTTCAACACCCGCCATAAGACTTGGCTACGCAGGGCTAAGAAAATAACCACCCCGCCCGAAACCGTCACTAATTTTCCCCTCCGGCAGTTGCCCTCGGGCACAGGAGGGACAATGATAGTGCATGCTCCCTGGTCACCAGGTGATCTTTACAACCTTATTGAAAAATTTCCAAAAATCAGGGAAGATCCCGTTAAATTTCAGGAGCAATTGGAAATGATAGCTAAGTGCTATAACCCCTCACATGCTGATATGGAACAGCTGTTATCAGCTATAGTGCCCAAAGAAACCCTTACCCGCCTCTATGCTAGGGCAAACTGGCCAGCTGATGCTGACCGACTGTCAGAAGCTGACTATATCCAAAGAAGGACCAACCTAATTAATGAGGTTCTTAATGTATGTCCAAGAAAAACGGACTGGACCAAAATAAATGCCTGTAAACAAAGTAAGGGAGAAAATCCGGCTGATTATATGGAACGTATAAAGCAAGTGTTTGAAAGACATTCGGGGATTACTAATGCAGAACAAACGGCCACACAAGCTATAGTGGCGGCCTTTGTGCAGGGACTCTTGCCAAAGGTAGGAGAGCAGTTAAAGGTTAACTTAGTGGATTGGGAAGGTAAAAATCTGGAAGAAATTCTGGCAGCAGCACAGCATTTTCACAGGCAGTTAGAAAGAAGGAAAGACGAAACAGAATCTAAGCTTATGGCTTTACAGATCCAAAGCATGCAAAATTTTGCTGGCAAAGGGCCCAGGCGAAGAACAAAACAGGCTGTGACTAAAAATCCCCTGACTGATTTCAGTTCCACAGCCTGCTTTTCGTGTGGGCAAGAAGGACATTGGAAACGCGATTGTCCCCAATTAGGGAAAGACCAGTGTAGGTATTGTAAAAAGGAGGGACACCTTATTAAGGATTGCCCTACGCGACCTCCTAGACAGTTTCCAAAACAGGAGGGATTGCCCTTTCCTGCTCCACCAGCCCCAGCTCTTAACTACTAGGAAAGCCAAGAGACTAATAACATCGTCGTCGCCCCCCTTGTTCATGTGGACCAAACTGGTCCAACTGTTTCTTGTCTAATAAATGGTGTCCCTACCCCTTGCTTGGTTGATACAGGAGCTTCTAGGTCTACCTTAAGAGCACAAGATTTCTCTACTGTACCTCTTTCCACTGAGGTCGTAACTGCTGTGGGAGTGGGAAATACCCCCATTCCCCATCCTGTGTCATCTCCCCTATCTATATCTATCGGTCCCCTTTCTGCTGATCATGCTTTCCTTCTCAGTCCGTGCTCCCCTGTAAATCTTTTAGGAAAGGATCTGTTGTGCAAACTTCATTGCACTATCTTTTGCTCTCCAGACGGGGTCTTTTTAGAGGTCCCTGACCCGGCTCATAATGAGGTTTTAGGTCTACTCCAAATTGATCCAGCCTCAGATCGGGAACCCGACCCCAGTCCTTCCTTGTTGCAACAGGAACTACTGGCAAGGGTACCCCCTTCACTGTGGGCTGAGCATGCCAACCAAGTAGGACGCATTTGTTCTGCTCAACCTGTCAAAATTCGTCTCAATCCAAGCAAACCTCTTCCTAGAGTCCGGCAATATCCCCTCTCTCAGCAAGCTGAGGAGGGAATTCGTCCGGTTCTTTCTGCTCTGCTTAAACAGGGAGTCATAGTTCCGACAGTGAGTGAATGTAATACTCCCATTCTACCTGTCCGAAAACCAGGGAAAAATACCTGGCGATTTGTACAGGATTTACGTGCTATTAATGCTGCTGTCCTCTCAACTTTCCCGGTGGTTCCAAATCCTGCTACTATTCTCTCTTGTATACCTCCCACTGCTCAGTACTTTTCTGTGATAGATTTGTGCTCTGCTTTCTTCTCTATTCCTATTCATGTGGATAGCCAGTTTCTTTTTGCGTTTACTTATCAGGGAGCTCAGTATACTTGGACCAGACTACCCCAAGGTTATACTGAGTCCCCTACTATCTTCTCTCAAATCTTAAAGAAAGATCTGGATGATATCTCTTTTCCAAATGGGTCTGTCCTAGTTCAGTATGTAGATGATTTGTTGCTTGCTTCTGACTCTTTGGAAGCTTCAAAAGCGGATACATTGGTTTTGTTGCAAGCCTTAGCTCAAAAGGGTCATAAGGCTTCAAAAGAAAAATTACAACTCTGTCTCCCTGTAGTGCATTATCTGGGTCATGATATTTCTGCAGGAAAACGCGCTTTGTCTCTTTCGCGGGTGCAGGCAATTCAAAAAATCCCCAGGCCAATTACAAAAAAGCAGCTTAGGGGATTCTTGGGAATGGCAGGTTACTGTAGGCAATGGATTCTGGGTTATGCGTCTCTTGTACGGCCCTTACAAAATTTAACTCTTAATAAGATCTCTGATCCTATTCCCTGGCCCGTGGAAGCAGAGGAAGCGTTTCAACAAATCAAAATCGCTTTAACTAAAGCCCCTGCTCTCGGTTTACCTGATTATAAAAAACCATTTACTCTTTTCTGTCATGAAAGAGAAGGCTCAGCCCAGGGTGTTCTCACTCAAACCCACGGAGAAAAACACAGACCCATAGCCTACTTTAGTTCCTCATTAGACCCGGTAGCAGCTGGGCTACCCCCCTGCCTCCGGTCTGTTGCCGCAGCTGCAATCTTAGTTGAAGCCTCCGCCTCCCTAGTTCTTGACAGTCCGTTAACTGTTGCAGTTCCTCATGCTGTCACCGCTCTCTTAACTAAAGGCAAAACACAGCATCTTTCAAATTCCAGACTCACCAAGTATGAAATGCTTCTTTTAAATGCTGCAAATGTTACTTTGGCTAGGTGCCCAGTACTAAATCCTGCTTCTCTTCTCCCCACGGCAACCGATGGGGAACCCCATGATTGCTTATCTGTAACTGCTGAATTATCTGCTCCTAGACCTGATCTGCAGGATATTCCCCTGCAAAACCCAGAGCTGATTTATTATGTGGATGGTTCTTGCTTAAGGAATGCGGAAGGACAACTAGTAGCAGGCTATGCTGTATGCAATCAACAAAGTGTCATAGAAGCATTCTCCCTCCCTTCAGTAAAATCGGCTCAAGTTGCTGAACTGTTTGCCCTTACTCGAGCCTGCTGTTTGGCAACCGGAGTGTCTGTTACTATTTACACTGATTCTAGATATGCTTTTGGAGTAGTACATGATTATGGGCAACTGTGGAAATATAGGGGATTTCTTACTTCTACTGGAGCCCCTATTAGCCACGGCCCATGTGTCAATGCTCTTTTATCTGCTTTACAGTTACCTTCTGCTATTGCTGTAGTTAAATGTGCTGCCCATAAAAAACCCCATGACGATGTTACTCGAGGAAATGCACTGGCGGACGCCTCCGCCAGGCGAGCGGCCCTTTCCGGGTCTCCGGCTCCTATCGAAATATCTGCTCTTTACATGTCCCAGCCCGTCCCTTCAGTTGACTCCTTACAGGATCTAACACTCATACAGGAGTCAGCATCAGAGGATGAGAAAGATTGCTGGAGACAGTTCGGGTGTTCCAAACATCCAAAGGATGCCTTGTGGTATGCTCCAGACGGCCGCCTGGTGGCACCTTTGGCTATACTTCCACACCTTGCCAGGCTAGCCCACGGGTTAGCCCATGTAGGCAAGGAGGGAATGATTGCTTCTGTATCTAAGCACTGGTATGCTCCAAAGTTTACGAGCCTTGCCCAGCATTACTGCCAAACATGCCCTATCTGTATGGCATATAATGGTGGGCGACCGGTTCGAACCACCCAGGCAGCACACCCGCCACCCTGGGGACCGTTTGTAAACATCCAAATAGACTTCATAAATATGCCTAAGTGTTGTTCATATGAATACGTGCTTGTGTGCGTATGCATGTATTCTGGGTGGGTGGAAGCTTACCCATGTGCTAAGGCAGACTCAACCACTGTAGCAAAAAAGTTGCTCAAAGAATTTATTCCTCGTTTTGGTATCCCTGTCTCAATTAACAGTGACAGAGGAACCCATTTTACAGGTCAAATCACTCAACAAATCTGTAAGGCCCTCCATGTGGACCAACGTTTACACTGTGCTCACCATCCTCAGAGCGCGGGAGCAGTGGAACGGAAAAATGGGGATCTAAAAAACAAGTTAGCAAAACTGTGTGCGGAAACAGGCCTCAAGTGGCCAGATGCACTCCCTCTGGCATTAATGCAAATGAGAAACACTCCCATGCGTAAGCATGGATTGTCTCCTCATGAGATTCTCATGGCTAGACCAATGAGGATGCCAGTATCCCCGCCTCTGCCCCCTAACTCCCAAAATTTGCACCTCTGTGATGAAAATGTACTAGAGTATTGCAAAGCGCTAATGAGACATGTTAGATTTATCCATTCACAGGTCCAAAGTGCCCTACCCGATCCAGCTGAAACTGCATGCCATCCTTTGGAACCTGGCGACTGGGTTTGCTGTAAGGTATTCCAACGAAAATCCGCCTTGGAGCCCAGGTGGAGAGGTCCATTCCAGGTCTTACTAACCACCCATACTGCAGTGAAGTGCCAAGGACTCCCAAATTGGGTACACGCATCTCAATGCAAAAAGGTAACGCCTCCTTTGGATCTTCCCGGTGCCCCGCTTGTTCCACAGCCTCAGCCGGCAACGTCAGCAGGTGAACCTGAGCAAGAACCCAAGTATTGCCTTCGAAGTCGGCAGGTCGTATAAAGCATCATGACCGATCCACAACCCAAGATAAAACAAACTGCACGAGTGCGGAAATGGCTATTGCCTTCTCTCTGTTTTATCACCATCTTAATGTTTCTCCTGAACATTATAACTCTTACTTACTCTCAGTTGCTGCCCGAAAGACTACTTCACTGCGCTTCCTGTCAACAGTCAAGCCGAAAGTGAAAATAACCACTCCACACTACCCAATGTGTGGGATCGCAGCCAAGGGAAAAGAAAAATTCACTCCTCATTCTGCTTTGTGTAGCAGACAAAACCTTGCTACCGAACAAAGAGGAAGAGTAAAAAGGTCTCAGGAAACCTCCACCGTTAAACCAAAGACTCTTACTATAAAGGACGTTAATAATTGGCCATGGTATAAAAGACGTTACGTAATGTGGTATCAGGGAGGAACTTGTGGTTATGCAACATGGTCTTGTGGGATACACTGGCTATTGGGATTTATCCCTAGTGCAGGTCAATGCCGCCCAGGTCAGGTCCCCTGGCCATGTCACATTATTCCAGAATTATTAAACCACACCTCCCCTGTTCCCCCCACGGTCCCTCCTCTGAGTAATCCACCCATAGTAACCTCATCCATTAATATCTCGGACAGTCGTACCCCTCCTGAGCCCCAGACAAATCCATACTTACCCAAAACCTCGACTGTTAGACAGTGGCCTAGGCCCTCTTCCACTGGTAATTTGTTTTCTTACTGTCTAACCAAGTTAATTTTCTCCTCGCAGGGTCAGGTATATGAACCATATATTAAGTGGAATGCATTTGGTATGGTGTATCTTAGTTATCGTAATGTAACCTCTTATATTAATTATACAGAAAAGCCTGACCAATCTAACATTTTCATAGATACATGGAACACTAACCATAATATAAATCTTGTACTAGTCCCAGGTACATGCTGGCCTCTTTATGGTAAGGGTCCCGAATGTTTTGTAGTCGCTCATGCCACCATAACTAATGTCACCGTTAACAAAATGTGTTTAGCCACTGTAGGGTTTGTTTGTGCCCAGGACATTCCCATTACTGCAAATCTGTCCTGTACATTGCTTCAATATACCCCTTCACACTCAATTGATATCACCCTGGCCAAAAAAGGCATTCAGGTTCAGAACCAACAATTATGGTATGAGCCTACTGAAAACCCTCATTTATCAGGGTTCAGATGGGCAATCCTAAATGCTACCTTGGGGACTGTCCATTTCTCCATACCCCTCACCCATTTCCAAATTACAAGTACTTATTCTAATTGCTCTAAGGGTGCTGCTATACGCCTGTTAAAGCAACAGGCTAGGCTTGCAGAGAGTAAAAAAAAGAAGGGATATTGTTAACACTCTACTGCATGGTGCTAACACTGCAGCATCAGCCTGGACTCTATACAAAACGCAGGAACATGAAAGTCATCTGGGACAATTAGACCAAGCTCAGGGGTTTATTTCCGGGGCTCAAATTACTGAGGAGAAGGCCGGTATAGGCGCACTCCACACTATTTCGGCACTAAGCGTTGTTACCCAGACCCTACTTACCCAAATGATCCACCAGGTTGCTACGTCAGGAAAGGCATTGCAGTGGGATCAAGCATGTTCAGAAGTACAGGACTATCTCAATACTATTCTTTTCTCTTTACGTAAGGACCTTGAACAGCAGCGCTGGCCCACTGCCCTTACTAATGCATCTGGTATCCCCCTCGATTTGTGGCCATGGAGGCTTACGTGGAAGTTCTCTAAATGGAGATGTTGGCGCTCACAATGTTCCTTCCGGGCTTATGGACCCGTGAAAGGATTTTGGGCCCCCACTTACCGTATCCTTCCAGGCCCCTGGGGTGGTTGTTTGTGGGACTGGGTAATTCATCGAGACGTTTGGGAAATTAAACCCCCTGGCGGTCTTAACCGCTTCTTAATTGGTGCCCCGGCTATAGCCCCTGACCTTTGGAAAGGTCTAGGTGATCTCTGGACCTATTGGCCTTTGCAGCCCCCGCAACTACAATGCTTTAAAAAAACTACACCCAGGAGAGGTAGTAACTGTTCACCACCGAGTATGTTGGGAAGGCCCTGGCACTTTACAAGATCTAGCTTCCCATAACTTACTGTCTGCTAACAGCAGCTGCGTTCATGTTAATTCTTCAATCATACATGATGTGGCTTTTAATCTCCACACTAGCTCAGGCATTCACAACATTTACTGGCCCGCAGAAAAAGACTATCAGGTTTATTTAGAATTCCAGATTCCCTTCGACTGGACCTCTGTTGTCCCTGACCGATTTCACTCATTACTATCCCTCCTACCAGAAATTCAGTCTATTTCACATTTACAAACCCAAATGCACTATTTAAAAACTGTCTACCAGGAAGCTTTAAATGCCCTCCAAACAGTTCATTTAGTCTCTACCCTCTGTGTTAAAGGTGATGTTCTGTGTCAATTCACAAAAAGTTTCCAATCACCCCAGAAACACCCTTGGTATGTATGGCTTCTTTTCATCATTGGTACAATTGCCTTTGTATGTATTTGCTGTTGGTGTTGCTGTAATTGCTGGTCGCATTGTACTTGCCCTAACACTCCTTCCCGTTCCTATCCCCCGCCACGATTGGTTTCTCTTTACCCTGTTAGACCCGAACCATACTACACACCCACCAATGTCAATAATGATATTTGTGTTACTTTCAGGACTAGCCTCTCTGATAATGTTCAGACCCCTTCCAACACTCCCCAGAAAGGTAACCCTGACCAAGAAACAGTGGATCAGGAAACGATCAAACAGATTGCCCAGGAGCTTATGAATATCCCCTTATCAGATATTGATGAAGTGTTTGCTGCTGGGTTAAATCCAACAGCAAACAAAGGAGGGAATTGATAAAGAAAAATAACCCCAGGCCCAAAAGCCAGGTCTTAATCAAGCTAATAATTACATCAAGACAGTAGGCCTCAATCATACTAACATATAGTAAAGTAAGAAAAGCTGATTTTCCACTAACTCTCCTGAGGCTCACTCTCTGATTTCTCTATACACTACTATTATCACACTATTATGCTATTAAAATGCTGCCTTTAAGGGACTAGACTAATATAAAGTCCCTTGAATTACTACTGAAATAGATTAACAACTGCTAGGTCACTATAGTTTATTAAGAAGCTTGTGCACGCATAAAAATAACCCTAATGTACTTGGCCAAAGGAACAAACATGTATTTTTGAACCCAAGTTCCTCAAATTTTGCTTGGGAGCACAGCTGCAGAAACCGCAAGTAGGTGGACACCAGGTGCCAAGATCCTGACAAACAAAACAACCTGTAAAAAGGGGAAGTTGCAAAGGGCAAGCTTGCAAAATTAGCTTATTTTATATGTTTTTAGGAAATGGTGTCATTGTATTAACCAAATATGGTATATTCGGATGCATAAGTTCATATGCTAATGTGCGGTTTTTGGCTATATAAACCCAGGTACCACTGCTGTAAGGTAGAGCGACTTCCCCTTGCTAGGGGACTTTGTCGTCTCTCCCTGCATATATGCTTGTATTCTCTGATTAATCAATAAAGGAGCCTCAGGCTGTCTGATCAACTCAACTGAGTGGTGGTCCTTTTCCACGACATTACTGACAAGCACGTTAAAGTATTTGCAAATGTGCACGGCCGGCATGTGCAGAGCAAAGGCTGCCCAGGGGCACTGTGTCAGGGTCTGGCACCGCTTGAGACAATGGACCATCTTCAGCCCCCAGGTAACCCAGGATCTAAGGCAGGAATGGGGTGAGGAAGCAAGTCAAGCTGAGCAGGGCAGGCAAAAATTCATCTCGCCTTCGTGGGCGCTCACAATGATGCCCTTTTTGTGTGCCAGGGCTGACAAAAACATCCCAGACAGAGAAGCAGCAGGCCCCCAAAAGTGCCATTCAGATGCTGACTTAGCTCAGTTGGACGAGTGTTAGAGTGACAATCTAGAGATCCCTCGTTCACTCCTATGCTTTGGCATGCTCTTTGTGTGTTGCAGTGATCTTTTTTCTGGAAGCACAGCAGTGCCTTTACCCACCAAGAGTCCCTCATTTCAGGCTTCCAAGCAAGAAAAGACAGCATGGACTTGTGCACCAAGTTGGCTCACCTGACCTTTCTTTCTTCTCTTGCTCTTTGTCAGCAAGGAGAAGAAAAAGAAGCTCTCTTTCAAGCTAGAGTCAGAAGGGCGACGTCAGGATGACTTTCTGAGTGCCGGCTCCAGTCCTTTGCTCTCCCAGCTGACCTATCGAAGGGCAGCCAGCTCTTTCTCCAGGTTCGCCCATCGGTGTGTTCAGAATGGAGAGGGGTAACTAGTGGTGTTCCCCAATGGTCAGTCCTAGGATCAATCCTACTCAATTTATTCATAAATGATCTGGAGAAAGGGGTAAACAGTGAGGTAGGAAAGTTTTCAGATGATACTAAACTGCTCAAGATAGTTAAGACCAAAGCAGACAGTGAAGAACTTCAGAGAGGTTTCACAAAACTGTAATTGGGCAACAAAATGGCAAATGAAATTTAATGTGGATAAATATCAAGTAATGCACATTGGAAAAAATAACCTCAACTATACATACAATATGATAGGGGCTAATTTAGCTACAACTAATCAGGAAAGAGATCTTGTAGTCATCATGGATAGTTCTCTGAAGACGACCACGCAGAGTTCAGCAGCAGTCAAAAAAGCAAACAGGATATTAGAAATCATTAAAAAAAGGAGACTAAGATAGAGAATATCTTACTACCTTTATATAAATTCATGGTACACCCACATCTTGAATACGGCGTACAGATGTGATCTCCTCATTTCAAAAAAGATATACTGGCATTAGAAAAGGTTCAGAGAAGGGCAACTAAAATGATTAGGGGTTTGGAATGGGTCCCATATGAGAAGAGATTAAAGAGACTAGAACTTTTCAGCTTGGAAAGAGAAGACTAAGAAGGGATATGATAAAGGTATATAAAATCATGAGTGGTGTGGAGAAAGTGAATAAGGAAAAGTTATTTACTTGATCCCATAATATAAGACCGAGGGGTCACCAAATGAAATTAATAGGCAGCAGGTTTAAAACAAATACAAGGAAATTCTTCTTCACACAGACACAGTCAAGATGTGGAACTCCTTGCCTGAGGGGGTTTTGAAGGCTAGGACTATAATAGGGTTTCAAAGAGAAGTAGATAAATTAATAGATTTCAGAATGGAAGCCATGTTAGTCTATATCAGCAAAAAGAATGAGGAGTACTTGTGGCACCTTACAGACTAACAATTTATTTGAGAAACAACTCTGACATCATAATAAAAAAGGCTGACAAAGGAGGTGCTGTCGTCATCATGAATAGGTCGGAATATGAATGAGAGGCTGCTAGGCGGCTCTCTAACACCACATTCTACAAGCCATTACCCTCTGATCCCACTGAGAGTTACCAAAAGAAATGACATAATCTGCTCAAGAAACTTCCTGAAAAAGCACAAGAACAAATCTGCACAGACACACCCCTAGAACTCCAGCCAAGGGTATTCTATCTTCTACCTAAAATCCATAAACTTGGAAATCCTGGATGCCTCATCATCTCAGGCATTGGCACCATGACAGCAGGATTGTTTGGCTATGTACATGCCCTCCTCAGGCTCTACACTACCAGCACTCCTAGCTATCTTTGAGACACCACTAACTTCCTGAGAAAACTACAGTCCATTGGTGATCTTCCAGAAAACACCATCTAGGCCACTATAGAGATAGAAGCCCTCTGCACCAATAAAGATGGATTACAAGCCGTCAGGAACAGTATCCCCAATAATATCACAGCAAACTTGGTGGCTGAACTTTGTGACTTTGTCCTGACCCACAACTATTTCACATTTGGGGACAATGTATACCTTCAAGTCAGCGGCACTGCTATGGGTACTCACATGACCCCACAGTATGCCAACATTTTTATGGCTTACTTAGAACAATGCTTCCTCAGCTCTCCTCCCCTAATGCCCCCACTCTACTTGCACTACACTGATGACATCTTCATCATCTGGACCCATGGAAAAGAAGCCCTTGAGGAATTCCACTATGATTTCAACAATTTCCATCCCACCATCAACCTCAGCCTGGACCAGTCCACACAAGAGATCCACTTCCTGGACACTACAGAACAAATAAGCGATGGTCACATAAACACCACCCTATACTGGAAACCTACTGACCGCTATACTTACCTAAATGCCTCCAGCTTCCATCCAGACCACACCACACGATCCATTGTCTACAGCCAAGCTCTAAAATACAACCGCATTTGCTCCAACCCCTCAGACAGAGACAAACACATACAAGATCTCTATCAAGTGTTGTTACAACTACTGTACCCACCTGCTGAAGTGAAGAAACAGATTAACAGAGCCAGAAGAGTACCCAGAAGTCACTACTACAGGATAGGCCCAACAAAGAAAGTAATAGAACACCACTAGCCGTCACCTTCAGCCCCCAACTAAAACCTCTCCAACGCATCCTCAAGGATCTACAACCTATCCTGATGGACGATCCCTCACTCTCCCAGATCTTGGGAGACAGGCCAGTCCTTGCTTACAGACAGTCCCCCAACCTGAAGCAAATACTTACCAGCAACCACACAACAAAAACCCTAACCCAGGAACCTATCCTTGCAACAAAGCCTGTTGCCAACTCTGTCCACATATCTATTCAGGGGGCACCATCATAGGACCTAATCACATCAGCCACACTATCAGAGGCTAATTCACCTGCATATCTACCAATGTGTTATATGCTATTATGTGCCATCAATGCCCCTCTGCCATGTACATTGGGCAAACCAGACAGTCTCTACGTAAAATAATAAATGGACACAAATCACATGTAAAGAATTATAACATTCAACAACCAGTCGAAGAACACTTCAATCTCCCTGGTCACTCGATGATAGACCTAAAAGTTGCAATATTACAACAAATAATCTTCAAAAACAGACTCCAACGAGAGACTACTGAATTGGAATTAATTTGCAAACTGGACACCATTAAATTAGGCTTGAATAAAGACTGGGAGTGGATGGGTCATTCCACAAAGTCAAACTATTTCCCCCTGTTTATTTGTCCCCCTACAGTTACTCACACATTTTGTCAACTGTTGGAAATGGGCCATCCTGATTATCACTACAAAAGGTTTTTTCTCCTGCTGATAATAGCTCACCTTAATTGCTCACTCTTGTTATAGTGTGCATGGCAACACCCATTTTTTCAGGTTCTCTGTGTATATATATATCTTCCTCCTGTATTATCCACTTTATGCATCCAATGATGTGGGTTTTATCCCACGAAACCTTATGCTCAAATAAATTTCTTAGTTTCTAAGGTACCACAAGTACTTCTCTTTCTTTTTGCAGATTAATTAATGGAGTTTAAGTCCATGAATGGCTATTAGCCAGGATGGGTAAGGAATGGTGTCCCTAGCCTCTGTTTGTCAGAACGTGAAGATGGATGGCAGGAGAGAGATCACTTGATCATTACCTGTTACATTCAATTCCTCTGGGGCACCTGGCTTTGGCCACTGTTGGCAGATAGGATGTGAGGTTGGATGGACCTTTGGTCTGATCCAGTATGGCCATTCTTATGTTCTTATGAAGGGAGGAGCAGAGCATTGCAACAGAATTTCTATAGCATAGTGGTTATCACATTTACCTGGTGTGCCAAAGATCCTTGGTTCACAACCCAGCAGAAAGATGAGGGCTTAATTTTCCCAGCTTCTACTGGCCTATCTCTGCTGTTGTGGGAGCAGCAGTGATTTGTATGCTCAAAAGGTCTGTTAAACTTCCCGTCCTCCCACTTTTGTCCCCTTTCCCTCTCTGAATGCCTGTGAAGTGGCTTTTCCCCTCCCACTCCCTCCTGGATTGCTCATGGGATGAATGTTCTCGTTGAAGAGCAGAAGAGCTCCCAGGTAGACAAGGTGTCTGGGACGCTAATTAGCCAGTGATCACCCAGAGCATTGACACTGCCCAAGGTGGAGAGTGACCAGCCAGATGCAGCCAAGTCATCTCTATTCGCAGGCCATGAGGTGCAGGCCCTTAAAAGGGGAAGGGGCCATGTGCTCAGGAGAGCACTCACAAGCTTGTACCTCCAGTGAATGTCCTTTGCCCAGACCGCCTGGCCAGTGATTCTCTGTGTTGTATTTCATGGTGCCTCTGGAAGACTTACCTTCATCACACCATCCATAGCTGTGCTGTGGGACACTTACCTTGCAGAATCCTGACATCTCCAGTGCCATGCCAGTCCTGAGAGCGTGAGTATGCGCCTGTGACTGTGACCTCTCCTCCCCCTCTTATTTTGAGTTTAGCTGTCAGAATAATAAATGTGCTGCTTTTTGCCAAACTCTGGTTGGTCATTAGTCCTCCCTACACTTACTAGCTGGCCCAATTTTGGGTAACACCTGCGATAAGCCCAACCCCTGCATGGCAGAGGGTGGTGAAATGAGCTGAGGAAAAAGCCTTGGCATCATCAGGGGAAAGCTAGAGGATCTTGGCCAGTCACCTTTTGAAGCCTTGTGGCTTGGCTTCCTCTGCCCTTGGAGGTTGGCCTACGGAGGTTCTTCCTGCTGGCCTCCTTTGTGTGACTTGCCAAAAGAGGAAGTGAGACAGGAATTGGGCAAAAGAGGAAAGTCAGGCTGAGGAAGGCAGGGCAGAAGCTAAGTGCCTCAATGCAGCTAAGTGGAATTAGTAGAACGCCACCATTCGTTCTACAAAGCCTGGGGAGGTGAGGCTGGCTACCGGGAGGTAGAATCCTGTGCCTGCCTCTTAGCTTCCCGGGGATGGCTACTTGCAGCCCAGGCGAAGAAGGATGGTTCTGGGTGAAAGGAAGACAAGCAAATCTATGGGAGGAAATGTGGGTGCAGGGTGCCGGCTCTGCGCTGGGGGAGGGGGTTGGGGTGCAGAAGGGATGGCGCTGACCCCGCGCACTGCAGCTCCCAAAGTGACCGGTACACACAACTCTGCATCAGTAGCGCCTAGGTGGGCTGTGTCAGGGGGTATCCATGCGCTGCTGCCTGCAGGCGCCGCCCCCAGAGCTCCCATTGGCTAAAGTTCCTGGCCAATGGGAGCTGCGGAGTTGGTAGTCGGGGCAGGGACAATGAGTGGTGACACTTCTCCAGCCCCAGGGGATGCCGGTACATGCTGGCCATTTCTCGGAGTGGCACGGAGGGACGAAGGCAGAGTGGGCAGGGAGCCACCTTAGAGCTGTTGGCACATCTCTGCACACCCACTGGGGGAGGGGAGCGGAGGTCGTCCACGTGCTGCCTGGGGTAGGGGCAGTACACAGAGCTGCCTCCCCTCCCGGGTCTATTACAGGAGTGAGGGGGTCTTTTGGCCTGTAAGGTGCAGCAGGTTGGACTAGATGATCACATTGGTCCCTTCTGACCTTAAAGGCTCCGAGTCTAAAAGGGAGAGGGAAGTAAAGGAAGTTTTTTTAAAAAATAAGCCAAACATTGTAATACCAGGATAACTCCAACAGCTCATTGTATAGTCCCACCCCTTTCTTCCTCCATTGTGTGTTGAATGACCTGCAGGACACTGATTCTCTCATTCCATTGACAAACTGATACAATGCAGCTGAAATTAAACCAATTTCCAGGGCAGAAAGCAGCACATCACTGCATTGGCTGGGAATTGAACCACCATCAACTGCTTGGAAGGCAGCTATGCAGAGCGCTATACCACCCATGCATCTGGCAAAAGTATCACTTATGCTTGCCCAATGAGGCTAGAACAGCCTTGAGGAGATTTTTGACCTGTTAAAATGTACTACATTCTCATCACTAAAAAAAAAAACCTCCATCTTCACTTGAGTTTGAATCATCAGCCTTTCAATTAGCCACCAAAGCTGTTAATCACAGCGTATGTCTACACTAGGGGATTATTCTGATTTTACAGAAACCAGTTTTTGGAAACAGATTGTATAAAGTCGAGTGCACGCGGACACACTAAGCACATTAATTCAGTGGTGTGCCTCCATGTACCAAGGCTAGCCTCAATTTCCCATAGTTTCCGCAGTCTCTCCAACCCATTGGAATTCTGGGTTGAGATCCCAATGCCTGACGGGGCAAAAACAGTGTCGTGAGTGATTCTGGGTAAATGTTGACACTCAGTCCTCCCTGCTTGAAAGCAACAGCAGCCAATCATTTCACACCCTTTTCCCTGGATGCCTGGGCAGACGCCATAGCATGGCAACCATGGAGCCCATTCAGCCTTTTTTCACCATCATTGTATGTCTACTGGATGGTGCTGACAGACGTGGTGCTGCAGTGCTACACAGCAGCATCCCCTTGCCTTTTTTAAGTTAGCAAAGACGGTTAACAGACATACTGTCCCGTCTGCTGCTTTGCAAGTTGACAGTGACAGTTATCAGTTACACGGTACCGTCTGCTGCTGTCATGGGTGCTCCTGGCTGGCCTCGGTGAGGTCGGCCGGGGGCACATGGACAAAAATGGGAATGACTCCCCAGGTCGTTCCTTTCCTTAAGTTTTGGCTAAAGGGAGAGTCAGTCCTGTCTAGACTATCAGGCAAGCCTATTAAAAAACCAGAGAGGCAAATGGCTGCTCCGGGTCAGAGCCCCAGATATCCCACAGAAACGATGAGCTCCATGCCATTCTAGGGGGTGCCCCTGCAACAACCCCACGCTTCCTTCCCTTCTCTCCCACCCCTCCTGGGCTACCGTGGCAGTGTCCCCCCATCTGTGTGATGAAGTAATAAAGAATGCAGGAATTTGAAACAACACTGACTTTATTGCCTCTGCAAGCAGAGTTCAAAGGGGGGAGGGGACGGCAGCCTCCAGCTGCTATGATATTCCAGGTAGGACTGAATCTCCATTAGACAAAGCTAAAAGAAGAGAATGACCTGGGAGTCATTCCCATTTTTGCCCAGGCACCCCCGACCGACCTCACCGAGGCCAGCCAGGAGCACTCACAGGATGACGATGACGGATACCAGTCCTATTGTACCATCTGCAGTCGGGAAGGGAAGGGAAGGGGATGCTGTTGTGTAGCTCTGCAGCACCACGTCTGACAGCAGCATCCAGTAGACATACGGTGACATTGAAAAAAGGTGAGAAACAATTTTTTTCCATTTGCTTTCATGGGGGTGAACGACATATACCCTGAAACACCTGCGAAAATATTTTTGACCCTTCAGGCTTTGGGAACTCAGCCAAAAATTCAAATGGTTTTTGGAGAGTGCAGGAACTGTGGGATAGCTACAGTCGTCAGTGGCCCCTCCCTCCATGAGCGTCCATTTCATTCTTTGGCTTTCTGGTATGCTTGTCTCAGCTCCTTAAGTTTCACGCAGCACTGCGTTGAGTCCAGGTTGTGGCCTCTGTCCGTCATAGCCTGGGAGATTTTTTCAAATGCTTTGGCATTTTGTCTTTTGGAATGGAGTTCTGATAGAACAGATTCATCTCCCCATAGAGAGATCAGCTTCAGTATCTTCCATACGGTCCATGCTGGAGCTCTTTTTTGATTCTGGGACTGCATGGTCACCTGTGCTGATCGGCACTCCACGCTGGACAAACAGGAAATGAAATTCAAAAGTTCACGGGACTTTTCCTGTCAACCTGGTCAGTGCATCCAAGTTCAGATTGCTGCCCAGAGCAGTCAAAATGGTGCACTGTGGGATGGCGCCTGGAGGCCAATACCATTGAATTGCGGCCACACTAACCGTAATCCGAAATAGCAATACCGGTTTCAGCGCTACTCCTCTCGTCGGGGAGGAGTACAGATACCGATATTAAGAGCCCTTTATATCGATATAAAGGGCTTCGTTGTGTGGATGGGTGCATGGTTAATGAGATTTAACACTGCTAAATTTGATATAAACTTGAAGTGTTGACCAGGCCAGAGAGAGCAGCAGGATTTCCCCTATTGTTTCCTGCTCTTGTTTTCTTGACTAGTTTCTCCTGCACCAATTTGCTCTTTGGTTTTGGAAGCCTGGCTAGCTCAGTGGGTAAAGCATCAGACTTTTAGTCTGAAGGTCTAGGGTTCAAGTCCCTGGTCAGGTGATAAGCTACTCACCAAGATCTTAAACTGTCTTTATGGAGTCCTCTTTCATGTTACTTTTTCTCTTCAGGATTTTGGCTGGTGTTGGATTCCCAGTCTCCATGTTATAGGGGCAGGAGAAATAAAGGGTTGTTATCCTTGTTGTGTGAATCGAGGGCAGCAGAACTGTGCTTGGCAGACCCCGATTGAGGGACTCACCCTCAATGCAATATCACTTGCTAGGCAGGGGACAGGGGTTCCAATGCCAAGTGGGCTGGGGCCTGGGTCCTAATACTAAAATTTAGGAGTTAGATCAACTTTAGGACAGGGTGGCTGTGGAGGGATGTCCATGTTGTCTAGGCACTATGTGAGTCCTTAGACAACATAGTGACTATGGTGCCTTCTTATTTTCCCCCTTTCCCACCCAGGATGGCAAGTGAACTGTACAGAGGCACCTCTGGGCTTGCACTGACTAAGAACAACAGCTGTGAATGGGGTGCAGAGGAGGGGGGCTCATGTTAAAGGACTTTTGGTTGCTGGACTTACGAACCGTAGGGAGAAGGACACTGCCCAGCTTATTTGGGGGTGGGTCTTTCCCTCATGGTTTATGTTTATGTGTTGGGGCTGCTGACATACTTCTGCTAACCCTGGGCTTACATTGCAATGTAGACATACCCTGAGAGTGCATCTATACTGTGATAAAATCCCTGTGGCTTGGCTGGCCTGGATGATCTGATTTGTGCTCCTTGGGCTCAGACTGGAGCCAGGCTTGGAGACCCTCACCCCTCGTGGGATCTCGGAGGCTGGGCTAAAGGCCAAGTGTCTACACTGTAATTTTATAACCCTGCAGCAAGAGTCTGAATCAACTGAACCAGGGTTTGAGAATAGTGACTTGAGTGTGATAATGGCAGTGTAGACATAATGCTAGGCTATGTCCACACTGCAATGAAACACCCAGGGCTGTCCCATGCCAGCTCAGGCTCCCGAGGCTTGGGCTGTGGGGTGGTAAATTTGCAGTGTAGACATCTTGGCTCAGGCTCAATACTGTGCTCTGGACCCCACAAGGTTGGGAGGGAGTTTAGCAAGCAGAAAAGGTATAATAGCATTGGATCATTACCGTGGACTCAGTGGCATTTCTCCATTGGTCTGTCTGCTTTGAGGCAGGGACAATAACACATCCTGCTGCATTTGTTATTTCAAAGGGCGATTTAGGATTTTCATTCTCTCACACGATGTGCACAAAGCAGGACTCAACCCTCGGTGGAAACTAGATGAGCTGCCTACAGGTTCTGGCAGCCACAATGAGTCATTTGGTGTGAGAGTCCAGACCTGCCCCTGTCCCAGAGGGAGGGGGTCATCTGCAAGGAGCTTGGAACACTGACCTATCCAAGGTTGCTGGACTTACCAACTGTAGGGGGAAGGACACTGCCCAGCTTATTTGGGGGTGGGTCTTTCTCTCGTGGTTTATGTTTGTGTGTTGGGGCTGCTGACATGACTTCTGCTAACCCTGGGCTTACATTGCAATGTAGACATACCCTGAGAGGGCATCTATAGTGTGATAAAATCCCGCTGGCCTGGATGATCTGATTTGTGCTCCTTGGGCTCAGACTGGAGCCCAGGCTTGGAGACCCTCACCTCTCTTGGGGTCTCGGAGGCTGGGCTGAAGCCCAAGTGTCTACACTGTAATTTTATAACCCTGCAACACAAGCCCCACAAGACTGAATCAACTGACCCAGGGTTTGAGAATAGTGACTTGGGTGTGTTAATGGCAGTGTAGACATAATGCTAGGCTACGTCCACACTGGAATGAAACACCCACAGCTGTCCCATGTCAGGGCAGGCTCCCAGGCTAGGGCCAGGGGTGGTAAATTTGCACTGTAGATATCTCAGCTCAAGCTTAATATTGGGCTCTGGGAGCCCTCAAGGTTGGGAGGGAGTTTAGCCAGGAAAAAAAGGTAAAATGGCAGTGGAGTATTATCATGGACTCAATGGCATTTCTCCATTGGTCTGTCTGTTTTGGGGCAGGGACAATAACACGTCCTGCTGCTTTTGTTATTTCTAAGAGTGGTTTAGGATTTTCATTCTCACACACGGTGCACGAAGCAGGACTCAATCCTCGTTGGAAACTAAATGAGCTGCACACAGATTCTGGCAGCCACAATGAACCATTTGGTGTGAGAGCCCAGACCTGCCCCTGTCCCAGAGGGATGGGGTCATCTGCAAGGAGCTTGGACCACTGACCTATCAGCTCTTAACACCCAAACTTTCAGTAACTCTATTGTCAGTGCCTATGAGTGTAATTAAACCATAAGAACAGGCATACTGGGTTGGACCAAAAGCCCATCTAGCTATGTGTTTTGTACTTTGACAGTAGCCAATACCAGGTGCCCCAGGAGTAACTCAGCAAAGTATCATTGGGAGTTGAACCCAAGGTCTCCTGTTTACAAGGCAGGTGCTTTGGTCAACTAAGCCATGGTACCTTCCTGTGGCTAAAGCACACTGTCTGCTAACACCTGACTCCTTGCCATCCCCACTGGGGCTGATAAGCTTTGCTTGTGTTTGGATTCTGCAAAGCAGAGGAGCAGGTGACGTTTTCCTTGCAAGCTGTGTGTGTGAGTGTGTGAATCTTTGGCCAGGTCTGCACTACAAAGTTATTTCAGCATCATTATATTGCTCAGGTGTGTGAAAAACACACAACGCTCCCTCGATCAGCAGCTTCTGGCTGGTACACACACTGCAATGCCAGGTCTGGCGACAAAACTGCCCTGTTTTGTTGACAAAATAAAACCACGTTGACGAGAGGCCAAGAGCTTTGTGCAGCAAACTTAAAGTGACAAATTGTCAGTGTAAATGCTGCTGGTCATTATATCACCATAACTGGCTCCACCAGTATTGCACCATGCCTGCTATGAACTTGCCTGCCCTGAATTCCACTACAGAGGCTGGTCCTCTCTCCTTTCATGGCTCCAGGAAGTTCTGACAGCTGAGCCACTATCTACACTGAGATTAGGTTGATAGAACTGCATTACCAGCCTAAGTAATGTAATTACACCAACCTAATTTTGTAGTGTAGACCTATCCAAAGAATCATACACACACCTTGGGAGTAAAACTTCACCTGCTCCTCCGTTTTACAGAAGCCAAGCACGAGCAACACTCGTCAGGGCCCAGTGGGGATTAGCAGAGCATCAGGTGTGGGCAAACACCATGCTATAAGTAGCAGCAGGTACTATGGCTTAGGTGGTTAAAACCCCTGTTTTGTAAACAGGAGATTCTGGGTTCAACTCCCAGTAGTTATTTGGGGAGTGGCTTTTGGGGCACCTGGTATTGGCTACTGTCAGAAGACAAAATTCAGAGCTAGGTGAACCTATGGTTTAAATTACACTCACAGGCACTGATAATAGAGTTACTGAAAGTTTGGGTGTTAAGAGCTGATAGGTCAGTGGTCCAGTCCCCTCAATGTGGTTTTACCATTTCCACTTGCTAAACTCCCTCCTAACCTCTATAAAATTACAGTGCAGACATATGGGCTTGGGCCCATGAGGAGCGAGGGTTTCTGAACTCAGGCTTCAGTGTGAACAGAAATATCTGCACCACAGTTTTTAGCCCCTCAGGTTTACGTCCATGAGACCAAGTCAGATGACCCAGGCCAGCCATGCTGCTATCTTTATCCCAGGAGAGATGGACTGTAAGGGTATGTCTCCATTGCAATGGAAGCCCAGGTGTGCTGCTCTCTGCTCAAAGCAGCACTGGAAGCCCCATATTCATCACTCTCATATAATGATGACATGGTTTGTACAAAGTCTGCCTGGTGAGGTATGATTTCAAAAGTCTTGCTCTGTTCAACATTATATCTTGTTGGATTGTGTATGCTTGCATTGGTTGAGAAGTTATTAAGTTTTGCTCTGTGTGCGTTACTGAGATATGTTATGAGGTTGGGAAATGCCCACCACCAGCCTTTCAGGTGCGACAAGGGAGGAGCCAGACTCACTGCTGGCCCATTGAAGGTATCCACACTCCCAAGGACTATCTCAGGAAACGTGTACAATGCAGGCTTCTCCGAGATAACACAGAGACAATGGACACTGCTTGACTCACATCATAACAAAAGGAGCTTCCTAGCAAGTTGGAAGAAACTATGAAAGAGGGGACGAGACATCATGACTTCTCCTGCACAACTCAGCAGCTGGAAACACACCTGGAGGACAAAGACTGAACTGAACTGATTCAGAAATCAGAAGAGAATAATAACAGTAATACTTACAAACCAAAGTCCCTGATACCAGACACCTCTGTGTTCTTGGGGAACCAGGGTGCAGTATCCAGCCTGACTCATGAAAGACTCCCCTCCCCACCCCCCAGCCTCTGCTTAAACCAAAACCCATTAGAGAAAAGAACGTGCAGAGAGCAGTGAAGGGCATTGGGAGACACACCTAGACCCCTCCTGACAAGAGTGACAAGATTAAGACATCCCTCATTAGCATACAGAATGGAGAGCAGAGACAACACCCCTAGCCTCATCTGCATGAAAGATGGGACAGGAAGACATCTCAATTTGCATACAGAATGGAGAACCAAGAACCACACTGAATTCTGGGACCAGAAAAAGCAGGGAAGCAGTGCATCATGGGAATCTCTGCACTAGATGTTAAGGAACCTATGTCTGCACACACCCAGCTCAGCAATTATCAGACCAATTCTAGTAATGAATCCTTAATTGATATCCAAATAGTGAAGCCACCTAGTTGCATTTATCAGAGGGGTAGCCGTGTTAGTCTGGATCTGTAAAAGCAGCAAAGAATCCTGTGGCACCTTATAGACTAACAGACGTTTTGGAGCATGAGCTTTTGTGGGTGAATACTCACTTCATTGGATGCATGTAGTGGAAATTTCCAGGGGCAGGTATATATATATATATGCAAGCAAGCTAGAGATAATAAAGTTAGTTCCATTGTGAGCTCCCTGGAAGAAAACACCCATAGCCAAGAGTGATCAGTTCCTTTTGTCTAGTCTAAAGAAAACCCTTGAGTTATCAGCCTTACCTATAAACAAATCTATTGGTCTCCCCTGAACAATTGTATTTTCTCTACAGAAATCCCTACTCACCCTCCAGTCATCATTCTTATGCTCAGATCCAAACTCTGCATCAGCTCCACTAGGACTCCATACTCTCCTGACTGATCGTGCTGGGTACTCTGCTTGCCTCCTGCCCTCAGGACCCTCAGCTACCAGCATCATCTGGGAACCCCGACCAGTCCAAGCTTCAGGGGGTGGTGAGATCCACTTCTCTCTCTCTCTCTTTTCATTTTTCCTTTCTACCTTAGGTATTAACCTTTAATAATGTATGTTATGTTGGTTTAGCCTCCTTGTGCAGTTATCACCAGTATTCAATAAATAACTTGTATGGTTAAGCTGGTTGCTTCTCTCTCTCTGGCTGAACCTTACTCTTTTGTGTTTTTAGCTCCCCCCATTCACTCTGCAGCAACACTTCTTTTACCTAAGCTAAAGATCCCTGCAGCACCCAAAATCCTGTGGGGTTTGCTCATCAAGTAGGTTACTGCCAGTACAATTGTGTTGTGAAGGTGGGGATAGGGATGTGTTGAATCTGGGACCCATAAGGGTAACAGCTTGAAAGTTCTGCTTCACCCAGTCCGTGGAGCCCAGGGGCATATAAGGAGAGTCAGCTTGAACGTGCTGCTCCATCCAGCCCAGTGAGTCCAGGGACATATAAGGGGTCAGCTTGACAGTGCTGATTGACCTGGTCCTCTCAGATTTGCTCTGTTAATGAATGGGTGGGTGGGTGGGTGTTCATCTGGATCCTGGGCTGAAGAAACCCAGCCCTAGGGAACCTAGGTCCTGCAGGTTAGCTCCATTGGGAGGGGACTGGTAGAAGGGAGAAGTAGAGCTCCATATGAACACACAAGTAGTACATTGATAGAATTACAGAATCCCCTTCCCCAGAAAAGTAACCCGAATAAATGAGCATATCCCAAGGTAATTGGCAAATCTGGTAACAATAGAGATGTCCACCAGGGTTTTCTTCTGCCAGTTCCTGATGTTTTCATCCTTGCTGGTGGTCCGGGTCTTCGAGACAAGCTTCTGTTGGGTTTTCTGGGAAGTGGAACACACAGGAACAGCAGCGGTCGATGGTGGTGTAACTGAAAGAGAAGAAGAAAGAGAATTTTCTTTCATTGTATCAGTAGTGCAGTGCATATGCAAATCAGCAGCATGCACATGAAAATCAGCTTGAGCACTAGAGTAGCTCTATAAAGCAGCATCAATTTTTCAAAAATAGCTGCAGGAGATTCCATCTTCAGGACAATGGTTTGCAGATGTCCATTTGAGAAAATTAAACTGATAAGAGCAGATTTAAAAGTTTATTAGAAAATGTTTAAAAACAGATGATACAGAGAGTTTGAAACATCAGTTATTGGTCATTGGGGGTAACATACAGAGTATAGGGGGATGCTAGTATTTTGGTATTGGACAGCACATAACATATACAGTCTGCAATGTCCCCAATGGGGGAATATATGGTGAGTGAGATCAAGATACGGTCAGCAAGTAGTGAGGGTACACCACTCATACAAAAAGTTACAGACAGTCATGGGTATAAATAAGCAGGCCAAGTAATGGGGATAGGATGACATTCACATGGTGGAGTTCAGTTTGGTAGGTTCAGGGCTCAAGGGGATAAAATCTAGCAGGGGAGGTTTACAGGACTCTTCCCCCTTGTGGGTGTATGAAGTCATGCTATCTCACTCTTGGCATTAGCAGTGGCCTACAACACTTGATCTTAGCTCACAGAGAACCAAGAAGCAATACCAAGACTGTGCGATGCATGTGCACCCCTGCCCCCACCACTTTCGACCTCACCTTGACCAGCTCCCAGCCACACCACTAACATCCTAATGAGGTAACTCTCAGTGAGGCTCACTTCCCCAAAATGACTCCAGTGGAAGAATTCAAAGCAAGACCCCTTAACACACAATTCTGTTCAAAGATGGTTCCCTTTACACTCCTAATGTGCACAAACCCACCCACTGACCTGTGACTAGCAATCTCTCACTGTTAACTTGTACAGCAAACAGGGCAAAGCAAGCCTATGCAAGCACTGTTCTGCAGCCCCAATGCTCTTGTCTGCTCCTTCCCACAGAACTCTCTCAAATGTACGGTCAATGGCATCAAATCAATTCCTTGCCATGGTAGGGCCTCGGGCATTCGTGCACCCCAGTCCCTCCCAGGTCATTGGCTGGTTCCTTCTGGCCTTAAACACTAGGAATGTGACTCAAGGGGCCCCACCCTTCCTCCTCTTCTGCGCCTATGAACTATCCCTCGTCTGGGCAAAACATTTACAGAGACTGGTTCCTAAGTTAAAATGGTGGCATTTTCCAAACGGGAAAGGGATGGAAAGTTTCTCTTCTGTAGGGAGACGAGGGAAAGAATGATCCAAACCGTTCAATCAATTCTGGAAGGTAGACTAAGGAGACCAGTGGCCAATGTCAGAGATGGTATACTGAGCTAGATGGACCATTGGTCTGACCCACTCTGGCCTTCTTACAGGAAATCGTTGGAGGTGAAAGAATTAATTGTTAATGAGCTCTGCTGCATAAGGTCATCTAGAATAACCTGATAGGCCAGTATGAAGATCCTTTTTGTACCATTGAATATTAACACAGAAAATGTGGTGACTAGTTATTCTAATTCCTTCCTTTGGAAATGAGATGACTCATTGGAAAAAAAAAAAGGAAACTCAAAACGATATCTGTAAGTCATTTTCTACATTATGTAAGCCTTGCCTCCCCAACTCACTAATACCGACAACACACGAAACCAAACAGCTAGGTGAAGACAGATCACAAAATAGCCCCCTCCTGGAAAAGCATCAGGCACTAACTAAAGATAACAGACATGGCCTTTCTCTGAAAGGTATGTTGGCCTGCAGGGAGGGGAGAGAGAGAAAGCTGCCTTTGAAAACAACTGAAGTTTTAATCCTCTAAAGAACTTCAGGAAGCAAAGTCCAACCCCAAGCCTGTTTTTTCCCACAAGGCTGGAGAACAACCTTACTCAAGCCTGAAAAAATCAGACAGAAACTCCTAAACGTTCCTCTCTGTAGAAATCTTTGGCAAAAGACTTACACACTCTGAAAACAAATCAGATAAGAAAAGGCATACCACAGAGGCGCTGCTGGGTCAGAAGTGCCTTCTCCTCAACTCAGGGGGACGACAATGACAGCCCGCTAAACTTCTCGCTTGAAGAGGAAATTTAATTGAATCGATTTCAATCCCAAGTTTGACCACCAGAACCAGGGACATTGGGAATAAAACCAGCCCCTTGACCAGGGACTCCCGCAATGCTCCCTGACTATGCAAATGAGATTCCGCCGCCAGTCTCCGGCGCTCAAGGGGCCGTCCCTGCTCGTTCCCCAGTTGCGCGGAGATTGGGACGGGGAAGCTGCTCTCCTGACACAGTCCCGCTGATGCCCAGGCACATGGAGGACGGAGCTGGGCGGGGAAGTCAGAGGGCAATTGCCCCCCCGCTGCATTAGTGGGCTAAAACCCAAATCAAATGCACACACCTTGCAAAGGAACAGGATCTGCGATGTCAACCAACACACTCCATTGAGATTCTATATCACACGCCTCCTGTATGACACAAGAGCTACTTTTGGGGCAAAAACATTTCAGAAAGGCATCTAGTCTTCATTAAATTATATCAAGAGATGGAGAATCCACCACTTTCCCTGGTAGCTTGTTCCTGTGGTGAATCATCCTGGCTGTTGAATATTTGTGTCTTATTTGTAATATGAATTTGTCTCTTTTCATCTTCCAGCCATTAGGTCTTGTTATGCCTTTCTCTGCTAGATTAAAGAGCTCTTTAATACCCAATCTTTTCTCTCCATTAAGGCCATTCAACACTTCAATGAAGTCACCTTTCAATCCTCTTTTGATAAGCTAAACAGGTTGAGCTCTTTCAATAGCTCACTAGAAGGCATTTTTCTCCAACCCCTAGAACATTTGTTGGCTCTTTGGTCATCAGACTCCTGAACTGCAGCTGGATGTGGCTCTTGTTCTTCTGCACAGCATAGCTACTGGAGAAGAGGGATCTGCAAATGTAGATTCATATGATACCTTTGTTTAATTGATGAAAACGTAAACTAGACACTTAGAAGATTGGAACTGATTTCAGCTGATGGACAGGTTTGCTAGGTTTTTATGCATTTGGACAGCAAAATGTTTAGTGTTTACATTCATATCAAGCACCCCCGTATAGTGGAGCTCCTGAACATAAAGGAGAATGGAAATGAAAGTGTTTTCCTTTTTTAAAAAAAGAAAGAAGGTTATAAAAGCACAGTGGGGTTTGAGCCAAGGACCACTTAATCAGCAATCGAGCACTCTACCACTGAGCTATACCCCCATGACAACAGTAACATGGAATCATGGTTTCCAGGACTTTGAAAGACAGACCTTGCTTCATCAAGCTCCTTTGCCATTCCCAGACCACAGGTGGTTTTAAAAATGGGGTTTGATTAAACTTCTTAAATGTGGTAAACACCACAGCTTGCACACCCACCGATATAGCTTCTCCCACTGACATAGCTGCCACCTTTTGGGGAAGTGGATTAACTACACCCACAGGAAAACTCTCTCCCCTCAGCAGAGAGCAGTGGTTCTCAAACTGTGAGTCAGGACCCCAAAGTAGGTCATAACCCTATTTTAATGGAGTTGCCAGGGCTGGCATTAGTCTTGTTGGGGCCTGCGGCTGAAGCCAAAAGTCTAAGCCCCACCATCCAGGTCTGAATCCCTCTAGCTCTGGTTTTGTCTTCCCCCAATTGGGGTAGGGCTTAGTTTCCCCTCCTCTGCCCAGTGGGGAGGGGCTTGGTCCCTTTTTCCAGGGCTATGTAGTAAGTTTTTTTTAGCAGAAGGGGGTTGTAGTGAAAGGAAGTTGAGAAACCCTGGCATAGAGCCTCTGAATATGTTTAGACTTGGCTCCCTGTGGCTCTGTGGGTGATCAGACACTGAAAGTACAGCCATGAAGACACCACACACCAGCCTTGCCTAGCAGGCAAAAATCAAACCTCCACAGAAAGACACCCAGTGCTTTTTAATCCATCTCCCTAAGCACTCAGCCACAACCACTTAACAAAGGGACTTGTCTATACTATGGTTCTGGTCTCACTGAATGGTCATTTCCAATTGTTTGCTCAGACCAGTATTAGGGAAAATGGTGCCCTGGGCAAAGCTTGTACTTTGGCACTTCCCCATTGCCCCTGGATGATCCCCACTCTCCCTTTATTGCTAGCTTCTGCACTCCCAAACCTTTCACCTCCTTCACCCCTAATTCTTGCCCCCTCCTGTGCTGCCTTTGCCCTTAACTCCCTGTGCCACCAGCCATGACCCTCTCCTGAAGCCCCTTCACATGGTTCCAGTGCTGGGGGCCCCACACTTGTTCTCCCTTTCCCTGGGCTTTGGCATCACTAGCCCCTGATTAGTGAGCAGGGTTCAGTGGTCCCCAAAATGAGCAAGGAAGGCAAAAGTGAATCTTGCCTTCATGGGTCACTTCCAATGACCTCCTTTTTCTGTGCCACAGCTAACAAAAACATCCCAGACAGAAAAGCAGTAGGCTAAAAAGAAACCTAGCAGCTGCTGAAGTAGTTCAGTTGGGTGAGTGCTAAGCTAAAGGTCCCTGGTTTAATCCCAGGTCTTGGAATGCTCTTCTATCCCTCTGTGTGCAGGGTGGGGTTCTTCTGAAAGTGCAGTAGGTCCTTCAACTGCCACAAGTCCCTCATTTCAGACTATGCAGCAGGAAAAGACAGCATGGGCTTCTGCACCGAGTTGGCCCACCAGACCTTTCATTCTTCTCTTGCTCTTCGTCAGCAATGGGAAGAAAAAGAAGCTCCTCCTTAAGCTGGAGTCACAAGGGCGACGTAAGGATGCCTTCATGAGCTCCGGCTCCAGTCTTCAGCTCTTCCAGCTGACCTATTGGAGGGTTGCCACCACTGTCTCTAGGTTTGCCCATCGTTATGTGCCAGGGCAAGCACCAGCCAAGCCGATGGAGTTTCTATAGTGTAGTGGTTATCTTAGTTGCCTAACACACAAAAGGTCCCTGGATCAAAAACTGGTAGAAATATGCTGGCTTCCTTTTCCTGGATCCCCTTGCTGTCCAGGAAGGCGCTCCTCCTTCTGCTATTGTCCTGTCCCTGGGAAAACTCCAACCCCTGCATGACAGAGGGTGCTGACATCAGTCTGGAGTACCTAGAGCAATGCGGCATGTCACCTTCTGGAGGCTTGTGGCTTGGCCTCTTCTGCCCTTGGAGGTTGGCCTATAGAGGCTGTCACTTCCTGCTGGCCTCCTTTGCATGACTTGCCAAAGGAGGAAGTAAGACAGGAATGGGACAATAGAGGAAAGTCGAGCTGAGAAAGGCAGGGCAGAAGCTGTGCAGCTAAGTGGGGTTAGTAGCACACCACCATTCATTCTGTCACAGCCTGGGGAGATGGAGTTGGCTGCTGGGAGGTAGAATCTTGTGCCTGCCTCTTGGCATCCCAGGGATGGCTACTTGCATCCCAGGAGAAGAAGGATGGTTCTGGGTGAAAGGAAAACAAGCAAAGCTGAATCCAGTGGAGAATGGCTGTTTCTTTATGGCCAACCTGGGGGCATGATTGATGGCTTTAGAGGTGGGGGCTGGGCTGGCTGTGAGCAACTGGGATCCAGAAAGCCCCCATCTGCCCTTCTGAGGGACAAACCCATGGAGGTGCGGTTGGCTTCTGGGAGATAGACCCCGTTGCGTGCCTCTTGGCATCCCAGAGATGGCTACTTGCAGGCCAGGAGAAGTGGGGTTCTGGGGGGAAGGAAAAGAAGCAATGGGAGGCTGAGTGGGCTCCTTTCTGGCCGAGATGGTGGGCTGTGTGGGGTCTGGGAGTTGATTGTAAGCCATAAGTGGACTTGGTGCAGTGAAAACCACTGCTCCATTCTGGCAGACCAAGGGGCACAATGGACGACTTGGGAGTGAGGGTGGGGGGCTGGCTGTGAGCAAATGGGATCCAGGAAGCCCCAGCCTGCCCCTGCAAGGGCCCAGTCTTTTTCTTTCCTGCCATGGGGAGCCCAGCCTTAAGCCTGTCCAGCATGTGCTGCAGCTCGAGCATTAAGCCTTCCTGTGTGCATAACCTAACTACTGCCTAGTGTAATAAGGTGTAAAGTTTAGAGTGTGAATTTTTCTTTGATAACTTACTTTGATCTTTTATGCCTACCACTTATAATCCTTAAAAATCCATCTGTCTGTAGTTAATAAATCTGTTTTATGCTGTACTAAAACTAGGTTATTTTGCTTGAGAACATTTGCTTGGGAAATCTCAGCTCCCTTACAAGGCTGGTTCATGTACTATTCACAGTGAGGGAAGGGTGGACTCTGCCTAATAAACTCACACCGATCAGGCTTCTGATTAAGGCAAGATGGTATGATCCAGGGGTGCCAGGCTGCAGAGCTGGGGGGAATTGGCGGGAGGCTCTCTATCGTTAGTTTTAGGAGTGGCTGGGAGAAGCATTCATGTAACTCAGTTGGATGTGTCCCTATCTGTGGATGTCTGTGTAAGTGCAATATGTGCCAGAGTTTCGCAGCCTGTCACAGCATCACAGTGCTAGAGGGAATCCAGGTGGTGGGACATAGGGCTCAGGTTGCATCCCCTAGATCCCATCACAGACTTTCAACATCCACAGCAGATGTTCACTGAGACAGAGAGAGAAATGCCAAATAGTGATCCCCAGGGCCTGCAGACATCAAACGATGAGGAATTCTGCTCACAGAGAGGACCCTGCTAGTGGAAAATGCCTTTGGAAAAGCCTCTTCTATCCCCAGCTGTGTTCATACAGTGCTCAGTGCTCTGCGTTGTGGCCTCAAGAGCTATGGATGCAAGTTGAGTTACAATGACCTTTACCTTGTCTCCATGTTTCTTAGGTGCCTCTTTCCGACACTTGTCAGAAAAAAAGACTGGTTTCTTTTGGAAGCATTTGCACTGCAAGGCAGAGGCAGTCTTCTCTGCTTCCTCGACAGATTGACCAAAAGGTGGGAAGAGCACAATTGGCAAGCACCACTGGGTGCTGCATCTCTAACCTCCACTTTGCCTGTCAGGTGCCTTGGCCAGCTTAGCTACGGTGCTGCTCTCTGGGACTTTTCTCCCAGCTGCTCCAGTTCTCATCAGTGACAATCAAAAGGAAGGTGACATGGCATCTGTGTGTGGACATCCCCAGCGAATCCCAAGGACGTGTGGCACAGGCTCTCATGTTGCAGCAATTGCAGTTGAAGCAACTGCCATGCTAATGCCAGTCACAGCAGCCTTTTCATCAGCTCCAGGCTTATGATTTGATTCTTTCCAATGCTTCTCTCCAAAGAAGCCTTTTCCTTAGCAAGCAATTACCTGGATACCAAGGGAGGTCTCTTCCGTTTCCTAGAAAGACACAGGAAAATGTGAGAAGAGGAGACAAAAGTCATACAAAAAGGCATTACTGGGAGTTGAACCCAAGATCTCCTGTTTACTAGGCAGGTGCTTTAGCCAGCTAAGCCATGGTGCCTGCCTCAAGAAAACATTTATAACTGTTCCATTTGATGGCCCAGGACAACACCTGCAAATTCCAAAGTACAGACCTTCCCCATTTCCCTCAAGGCTTACAGGTCTTGCGGTGTCTGGCTCTTCATGCACAGAAAGCCACAGCTGAGTTGACAGAGGGCTTCTGACATGTGCTTCTCCCACCAGCCACTGTGATCATATAGTGGTTAGTGATCTGTGTTTCAGTCACAGCAACCTCGGCTCAGTTCTGAGTCATGGTAACCTTTCCTTCATTTCTCATTTGCCACTTTCCAAGTGTGGTGGGGTGGCTGCCACAAACAAGCAGGAAAAAAATTAAGGCAGCCTTGCAGAGGCAGCACAGAACCCAGCCAGTCAGGAAAGGGCTTATTGGGAGAGCTAATCAGGAGAAGGCTTGCTGGAGCAGCCCATATATAAAGGTCTGCTCAGCACAGCAAGAGTCAGTCACTCCTTGGAGTTTGAGGAGGGAGGATTGGCTGCCGAGAAGGAGAAGGAGAAGGAGAAGGAGAAGGAGAAGGAGAAGGAGAAGGAGAAGGAGAAGGAGAAGGAGAAGGAGAAGGAGAAGGGGAAGGGGTGGGGGTGGTACCATGATTAGAGTAGTGCTGGGAGGGTAAGGGGAGCATGAGTGATCTCCTGGCTGACTACTGCCAGACTGAGGCCCTGATACAAAGGTGGAGGAAGGTGCTAGGTCTGTGGGGAAGTGGTCCAGGGAAACAGATGGCGGGGGTTGGAGTTGCACCCCTTTTGCCTCAGTTGCCACTCACAGGTGGCTACACCCTGGACTGCAGCTGGCCACTGAGGCCAGTGTCTGGGCAGAGGACAGCTGCCCCCTGGAAGGAGGGAAAGAGCTGAGTGGGGCACAGACAGAGGGCTGTGTCCATAAGAGGACATTGAAGTCCTGAGAGCGACATGGGTCCTAATGATAGAACAGATGGCAGCCAGATGCCACTGGATGAGGGCGCACCAGGGGACCAGAGCTAATTGCCAGGATGGCCAACAGGAGGCACTGCAGTGGTGAGACGTGCTCCATGACACCAAGACTTAGCCGCAAGGAAGGCTCTCTCTGTCTTGAACCACCAGTTAGAAGGATTCTGCTGACAGGTCTTTTCTTTTTATGAAAAGATATACAAAAAAGGAGCCAACAGAGACATTAGGTTCAGCAAGGAAGAACTGTCAGGCCAAGCCAAGATTTCCTGGTTATTAGAAAGGCTCTTCAGCCAGCTCTTCCCAAAGACCCCTATCCAGAGGCCTTTTAACAGTCACTGCAAATGTTCACCCCAAAGAGACAAACAGATGCCAAAACAGAGTTCTCCACTGCCTGCAGCCATCAAGCTACCAGGAGTTCTGTGCACAGAGAGGCCCCTGCTGGTGAAAAAGGCTTTGGTAGAGACTCTTCTGACACCAGCCATGGTCATTTAGCATTTAGCACTCTGTGTTGTGGCTTCAGCATCCACAGATGCAAGTTCAGTTGGGGGATGTTTTTCTTGTCTCCACATCTGTCTAGTGGCTCCTTTCAATGCTTGTCACCAAAAAGACCTGTTTCTTTTGCAAGCAATGTACAGCTAGACAAAAGCAGTCTTCTCCATTTCCTCAAAAGATCACCAGGCTGTGGGGAGAGGAGACACATTCAGCCAGGCACCACCGGGTGCTGGATGCTGAATCTCCTCTTTATTCAGCAGGTGTCTGTGAAGGACATAAATCTACTGTGGACTGTGTAGAGGTCAATAATAGGACTTTATTACAGACAGTACTGGCGGACAGTCACCTTGCTTATTAGGCTCAGAGACACTGTCAATCAGTTGTTACAATAGAATATATAGGTTTTCCATGGGTGAGGGAAAGTGACAGGGTAGGCAGTTCCACACCCCGAGATAGGTTTTGCAGCAAGACAAGATAGCACATTAGCCAGTGGTTCACAGGTTACATAATGTCTCCACCCATGGTCTCAAGTTAGCAGGTTAACATTTAATTAATACTTTGATAAAATGTTATTAGTATAAAATATCAATGTTGAATTCTGATTTGGGGTCCATAGGAATGGAGCAACTCTTTTGATGGTCCAACAGGTACATTCATAGGGGTTAAAGCAAAGAAACAGTGAAAGTATATGGCAATAAAGATTGTTTTCTGTGTGTCTAAAGGCAAGGCATTGGTCCCTTGGAAGGGAGGTGGAAGGATGCCATATCTTATACTGACATGTGCCAACTTCTCATAAATTCAAGGTTGGATCTGTGAGAAGAATATCTCCCTACAGAAGAATCAAACACAATAGGAACAGGGATTCTTTGTTCAATCTGCAGCTCTGAAGAAGACACAATTCTTTAGCTCTTAGCTCCAACACCTGGCAATTTGCTGACCAGGCCTATCTTAGCAAGCAAGGCTTTCTGTTTACCCCACCTTTCTCTTAGCTGATCACTATTTGCTAGGCCTCTGGTCCCCTGACCATGCTCTGGACTTTGGGTCTGGAAAAGAGCTGGCACAATCCATAGACCAGGTTGTTATATAAAATGCACATGGTTTTGAACCCTTCACATCCAGTAATGGCAAAGTTCTCGGTTCAGGCTTGTAGCAGTGATGGAATAAACTGCAGGTTGAAATCAAGTCTCTGGAGTCCATCCACAGCTGGGATGGGTCATTCAGTCCTTTTTAGAGAGCTTCAGTTTGTAGCAAAGTCTCTCCAGAGGTATGAAAGACCCCTATGGTGTCATACCCCAGCTCCCTAAGCACTCAGCCACAACCACTTAACACAGGGGCCTTTCTACACTCTGGTTCTGTTCTCACTGAAGGGCCATTCCAATCCTTTGCTCAGACCAGCTTCCCCAGCACACTCACTGCTGTGCAGCTCTGTACATGTGGCCATGGCTGAACAGCAAGAATTCCTGCCCATTCCCCTACTGGCTGGAGCATGGATAGAGTGTGTTTGTGGTTAATGATGTTGCAGTAGATTGTTCATTCCCTGCCTTGGGAATTCAGACAGTCCCTTTCCCAACATATCTCCAGCACATCAGTCCCTGGCTGGGTCTCCTGGGCAGTGGAAAACATCCTTTGTTTGGTGCTGCCAAGGGTATCATGCAGAGCTGAGACATTCCTTGACTTGGATCAAAGGGGGATGTTGGATGGAATTTAACACAGAACCCTCTCTGCTCCCCAAAGCCCCACAGGAGAATCTAGAGAAGGGGGAGTCATTCCTCCTCTGTGTTCCCAGAAGAGCTGCTAGGACTTCTTCCTGCCAGCTGCTCACCCCTGGATTCATCCTCAGCTCCTAGGATCTTTCTGCTCCAAAGGCTCCAGAGGCCTGGGGTGGGGAGGGAGTGACTGCACAGTATGAAACACAAGGGAGGTTTCTGGAATTGAAGGAAGGAGCAGAAAATGGAGAGGAAAGAAACAGAGAGAAAACGCCTCATCTCTCTCCCCTCTCCCTCTCAGCAAGAAATGTTATCAAGAACCAGCCTTAGGGGAAATGGTGCCCTGGGCAAAACTTGTACTTTGTCACTTCCCCATTGCCCTTGGATGATCCCCCTCCCTCTTCCCCCAGCTCCTGCACTCCCAACCTTTGCACCTCCTTCACCCCTAACTCCTGCCCCCTCCTGGGCCCTAACCCCTACACTGTGTCCCCTTTGCCCTTAACTCCCACACTCCCCTCCTATTCCACCAGCCATTGCCCTTCTGCTGCACCCCCTTCACCCTAACCCCTGCACCCCCTCCTGCACCCATGCGGGGACAGTGACCTGTGTGCATGGAGCAGCTATCATTGCTACCCGCCACCAGCCAAAACTGGCCATTTTGAGAAAGCTGCCCCCTCATGCTGAAAAGCTAGGCAGAGCAGTGGTGTCTATGCAAACACGGTCTGTTCCTGAAGTCCAGGGCCACCCAGAGGGGGGGCAAGAGGGGCAATTTGCCCCAAGCCCCGGGCTCCGCAGGGGCCCCCATGAGTTTTTTGGGGCCCCTGGAGTGGGGTCCTTCACTCACTTCAGGGGGCCCGGAAAACTCTTGCGGGGCCGGGCCCTGGAGCTTCTTCCGCTCCCGGTCTTTGCCAGCGGGGGGGTTCTTCTGCTCCAGGGTGGAAGGACCCCCCACCAGTGAATTACCGCCGAAGCAAGACCTGCTGCTGAAGTGCAACCCGGTCTTTGGCCGTAATTCGGCAGCGGGGGGCCCTTCCTTTCCGAGACCCACTGCCGAAGTGCCCCGAAGACCCGTGGCGGGGACCCTCCGCTGCCAAACAGGGCCAGCTCTAGACATTTCGCCGTGCAGGGGGCACCTTGCCGCTTGCCAGTCCCGCGGCTCCGGTAGACCTCCCCAGGCACGCCTGCGGATGCTCCACTGGAGCCGCGGGACCAGCAGACCCTCCGCAGGCACGCCTGTGGGAGGTCCACCGGAGCCGCCTGCCGCCGACGGCCCCAGGTCCCCAGAATCCTCTGGGCGGCCCTGCTGAAGTCTTTCCCCCAACTTCTCACTAGATGTGAGGGGGGAGCTCATTCAACTCCTGCTTCTGCTTAGTATTTATAAACACCTTATTGTCCCTAGCTCTGCTGGCCTTAGATTTCTCCTCCTGTCTGTTTCCTAACAGCTGAGTGGTTGAGGTGATGGATTGCTAATCCATGGTGCTGTGCATGCATAGGTTCAAATCCCATTCTCATTGGATGCATTTAGTTTTCACTCCTCCTTTATAGACAACCATTTCTCCCTTTGGTACAATGACAGATCAAACAATGTTGCTTCCTGCAAACAAAAACGTGCTCAGAAACTCCAACCCCCCTTGCTTTAAATAAAATGTCTAAATCTCAGATTTCTAAAAAAAAAATTTCTCTAGTCCTGTATGTCTTAGTTTTTATATCAAAAGGTAACATCCTCATAATCTCCCCCAAACACCCTGGGACCTTCCCAAATTACTAAAATACTCCAGTTCTCAGCAAGGCAACGACAGTGACCCACAGCTAGTGTCTAGGTCAAGCTATTCTGAAGTAGGCAACTCAAACATTTTCTCCCTGCTTCCCTTGGCAAGGTCTGACTGGGAAAACAAAATTCTCTAAACTGAAAAATGTCTGCTGAAAAACCCATACTAATTATTTGAGGACTTTGGTTTGAATGTATTATTATTATTATCTTCTGATTTATGAATCAGTTTTGTCATCCAGATGTTTTTCCAGCTGTTGAGTTGTGGTGGAGCGATGCCAAGTCACGATGTCTCTACACCTCTTTCATAGTTTCTTCCAACTTTCTAGAAAGCTCCTTTGTTATGATGTGAGTCAAGCAGTGTCCATTGTTGCTGTGTTATCTCGGCGAAGTCTGCATTGTACACAGTTCCTGGGACAGTTCTTGGGAGTGTAGCTACCTTTAATGGGCCAGCAGCGAGTCTGGCTCCTCCATTTTTGCACCTGAAAGGCTGGTGGTGGGCATTTCTCAACCTCATAACATATTTCTGTAAGGCACAGAGCAAACTTAATACCTTCCAAAACCAATGTGAGCACCTAGAATGCAAGAAGACATTAATGTTCAACAGATGAACAGTTCAAGATTTTTAAAATGATACCTCACGAGGCAGACTTTGTTCAAAACGTATCATCACTATATGAGAGTGGTGAATATGGGGCTTCCAGGGTGCTGCTTTGAGCACAACGTGCCACACCTGGGCTTCCATTGCAATGGGAACGTACCCTTAGAGTCCATCTCTCCTGGGATAAAGATGGCAGCAGGGCTGGCCTGGGTCATCTGACTTGGGCTCATGGAGCTAAAGCCAAGAGGCTATAAACTGTGGTGCAGATATTTGTGTTCACACTGAAGTCTGGGTTCAGAAACCCTCACCCCTTATGGGGTATCAGAGGTTGCGCTCAAGTCCATATGTCTGCTGTCGTAAACAGATAAGAAACAGATAAGAAAAGTACTTTATATCTCTTTGACTGTAAAGGGTTAACAAGTTCAGTAAGCCTGGCTGTCACCTGACCAGAGAACCAATCAGAGGACAGGATACTTTCAAATCTTGAGGGATGGGAGTTTTTGTGCTGTGCTGTTAGTTTTGGTTGTTGTTCACTCTGGGGGCTCAGAGGGAGCAGATGTGCAACCAGGTTTCTCTCCAATCTCTCCAATACAGGCTCTTATAAGTTCTGACTAGTGAATACTAGGTAGATAAAGCGAGTTAGGCTTATGGTTGTTTTCTTTATTTGCAAATGTGTATTTGGCTGGAAGGAGTTTTAAATGTGTATTTGGTTGGAAGGAGTTCAAATGTGCATTTGGCTGAAAGGAGTTCAAATTGGTATTTTGATGAAAAGATTTTAATTTGTACCTGTATATTTAGGCTGGGAGAGTATTCCCAGTGTCTATAGCTGAAAGACCCTGTACCTATTACATTTTAAATTTACAAAGGATTTTTACTGGTTTTCTCTCTTTAATTAAAAATTTCTTGTTTAAGAACCTAATTGTTTTTTTATTCTGGTGAGACCCCAGGGGACTGGGTCTGAATTCACCAGGGAATTGGTGGGGAGAAAGGAGGGAAGGGGGAGAGAGAGGATAAATTCTCTCTGTGTTAGGATTACTGTCTCTCTCAGGGAGAATCTGGGAGGGGAAGAGAGAAGGAGGGGGGAAGGTGCATTTTCCTCTCTGTTTCAGGATTCAAGGATATTGAATCACATTGATCTTCCAGGGTAACCCAGGGAGGGGAAGCCTGGGAGAGGCAACGGTGAGGGAAAGGGTTTACTTTCCTTGTGTTAAGATCCAGAGGGTCTGGGTCTTGGGGGTCCCTGGGCAAGGTTTTGTGGGGACCAGAGTGTACTAGGCACTGGAATTCCTGGTTGGTGGCAGCGCTACAGGTTCTAAGTGGGTAATGGAGCTTAGAGGAATTCATGCTGGTACCCCATCTTTTGTACGCTAAGGTTCAGAGTGGGGAATTGTACCATGACATCTGCACTGTAATTTTATGGACTTGCAGTCCATGTCCCATAACCCTGAGTCAGCTGACCCAGGCTTTGAGACAGGTGTCCTGAGTGTTTTAATCACAGTCTAGACATAACTTTAGGGTAGGTCTATAGTGCAATGAAACACTCAGGGCAGGCTTGTGTCAGATTAATCAGGGTCATGTGGCTTGGGCTGTAAAGTTGCAGTGTACAAGTCTGGGCTCAGTCTCAGTACCCTGCTCTATAAGCCCAGAAGGTTGGGAGGGAGTTTAGCAAGTGGAAATGGTAAAACCGCAGGGAAGTATTACCCTGGACTCATGGCAGTTCTCCATTGGTTTGTCTGCTTCTGGGGCAGGGATAATAACTCCCAGTGGTGCCCTGTTGAGTGGTTTTTGGGGCACCTGCTCTTGGCTGCTGTCAGAAGGACTTTTGATCGAGCCCAGTGTGGGTTTTCTTATGGTTTAAATTACACTCACAGGCACTGATAACAGAGTTACTGAAAGTTTGGGAGTTAGGAGCTGGTAGGTCAGTGATCCAGTCCCCTTATTGATGACATCCTCCCTCTGGGACAGGGGCAGGTCTGAGCTCTCACACCAAATGCTCATTGTGGCTGCCAGAATCTGTGGGCAGCTCACCTAGTTTATGCTGAGGGTTGAGTCTTGCTTTGTGCCCAGTGTCTGAGAATGAAAATCCTAAACCATCCTATGAAATAATGAATGCAGCAGGATATGCTATTGTCCCTGCCCCAAAGCAGACAGACCAATGGAGAAATGCCATTGAGTCCAGGGGAATACTTCATTGCGGTTTTACCTTTTTTGCTTGCTAAACTCCCTCCCAACTTTGAGGGGGCCCAAAGCCCAGTATTGAGCCTGAGCTGATACATCTACACTGCAAATTTACCACCCCATGGCCAAAGCCTTGGGAGCCTGAGCTGGAATGGGGCAGCCCTGAGTGTTTCACTGCAGTGTGGACAGAGTGTATCATTATGTCTACACTGCCATTAACACACCCAAGTCACTATTCTCAAACCCTGGGTCAGTTGATTCAGGCTTGTGGGGCTTGTGCTGCAGGGTTATAAAATTACAATGTAGACATTTGGGCTTCAGCCCAGCCTCCGAGACCCCACAAGGGGTGAGGGTCTCCGAGCCTGGGCTCCAGTCTGAGCCTAAATATCTACACTGCAGTTTTTAGCCTCACAACCTGAGATGATCCAGGCCAGCTGGGCCACACTGCTATTATCATGTTATAGATGCCTTATCAGGGTATGTCTACATTGCAATGTAAGCCCAGGGCTAGCAGAAATCATGTCAGCAGCTCCAACGCATAAACTTAAACCACGAGGAAAAGACCCACCCCCAAAGAAGCTAGGCAGTGTCCTTTTCCCTATGGTTCATAAGTCCAGCAACCAAAAGTTCTTTAACATGAGTTTCCGCTCTCCACTCACAGCTGTTGTCCTTAGTCAGTGCAAGTCCAAAGGTGCCTCTGTAGAGTTCATCTTCCATCCTGCGTGGAAAAGGGGGAAAATAAGAAGGCACCATACTCACTATGTTGTCTAGGGACTCACTCATCCCTCCACAGCCACCCTGTCCTAAAGTTGATCTAACCCCTACATCTTAGTATTGGGACCCAGACCCTGGCCTACTTGGCTTTGGAACCCATGTCACCTGCCTAGCAAGTGCTATTGAATTGAGGGTGAGGCCCTCAGTCGGGGTCTGCCAAGCACAATTGTGCTGCCCTCAATTCATACAACAAGGAAAACGACCCTTTATTTCTCCTTCCCCTATAACATGGAGGCTGGGAATCCAACACCAGCCAAAAGTGATCATTTCAGCAAGCAACCCAACATATTTCCAACTTATTGTAAAATCCACATGCAGACTTATACACGAAACCTTGCAAGAAAATCTTCCTGAGGGAGTCTGAAGCACCTGCTGCTGGAGGGAAGGCGGGAGCTGTGGGTTGGGATTGAGGAGCAGTGTGAGGAGGAGGGGTTGTGGGTTGGGATTGAGGGGCACTGGGAATAGGAGGGGCCTGTGGGTTGGGATAGAGGAGAAGGGTGAAGAGGAGTAGGCTCTGGTTGGGAGTGAGGAGCAGTGTGCATAGGAGGGACTGAGGGTTGGGATGGAGGGTCACTGGGAAAAGAGGGGACATGGGTTTAGGCTGAAGAGCAACCTCGTTTGGGGATTCAACAGGACAGGGGAAGGCAGCAGGTGATTCTAATTCCTGAAGGATATTCTGTGTGTTTATATGTGTGTGTGTGTGCAGGGAAGGAACATGCTATATTCCCAGAGGATTCCTCCAGGCTGCAAGGACAAAGGGGCTGTCAGAAAGTTGCCCCTTCAAACCCACACACAAAAAGGCCCTTCTGAGGAAAGGGAAAATCCTGAAGAGAAAAAGTAACATCGAAGAGAACTCCAGAAAGGCAGTTTAAGATCTTGGCAAGTAGTTTATCACCTGACCAGGGACTTGAACCCTGGAGTCTCATATTAAAAGTCTGATGCTTTGCTAACTGAGCTAGACAGGCTCATAAAGAGAAAGAACAAGTTGGTGCAGAGGAAAAACTAGTCAAGAAAACAAGAGTGGGAAACAGGAGGGAAAACCTGCTGCTCTCTCTGGGCTGGTCAACACTACGAGTTTATATCGAATTTAGCAGCACTAAATTGCATTAACCCTCCATTCGTCCACACAACGAAGCCCTTTATATCGATATAAAAGGCTCTTAATACTGATATCTGTACTCGTCCCCGATGAGGGGAGTAGCGCTGAAATCAGTATTCTCATGTCGGATTAGGGATAGTGTGGCCGCAATTCAATGGTATTGGCCTCCGGCCGCTATCCCACAGTGCACCATTGTGACCACTCCGGACAGCAATCTGAACTCAAATGCACTGGCAAGGTAGTCAGAAAAAGCTTCGTGAACTTTTGAATTTCATTTCCTGTTTGCCCAGCGTAGCGCGCCAATCAGCACAGGTGACCATGCAGTCCCAGAATCCAAAAAGAGCTCCAGCATGGACCGTACGGGAGATACTGAAGCTGATCTCTCTATGGGGAGATGAATCTGTTCTATCAGAACTCCGTTCCAAAAGACAAAATGCCAAAGCATTTGAAAAAATCTCCAAGGCTATGATGGACAGAGGCCACAACAGGGACTCAACAGAGTGCTGAAAGTTAAGGAGCTGAGACAAGTGTACCAGAAAGCCAAAGAATGAAATGGATGCTCACGGAGGGAGGGGCGACTGAGGACTGTAGCTATCCCACAGTTCTCGCACTCTCCGAAAACCATTCGAATTCCCAAAGTCTGAAAGGTCAAAAACATTGTCACGGGTGGTTCAGGGTATATGTCATCGCCCACCCATGAAAGCAAAGGGAAAAAAATTGTTTCTCGCCTTTTTTCAATGTCACCGAATGTCTATTGGATCTTGCTGGCAGATGTGGTGCTGTAGCGCTACACAGCAGCATCCCTTTCCCTTCCCTTCCCTTGCAGAAGGCAGATGGTACAGTAGGACTGGTATCCGTGATCATCGTCCCATGAGTGCTCCTGGCAGGCCTCAGTGAGATCAGCCGGCGGTGCTTGGTCAAAAATGGGAATGACTCCCAGGTCATTCTCTTCTTTTAGCTTTGTCTAATGGAGATTCAGTCCTGCCTGGAATATCATAGCAGCTGGAGGCTGCGCTCCCCTCCCACCTTTGAGCTCTGCTTGCAGAGGCAATAAAGTCAGTGTTGGTTCAAATTCCTGCATTCTTTATTACTTCATTACACAGATGGGGGGATCACTGCCACGGTAGCCCATGAGGGTTGAGGGAAGAGGGAAGCAACGGGAGGGGTTGTTGCAGGGGCACCCACTAGAATGGCATGGAGCTCATCATTTGTGCGGGGTGTCTGGAGCTCTGACCCGGAGCAGCCGTTTGCCTCTCTGGTTCTTTAATAGGCTTTCCTGATAGTCTAGACAGGACTGTGTCATAACCTAGTCCCAGATTTGGACCTTAGCGTCCAAAATATAGAGGTTAGCATGAAAACCTCCAAGCTTAGTTACCAGCTTGGACCTGGTAAAGCTGCCACCACCCAAAAAATTAGAGTGTTTTGGGGCACTCTGGTCCCCCCAAAAAACCTTCCCTGGGGACCCCAAGACCCAAATCCCTTGAGTCTCACAACAAAGGGAAATAAACCTTTTCCCTTCCCCCCTCCAGGTGTTCCTGGAGAGAGACACAGAAGCAAGCTCCGTGAATCTAAACAGAGGGATTCCACCCTCTCTATTTCCAGTCCTGGAAACAGAAGTACTTCCCTCTTCACCCAGAGGGTATGCAAAGTCAGGCTAGTAAATCTAACACACACAGATTTCCCGCTGACTTCTTCCTCCCACCAATTCCCTGGTGAGCACAGACTCAATTCCCTGGAGTCCCCCACTAAAGAAAAACTCCAACAGGTCTTAAAAAGAAAGCTTTATATAAAAAGAAAGAAAAAGTACATAAAAATGGTCTCTCTGTATTAAGGTGACAAATACAGGGTCATTTGCTTAAAAGAAATATGAATAAACAGCCTTATTCAAAAAGAATACAATTCAAAGCACTCCAGCAACTATACCCATGTAAATACAAAAGAAAAACAATAGAAACCTTACTGCCTTACTATATTTGTACTTACAACTTGGAAACAGAAGATTAGAAAGCAAGAGACAGAAATCCTCCCATAGCCGAGAGAGAGACAGGCAGAAAACAAAGAACTCAGACACAAACTTCCCTCCACCCAGATTTTAAAAAGTCTTGTTTCCTGATTGGTCCTCTGGTCAGGTGTTTCAGGTTACTTCTTTCCAGGTGAAAGAGACATTAACCCTTAGCTATCTGTTTATGACAGACTGACTCTCCCTTTAGACAAAACTCAAAGAAGGGAATGACCTGGGGATTCAATCCCATTTGTGTCCATGCGCCCCCGGCTGACATCACTGAGGCCAGCCAGGAGCACCCATGACAGCAGCAGATGGTACAGTGTAACTGGTAACTGTCATTGTCAACTTGCAAAGCAGCAGATGAGACAGTATGTCTGGTAACCATCTTTGCTAATTTGCAAAAGGCAAGGGGATGCTGCTGTATAGCGCTGCAGTACCGTATCTGTCAGCACCATCCAGTAGACATACGGTGACAGTGAAAAATGGCTGAACGGGCTCCATGGTTGCTGTGCTATGGCATCTGCCCAGGGAATCCAGGCAAAAGGGTGCAAAATGATTGTCTTCCGTTGCTTTCAAGGAGGGAGGTCTGAGTGACGACATTTACCCAGAATCAACCACGACACTGTTTTTACCCCATCAGGCATTGGGATCTCAACCCAGAATTCCAATGGGCGGGGGAGACTGTGGAAACTATGGGATAGCTACCCACAGTGCAACACTCCTGAAGTCGATGCTAGCCTCGGTACCTGGACGCACACCGCCGAATTAATGTGCTTAGTGGTGCCGCGTGCACTCGACTTTATATTATCTGTTTCCAAAAACAGGTTTCTGTAAAAGCAGAATAATCCCCTAGTGTAGACATACCCTGTGATTAACAACTTTGGTGGCTAATTGAAAGGCTGATGGTTCAAACTCAAGTGAAGATGGAGGTGTTTTTTTTAGTGATGAGAATGCAGTACATTTTAACAGGTTGAAAATCTCCTCAAGGCTGGTCTAGCCTCATTGGGCAAGCATAAGTGATACTTTTGCCAGATGCATTGGTGGCATAGTGGTACGCATAGATGTCTTCCAATCAGTTGGCCTCGGTTCGCTTCCCAGCCAACGTAGTGATGTGCTGTTTTCTCCCCTGGAAATTGGTTTAATTTCAGCCATGTTGTATCAGTTTATCAATAGAATGAGAGAATCAGTGTCCTGCAGGTCATTCAACACACAGTGGAAGAAGAAAGGGGCGGGACAATACAATGAGCTCTTGGAGTCATCCTGGTATTACAATGTTTGGTTTACTCTTTTTAAAAAAGCTTCCTTCATTTCTCTCTCCCTTTTAGACTCGGAGCCCTTAAGGTCAGAAGGGACCAATGTGATCATCTAGTCTGACCTGCTGCACCTTACAGGCCAAAAGACCCCCCCACCCCTCCTGTAATAGACCCTGGAGGGGAGGCAGCTCTGTGCACTGCCCTTACCCCAGGCAGCACATGGATGACCTCTGCTCCCCTCCCTCAATGAGTGTGCAGAGATGTGTCAACAACTCTAAGGTGGCTCTCTGCCCACTCTGCCTCCGTCCCTCCGTGCCACTCCCAGAAATGGCCGGCATGTCCTGGCATCCACTGGGATGGGGAGATTGTCTCCATTTATTTCCCAGGCCCCGAGTACCAACTCCACAGCTCCCATTGGCCAGGAACTTCAGCCAATGGGAGCTCTGGGTGCGGAGCCTGCAGGCAGCGGCGCACGGAGACCCACTGGCATGGCCCAACTAGGAGCTACTGATGCAGGATTGTGTATATCGGTCACTTTGGGAGCTGCACTGTCCTGGGTAAGCACCACCCCTCCTGCACCCCACCCCCACCCCCAGTGCAGAGCCAGCACCCCGCTCCCAAATTTCCTCCCATAGCTTTGCTTGTCTTCCTTTCACCCAGAACCATCCTTCTTCGCCTGGGATGCAAGAAGCCATCCCGAGGAAGCCAAGAGGCAGGCATAGGATTCTACCACCCAGTAGCCAACCGCACCTCTCCAGGCTCTGCAGAACGAAGGGTGGAACTCTACTAACCCCACTTAGCAGCACTGAGGTGCTTAGCTTCTGCCCTGCCTTCCTCGGCTCGACTTTCCACTTTTGCCCCATTCCTGCCTCACTTCGTCCTTTAGCAAGTCACACAAAGGAGGCCAGCAGGAAGAGTCGGCCTCTGTAGGCCAACCTCCAAGGGCAGAGGAAGACAAGCCACAAGGCTTCAAAAGGTGACTGGCCAAGATCCTCTAGCTTTCCCCTGATGATGCCAAGGCTTTTTCCTCAGGTCATTTCACCACCCTCTGCCATGCAGGTGTTGGGCTTATCGCAGGTGTTACCCATAACTGGGCCAGCTAGTAAGTGTAGGGAGGACTAATGACCCACCAGAGTTTGGCAGAAAACAGCACATTTACTATACTGACAGCTAAACTCAAAATAAGCGGGGGGTGGGGGGGTGGGTCACATTCACTCTCGCATACTCATGCTCCCAGGACTGACATTGCACTGGAGATGTCAGGATTCTGCAAAGTAAGTGTCCCACAGAGCAGCTATGGAAGGTGCGATGAAGGTAAGTCTTCCTGAGGGACAATGAAATACAACGGAGAGAACCACTGGCCAGGCAGTCCAGGCAAAGAGTATTCACTGGAGGTACAATTTTGTGAGTGCTCTCCTGAGCACATGGCCCTTTCCCCTTTTAAGGGCCTGCACCTCATGGCCTGCGAATAGAGATGACTTGGCTGCATCTGGTTGGTCACACTCCACCTTGGGCAGTGTCCATGCTCTGGGTGATTGCTGCCTAATTAGAATCCCAGACACCTTGCCTAGCTGGGAGCTCTTCTGCTCTTCAACCAGAACATTCATCCCATGAGCATTCAAAGAGGGAGTAGCAGGGGAAAAGCCACTTCACAGACATTCAGAGAGGGAGAGGAGACAAAAGTGGGAGGGAGGGAAGTATAACAGACCTTCTGAACATAGAAATCACTGCTGCTCCTACAACAGCAGGGACAGGCCAGTAGGAGCTGGGAAAATTAAGTCCTCATGTTTCTGTCTGGTTTCAAACGAAAGACCTTTTGCATATCAGGCAAATGTGATAGCCACTAGACTACAGAAACTCTGTTGCAGTGCTCTGCCCCTCCCTTCATAAGAACGGCCATACTGGGTCAGACCAAAGGTCCATCCAACCTCACATCCTATCTGCCAACAGTGGCCAATGCCAGGTGCCCCAGAGGGACTGAACCTAACAGGTAATGATCAAGTGATCTCTCTCCGGCCATCCATCTCCATGCTCTGACAAACAGAGGCTACGGATACCATTCCTTACCCATCCTGACTAATAGCCATTCATGGACTTAACCTCCATTAATTCATCTGCAAAAAGAAAGAGGAGTACTTGTGGTACCTTAGAGACTAACAAATTTATTTGAGCATAAGGTTTCGTGGTCTAAAACCCACTTCATCGGATGCATGCAGTGGAAAATGCAGCAGGAATATATATGTAGATATAGATATAGATATATAGATATACACACAAAGAACATGAAAAAATGGGTGTTGCCATACACACTATAACGAGAGTGAGCAGTTAAGGTGGGCTATTATCAGCCAGAGAAAAAACTTTTTGTAGTGATAATCAGGATGGCCCGTTTCCAACAGCTGACAAGAAGGTGTGAGTAACAGTAAGGGGACAAATAAACATGGGGAAATAGTTTGACTTTGTGTAATGATTCATCCACTTCCAGTCTTTATTCAAGCCTAATTTAATGGTGTCCAGATTGCAAATTAATTCCAAATCAGTAGTGTCTCGTTGGAGTCTGTTTCTGAAGGTTATTTGTTGTAATATTGCGACTTTTAGGTCTACCATCGAGTGATCAGGGAGATTGAAGTGTTCTCTGACTGGTTTTTGAATGTTTTAATTCTTGACATGTGATTTGTCTCCATTTATTATTTCAGGTAGAGACTGTCTGGTCTGGCCAAAGTACATGGCAGAGGGACATTGATGGCACGTAATAGCATATATCACATTGGTAGATATGCAGGTGAATTAGCCTCTGATAGTGTGGCTGATTTGATTAGGTCCTATGATGGTGTCCCCTGAATAGATATGTGGACAGAGTTGGCCACAGGTTTTGTTGCAAGGATAGGTTTCTGGGTAAGGGTTTTTGTTGTGTAGCTGCTGGTAAGTTTTTGCTTCAGGTTGGGGGGCTGTCTATAAGCAAAGACTGGTCTGTCTCCCAAGATCTGTGAGAGTGAGGGATCATCCTTCAGGATAGGTTGTAGATCCTTGATGATGCGCTGGAAAGGTTTTAGTTGGGGGCTGAAGGTGATGGCTCGTGGGATTCTGTTACTTTGTTGGGCCTGTCCTGTAATAGGTGACTTCTGGGTGCACTTCTGGCTCTGTCAATCTGTTTCTTCACTTCAGCAGGTGGGTATTGTAGTTGTAAGAACACTTGATAGAGACCTTGTATGTGTTTGTCTCTGTCTGAGGGGTTGGAGCAAATGCGGTTGTATCTTAGAGCTTGGCTGTAGACAATGGATCGTGTGATGTGGTCTGGATGGAAGCTGGAGGCATTTAGGTAAGTATAGCGGTCAATAGGCTTCTGTTACAGGTTGGTGTTTATGTGACCATCGCTTATTAGCACTGTAGTGTCCAGGAAGTGGATCTCTTGTGTGGACTGGTTCAGGCTGAGGTTGATGGTGGGATGGAAATTGTTCAAATCATGGTGGAATTCCTCAAGACCTTCTTTTCCATGGGTCCAGATGTTGAAGGTGTCATCAGTGTAGCGCAAGTAGAGTAGGGGCGTTAGGGGAGGAGAGCAGAGGAAGTGTTGTTCTAAGTCAGCCATAAAAATGTTGGCATACTGTGGGGCCATGTGAATATGCATAGCAGTGCCCCTGACTTGAAGGTATACATTGTCCCCAAATGTGAAATATCTGTGGGTCAGGACAAAGTCACAAAGTTCAGCCACCAAGTTTGCTGTGACATTATTGTGGATACTGTTCCTGAAGGCTTGTAATCCATCTTTGTGTGGAATGTTGGTGTAGAGGGCTTCTATCTCTATAGTGGCCTAGATGGTGTTTTCTGGAAGACCACCAATGGACTGTAGTTTTCTCAGGAAGTCAGTGGTGTCTCAAAGATAGCTAGGAGTGCTGGTAGCGTAGGGTCTGCAGAGGGAGTCTACATAGCCAAACAATCTTGCTGTCAGGGTGCGAATGCCTGAGATGATGGGGCATCCAGGATTTCCAAGTTTATGGATCTTAGGTAGAAGATAGAATACCCTTGGTTGGAATTCTAGGGGTGTGTCTGTGCAGATTTGTTCTTGTGCTTTTTCAGGGTGTTTCTTGAGCCGATGGTGTCGTTTCTTTTGGTAACTCTCAGTGGGATCAGAGGGTAATGGCTTGTAGAATGTGGTGTTAGAGAGCCGCCTAGCAGCCTCTCGTTCATATTCCGACCTATTCATGATGACGACAGCACCTCCTTTGTCAGCCTTTTTTATTATGATGTCAGAGTTCTTTCTCAAATAAATTTGTTAGTCTCTAACGTGCCACAATTACTCTTTGTTCTTTTTGCTGATACTGACTAACATGGCTTCTATTCTGAAACCTATTAATTTATCTAGCTCTCTTTGAAACCCTGTTATAGTCCTAGCCTTCACAACCCCCTCAGGCAAGGAGTTCCACATCTTGACTGTGTCTGTGTGAAGAAGAATTTCCTTGTATTTGTTTTAAACCTGCTGCCTATTAATTTCATTTGGTGACCCCTAGGTCTTATATTATGGGATCAAGTAAATAACTTTTCTTTATTCACTTTCTCCACACCACTCATGATTTTATATACTTTTATCATATCCCCTCTTAGTCTTCTCTTTCCAAGCTGAAAAGTTCTAGTCTCTTTAATCTCTCCTCAATAGGGACCCATTCCAAACCCCTAATCATTTTAGCTGCCCTTCTCTGAACCTTTTCTAATGCCAGTATATCTTTTTTGAAATGAGGACATCACATCTGTATGCCATATTCAAGATGTAGGTGTACCTTGGATTTATATAAAGGTAGTAAGATATTCTCTATCTTAGTCTCCTTTTTTTAATGATTCCTAACATCCTGTTTACTTTTTTGACTGCTGCTGTACACTGTGTGGTCATCTTCAGAGAACTATCCATGATGACTCCAAGATCTCTCTCCTGATTAGTTGTAGCTAAATTAGCCCCCATCATATGATATGTATAGTTGGGGTTATTTTTTCCAATGTGCATTAATTGACATTTATCCAAATTAAATTTCATTTGCCATTTTGTTGCCCAATCACAGATTTGTGAGACCTCTCTGAAGTTCTTCACTGTCTGCTTTGGTCTTAACTATCTTGAGCAGTTTAGTATCATCTGCAAACTTTGCCACCTCATTGTTTACCCCTTTCTCCAGATCATTTATGAAGAAGTTGAATAGGATTGGTCCTAGGACTGACCATTGGGAAACACCACTAGTTACCCCTCTCTGTTCTGAACACATCGATGGGCAATCCTGGAGAGAAAGGCAGCAGCCCTTTGATAGGTTAGCTGGTAGAGCAAAGGACTGGAGTCGGCACTCAGGAATTCATCCTGACGTCACCCTTCTGACTCCAGCTTGAAGGAGAGCCTCTTTTTCTTTTCCATGCTGATGAAAAGCAAGAGAAGAAAGAAAAATCAGGTTGTCCAACTTGGTGCACAAGTCCATGCTGTCTCTTCTTGCTTGGGAGCCTGAAATGAGGGACTCATGGTGGTTAAAGGCACTGCTGTGCTTCCAGAAAAAAACACACTGCTACACACAAAGAGCATGCCAAAGCATGGGAGTGAACCAGGGACCTCTAGATTGTCACTCTAACACTTGCCCAGCTGTGCTAAGTCAGCACTTTTGGGGCCTGCTGCTTCTCTGTCTGTGATGTTTTTGTCAGCCTTGTATCATAACCTAGTCCCAGATTTGGACCTTAGTGTCCAAAATATGGGGTTAGCACGAAAACCTCCAAGCTTAGTTACCAGCTTGGACCTGGTAAAGCTGCCACCACCCAAAAAATTAGAGTGTTTTGGGGCACTCTGGTCCCCCCAAACCTTCCCTGGGGACCCCAAGACCCAAATCCCTTGAGTCTCACAACGAAGGGAAATAAACCTTTTCCCTTCCCCCCTCCAGGTGTTCCTGGAGAGATACACAGAAGCAAACTCCGTGAATCTAAACAGAGGGAGTCCACCCTCTCTATTTCCAGTTCTGGAAACGCAAGCACTTCCCTCTTCACCCAGAGGGAATGCAAAGTCAGGCTAGTAAATCAAACACACACATTTCCCCCTGACTTCTTCCTCCCACCAGTTCCCTGGTGAGCTGCAGACTCAATTCCCTGGAGTTCCCCACTAAAGAAAAACTCCAACAGGTCTTAAAAGAAAGCTTTATATAAAAAGAAAGAAAAATACATAAAAATGGTCTCTCTGTATTAAGGTGACAAGTACAGGGTCATTTGCTTAAAAGAATATTGAATAAACAGTCTTATTCAAAAAGAATACAATTCAAAGCGCTCCAGCAACTATAGACATGTAAATACAAAACAACAAACCATCTTTGTACTCACAACTTGGAAACAGAAGATTAGAAAGCAGGAAATAGAAAAATCCTTCCCATAGCTGAGAGGGACAGGCAGAAGAGCAAGAACAAAGGACTCACACACAAAAAACCCTCCACCCAGATTTGAAAAAGTCTTGTTTCCTGATTGGTCCTCTGGTCAGGTGTTTCAGATTACTTCTTTCCAGGTGTAAGAGACATTAACCCTTAGCTATCTGTTTATGACACCTTGGCACACAAAAAGGGCATCATTGCAAGCGCCCACGAAGGTGGGATGAATTTTTGCCTGCCTTGCTCAGCTTGACTGGCTTCCTCACCCCATTCCTGCCTTAGATCCTGGGTTACCTGGTAGCTGAAGATGGTCCATGGTCTCAAGCATTGCCAGAGCCTGACTCAGTGCCCCGGGCTGCCTTTGCTCTGCACATGCCGGCCATGCACATTTGCAAATACCTTAAGGCGCCTGTCAGTAAGTTCTGGGGACAGTTGCTCACCTTGAGAGGAAGCTCCCTAAAATTGGCTTATCACACCCAGTGGTATATTGACCTCTGTTCAGATTGAGCCAAAGGAGGGGGTCCTCGCTGCTGTAGCCGCCACTGCTGTGAGGGCAGCCACAGTTGCGGATGAAGCCATCCTGCAAGCACCTTCCACCTAGCCACCCACTGAAAATTCTGTAGGGTATAAGGTGGGAATAGAAGAACACTGGTGGGGGAGAGCTTCCTAACCTCCTAATAAGCAGGTAAGTTTGCCTAGTGGTCTGTGATGGGATGTTAGATGGGTTGGGATCTGAGTTACTATAGAGAATTCTGTCCTGGGTGCTGGCTGGTGAGTCTTGCTCACATGCTTAGGGTGTAACTGATCGCCATATTTGGAGTTGGGAAGGAATTTTCCTCCAGGGCAGATTGGCAGAAACCCTGGAGGTTTTTCACCTTCATCTGTAGCATGGGGCACGGGTCACTTGCTGGAGGATTCTCTGCAGCTTGAGGTATACAAACCACAATTTAAGGACTTCAATAACTCAGACATAGGTTAGGGGTTTGTTGTAGAAGTGGATGGATGAGATTCTGTGGCCTGCATTGTGCAGGAGGTCAGACTAGATGATCATAATGGTCCCTTCTGACCTTAAAGTCTATAAGTCTACTCCACCCCCTTCTGCCACCATCAGCCATCCCATACCCAGTGCTGCATCTGGTGAGGATAAAAAAAACCAGCCATATCAGAAGAGTCGGGTTCTTTGCGGTTGCCGCACCATTCCCCTTGGGCCTGACCTGCTCTCCAGCTCAGCCACCACTGAAAATTGAAACTCAAAAAAAGTAGAGCCGTACAAGGCTTCAAAGCCCACCAGGCCCAACCCGCCTTCTAATACGGCAGAAAAGCCGTACTTCTCCTGACTAGGTAGGGACATCTGATTGCCCCACAGGAAGTGGAAGGCCATAGTGTTCGGTCTCAGCAGCACTCGTGGAGCAGGGGAAACACATGGCTGAGGAAATTCCCCACAGATGGGTCTTGAGCATCACAACCTTGTAGGTAATGACAAGATCCATTTACACCACCTGCCAAACCATTCATCACATGCCAGCAATCATTTCTCCCAGTTCGCGTTCTCCACCATGTCCCTAACTGAACACTAGACGGCCCAGCTCATCAACCTGCCCACTCTTGCAGCCCTCCCCTTCCGCCCTGACTGTTAGGGGGGAGTATTGAGCCTCCCTCCCTTAGGCCATTCAGCATTCCTGGGGAACACCAACACCGCCCAAGTGACTTTGGGCCAGTAGGTCAACCAATAGGGCTGCCTCCTAGGGCCAGGTTGCAGCCCAGCTTCAGGACTCAGAAGAAATGCAGCTCATATCCCTACCTACAGGACTCCAGGCATGGCCAGGCTTCTGGATCAAACGTCCCCTCTTGTGCTCAAGTCACAATAGCTAGTGGGCAAAAGAGAGGCTTTCATGGCATTTGAGAAAGTGAGACAGAGCCTTGGAAGACTCAGCAGGGTTTGTGGCACAGGAATTGTCCTCAGATCCCACCGAGAAGTCAACTCAGACTGCAGGATTCAAAGTCCCGAGTGCTGGCCCTTACATCATGGGACCAATAGGGAACCCCCAGACCTCTGCTGAGTTCTGGTATGGATGAGTCTGTGTGGGCAGCCCTGCATTTGCTCACCAAGTTGGCATGCAGCAGTTTACTGCAGCTCTCAGAGGTCTTTCTTAATCCAGAATGAGAGGCCAGTGGGCATATGAGGAAGTTGCCCCTTCAGTCCCAGGCAATACATGGCCCTTCCAAGGAAAGACCAAGTCCTGGGGAAAAACGGTGATGTCAAATAACATCCTGGAGATATGCCTTCTTTCATTTGGAGGGGAATGGTTCCCTTTTCACCTGAGCAGGGACTTGAACCCTGGATCCTCCAATTAGAAGTCTGGTGTTCTGCCAACTGAGCTAGCCAGGCTCACATGTCAAAGAAGAAATTGAGGGCAGGAAACAATACAGAAAACGTGCTACTCTAGCTGTCTTAGCAGTCCTAGCCCCAGCCTGCTTCTCCATCCTGTGCCCTGAGGCCTTATTCTTTTTTTAGTTAAATATCAAATCCAGGAGAAAACACAGTTATACAAAGCAAAACGAAATCACAAACAGAGATGTCATTGGAAATACAAAAATAAAAAAGGAAAATGCAATTCCCATCATTTTATCCTGTCGGGACCATTCCTGTATTGAGAGCACCCGTGAAGGTCCCTGTGTGCTTACGAGAAACCTGGAGGAACTCATACCACAGCCCGAACATGAAACTCAACTGCTCCCAGGTGCTGCAGTAAAACCCTTTCCCTGCTGTGACTTTGCACTCCATATGATTTTATGAAAATATGCTAATGAGTGTGAATATAATGTAACTGGATTATGCTCCATGCAAAAGGTCTCCTGTAAGGTATCATTACAAAGCTTATAATCTACTGTGTGTGTTCATCCTATTTGTATGAATCGATCATTCCTGTATCTGAAACTAGAAATATGAACTATAACTCTGAGCTCCTGTTGTAATGATGCAAAGTGTGGGCCATTAATAGTGTTTTGGACTCTTGATGGCTCCCATTAACCAGGACAATTGACTTGAGATGGCTCTGTCCTGTCAGGCCAGGAAGAATGAAGGCTTGGGATCTCCCATGACATGTGACCATATCACCTGGTACAGGAATCCATCTTAAACCTGGGGCTCTTCCCCAGGAGAGAGACAAAAGATTCTTGCCTTGTACCAAAGCTGTATAAGGGAGTGGAACTGAACAAACATGGCTGCAGTCATGAGACATCCCCTAGCTACCACCTGAGCTGGAACATGGACTATACCAGGTGAAAAGATTGGGCCCAGACTAGAAATAAACCTAGTCTGCAAAAGAAGCTTATTGGAAGATCTCTGAGGGTGAGATTTGATCTGTATTGAGTTTCATACTGTATTAGGCTTGGACTTGCATGTTTTTGTTTTATATTTCTCTGTGAAGAATACAAACTCCATAGAGAAGGAAAAGTTAATGCCCTAGAAAAGCCTGTGTGTGAGAGATGGGTGGGAGAGTGTCTAGAAACCACTCTCCTCTAGTTTCTTTTCTCTGATTTCCTGTAGAAAATCTGAAGCAGGGAGCAAAACCAGGGCCGGCTTTAGGCTGATTCCGGGGAATCGGGCCCGCGCCTGAGAGGGCCCCGCGCCTTAGGCACCTTTTTAATTTTTTTTTTTTTTTTTGCTTACCTGGTCCCCGGCTGCGGTCTGCTCCGAGGTCTTCCATGGTCCCGTTCCTTTGAGTGAAGCGCCGGCTGGAGCGCGGCGCGGCCCCACTCTCCCAGCTAGAGCTCCAGCCGGGGCAGTGGGGCTTTGCCGCTCTCCCGCCGGGGCTCCAGCCGGGAGAGCGGGGAGGTGGGACTTTGCCGCTCTCAGGCCGGGGCTCCAGCTGGGAGAGCGGGGCGGTGGGGCTTTGCCGCACTCTGGCCGGGTCTCCAGCCGGGAGAGCGGGGCGGCGGGGCCTTGCCACACTCTGGCCGGGGCTCCAGCCGGGAGAGCGGGGGGGGCGGGGCTTTGCCGCTCTCCGGCCGGGAGAGCAGGGCAGCGGGGCTTTGCCGCACTCTGGCCGGGGCTCCAGCCGGGAGAGCGGGGCGGCGGGACTTTGCCGTACTCTGACTGGGGCTCCAGCCGGGAGAGCGGGGCGGCGGGGCTTTGCCGCTCTCCGGCCGGGGCTCCAGCTGGGAGAACAGGGCGGTGGAGCTTTGCCGCTCTCCAGCCAGGAGAGCAGGGCGACGGGTCTTTGCCGATGACCGGCCGGGAGAGCGAGACTGCGGGGCTTGCCACGCTCCAGCCGGAGTGCGGCGAGCGTGGCAAGCCCCGCTCTCCCGTCTGGAGCTCCGACCAGAGCGCGGCAAGACCCGTGACCCTGGCTGGAGCTCTGGGCCCTTTAAATAACCCCCAGAGCCCTGGGGCACTGAGGGGCTCCGGGGGCTATTTAAAGGGCCTGGGGCTCCAGCTGCCTCTGCCACCCCGGTCCTTTAAATAGCCGCCGGAGCCTCGCCTCCCCCATGCATTCCCCAGCGCTCCCGCAGCTATTTAAAAGGTCCGGGGCTGGGTAGAAGGGGGTTTGGGGGCTACTTAAAGGGCTGGGGTTCTAGCTGTCTCTGCTGCACCCCCTGACCTGCCCAACCCAGTCCGGCCCTCCCTGCCTCCAGCCAGCTCTGCACCCCGTGCCCACAGCCAGCCCCTGCCAAACCCCGTCCTGTCTCCAGCCAACCCCTGCCACACACCCCTGCAGCCCTGCCCAAAGCCAACCAGCCCCACACACACTGCTGCCCGCACCAGCCCTGCACACTCTGCCCAGCCCGCACCCCCTGCCCTGTTTCCAGTCAACCCCTGCTGCACCCCACTGCCTGAAGCCAGCCAGTACCACACTCCTGTCTCCAGCCCTGCAAACCCCTGCAGCACCCCCCTGTGGCCCTGCCTGAAGCCAGCTCCCCCCCACACCCCGTATCTCCAACCAGCCCCACACCCCTTGCCCTGCCTGCAGCCAGCCCCTACCTCCAGTCAGCCCCTGTCCTGCCTCCAGCCAGCCCCATGTCCACTGCTGCCCTGCAGTTTCCAGGGCAGTAACCCTGCACACCTGCTTCAATGAGGGGGGCAGGGAGCAGCTGAGGCCAACACATGTGCACACCCCCAGGGAGTGGCGGGGACCCACACATGTGAAACGGCGGTCGTTAATAGCCAATCAACAGCATATATGATGCAATGTATATAATATGTAATTTTATTATTCATATAATTATGGAAAGTAAATAATACATGAAAGAAATGAAAGGCTTTTTTTTCCACTTTTTTTTAAAGTCATCCCTGCCAAGGCCCTGCCGAAAATGTTCGAATTGGGCCCCGCACTTCCTAAAGCCGGCCCTGCTGCCAACTGCACTAAGGTGGCTTGGAAACGCTTTAGGCTCAGTGTATATAGGACCCTCCTACAGCAGTGACTGGGGCAGGGAAGGAGCCAGGGATGTGCTGGAAGAAGGGAGCTCTGGTGACCAGAGACTTTTCCTGGCAGCTTTCACAGCAGCAAAGAAATCAATTCATGCTGCCAGTGGACAATCTACTGGAACTAATGGGAGCACAGGGGGGATGTTTCCAAGCTGTGCACCTACTGCCACATTTTAGAACTTACTCTCCTTTTACTAGTCGGGCACTTTCCAGGTGAATTAAGTAAAGTAAGTTGGGGAAACTACACAAGGAATAGAAACCAGTGCTCCAGATAAGGGTTGAATTCATAACCCCAGCACTTGCCCCCTCTGCGCTAATCAGTTGCACCACTGCAGATGTTTCTTATACAAAGTTGGGAAGCAGGCAGTTATCAGTCTCTGTGGGTCACACCTTTACCTGGCAATTGTAAGGCTGATGCATCAAACCTAACTCAAGATGCGGCTTTTCAGCCATGAGACTCCAGTACATTTTAACATGAAGAAAATCTCCTCTATTCTGATTTAGCCCCATTTGACTCCTTCTGCACATCTTCTCCTCCACCTCCAGTTTCTTTCCTTCCTCACTGGGGCCGTGCAGAGAGGAGCCCCAGTCAGTCTCTGTCACAGAGTCTGTATCCCATAAAGGGAGGGAGGGGTCACTCTAAAACACTGATAATGGAGAGGGGAGGGGTGTCTGTGATTAGGGGGAGAAAGGATGGAGAATTAACAGTGGGGCCCAGAGAGATTCCACCAGATTGGGGAGATCCCCTGCTGCCCCCCATCAGCCAGCTGTCGGAAGAACAACTTGGGATTGCTTGGGGAAGCCACCTTTACAAACACAAGTGTAACATGCTAGTTATGTTTTAATAAGACCAAAGCCTCCTCAAACCCAGGGTCACAAGCACTGGAATGATTTTGTCCTGATATTTTACTTGCCGCAGATACAAAGCGAGTCAAATTACAGTTTCCATTTGCAGTCAGTGCACACACATGAATCCGGAGGCTTTTAATTCCTTAGGTTCTGCTGCTATTTCATTTCTGTCCTGTTCCAAGATTTATTGTTGTGCAAAGCAATGTTAGGCTCTTGGGAGTGTCCCCCTGGTCCCGCCTGCAGCACCTGGGCAATTTAAAAGGGCCCGGGGACCCCTGCCACCACCAGCAGCAGCACAAGGGAACTAAGGTGGCATCCTGCCCACCCTTGCTCCATGTGGCACACCACTCCCGGAAGCGGCTGGTACCTGTCTGTGGCCCATGGGGTGGGAGGGAGGGTCTCCACGCGCTGCCCCCACCCCAAGTGCCAACTCTACCAACTGTGGCAATGGGAGCTGCAAGGGTGGAGTCTGCGGGTAGCCATGCTCAGAGATGCCCCCAGCCCTCCTGCTTAGGGGCTGCTGCCAGAGGGGCTGCAGGTTGCTTTCGGGAGATGCCTGAGGTAAATGCTGCACCCCTCACCCTCTCCTGCACCCCTAGCCACAACCCAGACCCCACATCTGCACCCAAACTCCCTCCAAGAGCCTGCCCCCTGTACACCCTCCTGCAGCACAGCCCCCTGACTGAGCCCAGACCTTGCACCCAAACTCTTTCCCAGACTCCAACCCCTCTCCCTCCCACACTCAACTCCCTCCCAGAGCCTTAGGCAGGTGTGGGGTGCGGGGTGGGAGGTGGAGGTGGGGGTGGGGGTGGGGGTGGGCAGGACTTGGTCCCATTCTGGGCACCACCAAAAATCATACAAACCTGCCACCCCTGTACAGCCCAACCTTCTGCTGATGCACCTCAGCCCACACCTGTGCAGGGTTTGAAGCTTCCACTGCTTAAATTCCAGGACACTGAGGGATTTCAGCTCCCCTTTGCCCAGAGGGAACCTTCACTCCACTCCCAACCAAGGTTCTTGTCCATGGGATCACTGTAGGGGGGCTGGGTCCTTCGGTTTCTTTTCTCTCTCTGTGACAGGCCGGGGTGCAATAACTGGGGCATCTGAGCACCAAAGACCTTCTGTGGGGCTGCCATTCCCCTTCCCCTTCTGTGGTCCCATCTGTCACGGACTCCAGCCTTTTTTCTATCCATCGTCAGCACCATCCCAAGCAAACTGCACTCACCTCAAAAAGACAAAGAGTCCTGTGGCACCTTACAGAGTAACAGACATATTGGAGCATAAGCTTTCATGGGTGAATCCTCACTTCATCAGATGAATGTAGTGGAAATTTCCAGGGGCAGGTATAAATATGCAAGCAAGAATCAGTCTAGAGATAAGGAGGTTAGTTCAATCAGAGAGGATGAGGCCCTCTTCTAGCAGCTGAGGTGTGAAGACCAAGGAAGGAGAAATTGCTTTTGTAGTTGGCTAGCCAGGCACAGAATTCCCACTACATTCATCCAATGAAGTGGGGATTCACCCACAAAAGCTTATGCTCCTGTACGTCTGTTAGTCTAGAAGGACAAAACTTTTTGTCTCTTTTTACAGATCCTGACTAACACAGCTACCCCTGTGATACTCAAAAAGACAGTGTCCCCTGGTGGGTGTACATCACTGACCTCTCTCCTCTCTGAGCACTGACTGCCCCTCTGTTTCCTTGCCTCTCAGTCTGTGCAGATGGGACCCTTTCCTTCACTGCTGGAGGATTCGCCCTTCTCATCTACCATTGTACCAAGCAGCACAGTAGGTGGGAATCTTACATGTACTGAGGTAACTTAGGAGCAGAAACTCCCCCAGACCTTGCATTCAATTGGCACTTGCCCCTCCCTGAACAGGATTAAAACTCCTGCAGCGAGACTGATGGGCCACATCCCCTCTGGGCATGAGCAAAGCAGCAAGGTGAAAAGAAGAACCTGGAGATTAAATCCAGGGCCTCATACATGCAAAGCATGTGCTCTACTACTGAGCTACATCCCCAGACAGGCTGCAAGTTACCCTCAGAACTGTCCTATTCCCAGAGCATCCAGTGGCCTAAGAGCAGCATAGGGGACACATTTCTGGCTCTGAGGGGCAAATCTGCTGTCCTGGAGGTTGCTGGTTCTTAGGGTCAGATTCAATGTGTGGGGCAGAAAGAGTGTGTGCCCTGGACTCAGGATGCAGAGATACACTCAGCCCTCTCCCCTGCATTAGGTGGGGGGTGCTGCCACCTCCTGCTGGAAGGTAATGGGAGGAGAGGGGCGCTGTGAGTAGCTCAACACCTGACCCTGGTGGCAGCAGTGATGTGGGAAGCTCCAGGTATTTCTAGGATCTGCTATTGCCACCTGCCTGTGAAGTCCAGCTTTCCCCAGCACATTCACTGTGATGCAGTTGGGTCACTGTTTCCATGGCTGAACAGCAAAGAATCACTCCCAGTTTCCCTTCTATCTGCAGCAGGATTAGCCTGGGTCAGTGGTTAATGAAGTGGATCTAGTTGTCGATTGTTATTCATTTCCCACCTTGACAATTCACACAGTCCCTTTCCTACTCAAATCCCCAGCACCTAGGTGATCCTGGTAGCAGGGCTTGGGTCCTGAGATTTGCAGGGTCCTTTTTACCCTCCACCTGGAGTGAACTCAGCTTTTCTCCCATCCCAGACAATCCATGAAATAACAACAGGGGCATAAAGAAAGAGGGGAGGGAATATCTCACTGCCAGGGCTGGTTGTGCCCAGGGCCCCTTACTTGTCCATTGTTTCCGTGGAATTTGGCCCCCTGCTTTGCACAAGGGACAGAGAAAGATCTTGCTGTTCCTGTGTCTGTGCAAGAAAAATTGTGCTTACGTATGAAAGAGAGGCAGGAAATGGCCCCATAATGGGACAATATCTTCAGGATTAAGACCTAAGGACTCAGGCTGAGAACTGATTTAACTCCACTCATCTGGGATTTAAAAAATTGTCTTCCATGGAGCAGGGCCAGATCCAATGTTTTTGCCACCTCAAGCGGAAAAAAAAATTAAAAAGCTGCAATTAGCAGCAGCTCTACTTCTGCCGCTTTTGGCGGCAAGTCTTTCCCTCCGAGAGGGACTGAGAGGGCTGAACTGCTGCAGAAACCTCCCCTTTCCATTGGCCGCCCCAGGAACCTGCTTGCTGCGCTGGGGCCTGGAGCCAGCCCTGCCGTGGAGACACTGGGAAGATGGAGGAATCAGGAAAAAAAACACAGATTTATTTACATTGCAAGTGAATAATAACTGAAGCTTTTTTGGTTTAAGTCACTTTTCACTGAGTGGGAATTGAACGCAGGCCATGGCAGTGAAAGTGCCAAAACTTAACCACTAGACCACCAGGGAAGTGAAGATGTTGTTTTTCTTCTCACTTATGCTACACTTTCCTAGGCACTTTCTATCCACTTTCTGAAACTGCTCTATTGTCCACTCCCTGAGGGGCTAGAAGCAGAGTGCAGGAACCCCTGTGCTCAGGGTCACAACCTCAGCCCAGCACAAGTCACTGAAACAAACTCAAATGATGCTTCCTCCAGCTGGATCACAGAGACACACAAAAAAAACCCATGAAGAACAATCCTCCTCTGCCTTCATTTACCCCATCGCAACCCTCTCAGCAGCCGACTCTTGCGAGAAGGACTGAGCTGATAGGAGCTCTGGCATAGAGACCAAGGAAGGGGTGTTGCTCCCCCTTGCTGTGAGCTGATCAGATTCTGACTCTGTGGAACGGGGCTCTGAGCTTTGCCATCTTGTGAGTTCTGAGTGCTGAGCCCCCCGGATGCTTCTGCTGGGAGCATGGTGATTGCACAACAGCTGCAAGCCCTTTTCCCATCTCCTTGTCCTCTTCGGCTTCCCCAGACCTTCCCCACAAATGGTTCTATCAGGTGCTGGAGGGATCGAAGGACCTGCAGTTTTCCCTCACCCACCTCTTAAGGCAAACAGTGATTCCCTTCTCTAACATTCCTGGGCCTGGGCTTCTTTTCAGTTTTTCCCAAGGGGACCTGATTCCCTGTGAAAATGCATGTGTGGCATGTGGGGAACTCAGACTCAGACTCTCCCCCACCAGATGAGTCCAACAGCACCTCCCCTTAGTGGGAGAATCCTAAATTCCACCCTCCCACCCTGGTTACTCTGACCAGCTGATGGCGATAGCATGCTAAATCAACCCCAGCTCTCTGGACTAGAAAGCAACATCTAACCAGCCTTGTGACAGCTCCGATTTGCTCGCTGGAGACATAACAAACCAGGAAAGAAGGCAAAGGTCAGACAGGGAACCTCAGCTCACGAATAAACACCCTCAGGGCACCTTCTACACTGCGACTGGGCAGTTGACTGACTTTAAATCTAGCTAGCTCAGTCAGTAGAGCATGATGCTCTTAATCCCACCATCATAAATCCAAGGCCATGGTGGGTGGTAGCGACAGCTCTTAGGTGTCATTCTTCTGCTAATAGTCACAGACCAAAATGAATCAAACTTTCTATGCTCTTTGGCAGGTCATGTTTCTGCCTCTCTCTGAGCTTCAGTAAAACATGAAGAGAGACCAAACTGACATTTGCATCTTATGTTAAGAGAGTATTTTCTCCTCTTCCATTGTACCCCAGGCAAGAAGAGGGGATAATAACCATTTAATGGATGTCTGCAAAGAGAAAAGTTTGGTCATTATAAATAGGACGATGATCAATTGTTCTCCATGTCCACTGATGGTAGGACAAGAAGTAATGGGCTTAATCTGCAGCCAGGGAGATTCACGTTAGATATTGGGAACAGCTTTCTAACTCTGAGTGTAGTTAAACTCTGGAATAGGCTCCCAAGGGCGTCTGTGGAGTTGCGGTCCTCGGAGGTTTTTAAGAACAAGTTGAACAAACCTCTGTCAAGGATTCTCTACATATTCTTGGTCCCATAGACAACCTGCTCTGGCTCTGGTTCCCTCCTTCGGCTCCCTGCCTTGGCCGACTGCTGTGGGCACTTGACCCCACATGGCCCCTGATGCATCGTCCCTGCTTGGCCCTGCCTCAGCAGAGAGGGCTGGATTTCATGACCTCTCCAGGTCCTTTGCAGCCGTGCAGCTCTATAATTCTATGCCATCACAATATAATATAAACAACAACAAAAATGGAAACACCCCAATCTAACATCTAATAATTCAGCGTGAACTGACATTCCACAGCACAAAGTGTCCATACGTAGGAGTGCAAAGCCCGACAATTCAGCACTATGCAAATGAACACCCCATAGGGAAAAATGACACATTGCAAAAGAGCTCAGCTCAAACCAACGTAACACAAGGCGGTGCAAAAACCATACAACACAAAACAATGAGTCAGAGTGCAAAGTGACACTATGCAAAACAGCTTAGTGTGGAACAACGACACAGCACAAACACAACAGAATCATATAGAAAGGTAGGGCATGGAGGGACCCCGAGAGTCAGGACCAAGTCTCCCTAGACCACCCCAACAGGTGTTTGAAGAACAGGGAAACAGAGGGCACCATGAACTTATGTTTTTTGGATGAGTCAAGAAAAGGGAGTAGCATTGTCCCCCTCAGGTAGCTCCTGTTCAATTCCAGGTCAGAAAGCAAAACTCTTCTGCAAGAATATCCAGAAAATATTGTGTTTAACTTCACTTCACAAGTACAGTTGTGTGGCAATTAAATGATGACCCTAAAGTTTCATAAAAGTTTGGGAAATACAGATGTATCTGAGAAAATGGTTTGGAATGAAGGAAGACAAAAAATTGATCGGTCAAGAGAACAGGCACCATTTCCCCCTGGTTTGGAGCTTCTCTCACAACTACTGGAACAGAAAAGCTAAGCAAATGGGGTTCTGTTGTTGCAAAGGAGATTGAAGTGAGGCCATTTTCTCCAGATAGAATTAATGGTAATGTCAGGACTGAGATATGAAACCACATCTCTATGCAGAGACCAGAACACCCAAGGGACTGGAAAAAAAAGTCTTATAACTAGCACTTTAGACCAGTCCACCATCCTGATACTATAAAGAATATGACTTATGAACCCTAGTTTTCATTAATAGCTGATGAACTTTTTAGGGTGGTCGAGATGGCACATCTCTTTCAACCCCTAGAGACCTTCTACAGCACAGCTGATTTTTAGACACACTCACCCGGACCTAAAGTTACATGTTTCCTGGAGCTCCATGAGTTCTGAGGTGTTGAAATATCCCTGCTCACTTTTTAAGTGAACAAAAGATGGTTGCTGGCATTCTGTGACAGTAATGGTGAACCTCAAAATCCTGCCCTGTGCACCAGACAGTTAAGCAACCAGCAACCACAACCTCTACCATGATAGCATCCTGTCTGGGATGCTTACCACTTACCAACAGCTGGGGTGTGAAATCCTCATTTCTTTGTTGTTCTGTCACTGTAGTCCCCACTTTCCTGTTGCTTGTCTGTATAATCTCTGTCTGGTTCTGTGACTGTTTCTGTCTGCTGTATAATTAATTTGTTGGATGTAAACCAATTAAGGTAGTGGGGTATAATTGGTTAGATAATCATGTTACAGTATGTTAGGATTGGTTAGTTACATTTCAATAAAATGATTGGTTAAGAGAGAGCAATGCAGAACTCAAGTTTTACTATATAGTCTACAGTCAATCAGGAAGTAAGAGGGGGAAGGGGAATCGGAATAGGGGTAGGGGAATTGGAATTATTTTTTGCTAAGGGGGGGAATAGGAACAGGGAAGGGGAACAGGGACACAGGCAAGGCTCTATGGTGTCAGAGCTGAGACGGGGGATACAGAGGAAGGAAATTGGAATCATTGCTTGCTGGAAGTTTACCCCAATAAACATTGAATTGTTTACACCTTTGAACTTCACGTATTGCTGCTCTCTGGTGACGCGAGAAGGACCAGGGAATGGGAGGGTGATGGGATAAACCCTCTAACAAGTACATCTTTCAGGGTGTGAAAAACCCCAGAACCAGTTTATAATTAAGCTGACCTAAGCCATGGTTAGATAGTGCTAAATGAAAGATTGTTCTGTCAATGTAGCTATTACAGGGATGGAAAACCCCTCCCCTCACTGTAGCAACTGTCTACTCCACATTGCTAGAGCAGTTATCAGAGGGGTAGCCGTGTTAATCTGTATCTGTAAAAGCAGCAAAGAATCCTGTGGCACCTTATAGACTAACAGAGTTTTTGGAGCATGAGCTTTCGTGGGCGAATACCCACTTCGTCAGATGCATGTAGTGGAAATTTCCAGGGGCAGGTATATATATGCAGGCAAGCTAGAGAAAATGACATAGTTCAATCAGGGAGGATGAGGCCCTGTTCTAGCAGTTGAGGTGTGAAAACCAAGGGAGGAGAAACTGGTTCTGTAATTGGCAAGCCATTCACAGTCTTCGTTTAATCCTGAGCTGATGGTGTCAAATTTGCAGATGAACTGAAGCTCAGCTCAGCAGTTTCTCTTTGAAGTCTGGTCCTGAAGTTTTTTGGCAATATACAAAAACCTGTAGGAGAACACTTCAACCTCCCTGGCCACACTATAGCAGACCTTAAGGTGGCCATCCTGCAGCAAAAAAAACCCATTGAGAGAAGGCAGATATGCCTTGTGACTCAGCAAGGTATGCAGGGACCTGCCTATGGACAGAACTCTAAGGTTTTTCTATGTCACATGCTGGATAAAGAGTACTTGGGACAAAGAAAGAGAAGACCTCATGGCAAGTGTCTATAAAATGCTGATGCCTTGTCTCGATCTTGTCTTCAATCCTGCTTCGTACCTCTGGAGGGACTTTGCTACAAACTGAAGGTCTCTACAAAGGACTGAATGACGCATCCCAGCTGTGGATGGACTCCAGAGACAGTACTTGAACCTGCAGTTTATTCCATCACTTCTACAAGCCTGAACCAAGAACTTTGCCATTACTGGGTGTGAAGGGTTCAAATCCATATGCAATTTATATAACAACTTGGTCTATGGATTGTGCCAGCTCTTTTCCAGACCCAAAGTCCCGAGTATGGTCAAGGGACCAGAGGCCTAGCAAATAGTGATCAGCTAAAAGAAAGCTGGTGTAAACAGAAATCCTTGCTTGCTAAGATAGGCCTGGTCAGCAAATTGCCAGATGTTGGAGCTAAAAACTAAAGAATTGTGTCTTATTCAGAGTTGCAGATTGAACAATGAATCCCTTTTCCTATTGTGTTAGTCTTCCCTGTAGGGAGACGTTCTTCCCACAGATCCAACCTTGAGTTTATGAGAAGTAGGCACATGTCAGTATAAGATATGTCATCCTTCCACCTCCATTCCCAGGAACCAATGCCTGCCTTTAGAGACACAGAAAACAATCTTTATTGCCATATACTTTCACTGTTTCTTTGCTTTAACCCCTAGTAATGTACCTGTTGCACAATCAAAGGAGTTGCACCATTCCTATGGACCCCAAATCAGAATCCAACATAGATATTTAATACTAATAACATTTTATCAAAGTATTAATTAAATGTTAACTTGCTAACTTGAGACCATGGGCAGATACATTATGTAACCTGTTAACCATTGGTTAATATGCTTATCTTGTCTTGCTGCAAAACCTAAGTTGGGATGCGGAACTGCCTACCCCGTCACTTTCCCCCGGTCATGGAAAATCTATATATTCTGTTGTAATCAATTAATTGATAGTGCCTATGAGCCTAATAAGCAAGGTGACACTCCACCAGTGCTGTGTGCAATAAACTCCTCTGCTTGACCTCTACACGGTGTGATTTACGTCCTTCAGTGAACAAAGAAAGAGGTGGAGGCCAGGTGACCAGGTAGCCAGGGAAACAGAACAAAGGACAGAAGAGGGACAAAAGGGCCTGGCTGAGTTGGGCTGTTGGAAGCAAGGAGTCTGAAGGTTTTGGGACTCAAGGGGAGAGCTCAGGCTCTGAGTTTTGGTTCTCATGAAGATGGATTTTGCTGAATCTTCCTACTTCCTGTGCTAACAAAGAACTTTCCCAGGCTGTATTCCAGACCACTAATAAACCTTCTGTTTTACAACGCTGGCTGAGAGTCACTGGTGATTGTGGAAGTTGGGGGTGCATGACTCCTTTGGGGGGGGAGTGTAAGGCTTTCCCAGGTGTCCTGTTAAGGTGACTCACTACAGGAAGCTCCTGGCATGGAACAGGGGTGCTGAAAGGTCCAAGGTTAGTCCTAGGACGTGCTGAAGGCAAGGAGGTTTCCCCCAATGACAACGTCCCCTGGGTGATGTCAATCTGATGAGGACTCTGCCTGGGTTTGGTTTAGAGCTGTTCCAGAGAACTGAGCCTGTATCAGCCCCCCAGCATGTGATATACAGGCTCCACTCTGGCAAAGCTCCCTGTCCCTGGGCTTTGGCATCACTAGCCCCTGCTTAGTGACTAGGGGTCAGTTTAGGGAAGTGATTCCCAAAATGTGGGGCATGCCTCCTAGGGGGCACAGAGGAATGTTCATGGAGGCACCTCAAGGTTGAGCCAGCCCCCATGGAGGGCAAGGAGGGAGCACCACTCAGCCCCACTCTGTCCCAGCTCTTCACCTACCCCTACCCTCAGCCTGAGCCTGAGCCCCTGGCCCAGCTGCGACCCCCTTACTTGTGTCTGCACTCCTCTCCCCAGCAAGCCACAGCCCCACTCCCAGCCTTGGTTCTCGACCGCGGCTTCTGGGGGGCCTTAGCCGTGGATAAGAGGGCACAGTATGAAAAGTTTGGGGACCACTAGCTTAGGATGATGTCCTCAATCACTTCTATGCAATCCAATAAAAGCTATTCCTCACTCACCTACCCCTCCATCAGGAGGGACTCGGTATGTTCTGGTGCCCTTCAGTCACACAGGAAGGATAACAACATTTCATTCTACTCAATCCTAAAGTGATTTGTAACCCAACACCATCCAAAACTGATCATTTTGGGAGAGCGGCCCCATCATGCTGCATAGCTAGGCAGAGTAGGTGTGTCTGTGCAAACATGGTCTGCTCCTGAAGTCTTTCCCCCAGTTTCTCACTAGATGTGAGCGGGGAGCTAATTCAGCCCCTGCTTCCGCTTAGTATTCAAAAACTCCATATTGTCCCTATCATTGTCGGCCTTAGATTTCTCCTCCTGTCCCTTTTTTAACAGTTTATGTGAGGAGGCTGAGTGATTAAGGTGATGGACTGCTAATCTATGGTGCTCTGCACACATCGGTTCAAACTGAATCCTCATCAGATGCATTTAGTTTTCACTCCTCCTTTATAGACAACCATCTCCCCCTTTGGTACAATAACAGACCCAACAATGTTGCTTCTTGCAAACAAAATCCTCAGAAACTCAGAACCCTCCCTTGCTTTAAATTAAATGTCTAAATCCCAGATTTCTAAAAAAAAAATTCTTTAGTCTTGTATTTCTTAGTTTTTATCTCAAAAGGTAACATCCTCATAATCTCCCCCAAACACCCTGGGACCTTCCCAAATAATTAAAAGACCCCCATCCTGAGCAAGGCCACAACCATGAACCAGAGCTAGTGTCTAGGCCAAGCTGTTCTGAAGGAGGCAACTCAAACATTTTCTCCTTGCTTTCCTTGGCAAAGTCTGACTGAGAAAACAAAATCCCCCAAACTGGAAATTTTCTGCTGAAAAAACAATACTAGTCTGTTTGGGGACTTTGGTTTGAAAGTATTATTATTATTCTCTTCTGATTTCTGAATCAGTTTAGTATTTGTCCTCCAAGTGTGTTTCCAGCTGTTGAGTTGTGGGGGAGAGATGCTAAGTCATGATGTCTCTTCCCCTCTTTCATTGTTTCTTCTGACTTGCTAGGAAGCTCCTTTGCTATGATGTGAGTCAAGCAGTGTCCATTGTCTCTGTGCTATCTTGGAGAAGCCTGCATTGGACACGGTTCCTGGGATAGTCCTTGGGAGTCTGGATACCTTCAATGGGCCAGCAGCGAGTCTGGGGCTCCACCATTGTCACACCTGAAAAGCTGGTGGGGGGCATTTCCCAACCTCATAACATATTTCAGTAATGCACACAGAGCAAAACATCATAACTTCCCAACCAATGCTAGCACACACAATCCAACAAGATATTAATGTTCAACAGATCAAGACTTTTGAAATGATACCTCACCAGGCAGACTTTGTACAAACCGTGTCATCGTTATATGAGAGTGGTGAATATGGGGCTTCCAGGTGCTGCTTTGAGCACAGCGTGCCACACCTGGGCTTCCATTGCAATGGAGATGTACCCTTAAGAGTCCATCTCTCCTGGGATAAAGATGGCAGCATGGCTGGCCTGGGTCATCTGACTTGGGCTCATGGAGCTAACGCTGTGGGGCTAAAACTGTGGTGCAGATAATTGTGTTCACAATGAAGCCTGGGTTCAGAAACCCTCACCCCTCATGGGGTCTCAGAGGTTGGGTTCAAGTCCATATGTCTGTACTATAATTTTATAGCCTTGCAGTCTGTAGAAGAGTGGGTCTCTGCTCCTGCCCTGAAGGGGTTAAAAACAGCCCCTGGATAAGGGCTGGGGGCTGGAGAAAGCAGCTGTTTAGGTTGGGCTGATTGGGGAAGTGGCAGCAGCTGGGGCCACGCCCCAAACTGAGTAACAGGCCCTTATATAAGGGCAGAGAAGCCAGGAGCCCAGACAGTCTTTCTCTGTGTTCAGAGAGAGAAGGGCTTGGTTGCTGGAAGCTGATATAAAGTACCTAGAGTAAAGCAGAGCTGGGGAAAGGCAGTGGAACTGGGGAGTTCCTGCCTGGAAAGCCCCAGGCTGTGGCCTAGAGTTAGGCCAGGAGGTATTGGGGTTGTAGGGTGTAACTCAGGGATAGGCCAAGACAGCAGGTCCAAACCCCTTTGCTGATGATGAGTGGCTGATACTGCAGTCTGCCCGAGGGCGTGGGGCTAGACAATGACTGGCAGTAGCCTACACTGAGGCAAAGTGGGGATAGAGGGTGAGGGGTTCCCAGGGAAGGGAAACCCCTAAGGAAAAGGGGTTGCTGCCAGGGGGCAGAACCCCATGTAAAGGGGGCACCGAGGTCCAGGGAGGGACAGGGGGCCCATAGCAGGAAACAAGGTGGATCACCGGCCTGCAGAGGGTGCTCTGAGCTGGAATGTGAGCTAATTCCCAGGACAACCAGCAGGAGGCGCTGCAGGGGTGAGTCGTGCCCAGTTACACAGCCCAAGCCCCATAACCCTGAGTCAGCTGACCTGGGCTTTGAGACAGGTGCCCTAGGTGTTTTAATCACAGTGTAGGCACAGCATTAGGCTATGTCTCCAGTGCAATGAAACACCCTTGGCTGGCCCATGTCAGATTAATCAGGATCATGCAGCTTGGCCTGGAGTAAAGTTGCAGTGTACGTGTCTCGGCTCAGACTCAGTACCCTGTTTTAGGAGCCCAGAAGGTTGGGAGGGAGTTTTGCAAGTGGAAATGGTAAAACCACAGTGAAGTATTACCCTGGACTCATGGCATTTCTCCATTGGTCTGTCTGCTTTGGGGCAGTGACAGAATCATGTCCTGCTGCATTTGTTATTTCCAAGGACGGCTGAGGATTTTCATTCCCAGACACAGTGCACAAAGTAGGTCTCAACCCTGCTTGTAAACTAAATGAGCCCCCCACAGATTTTGGGAGCCACAATGGGCATTTGATGTGAGAGCTCAGAGCTGCCCCTGCCCCAGAGGGAGGGGGTCATCCTTGAGGGGACTGGACCACTGACCTATCAGCTCTTAACCCCCAAATTTTCAGGAACTCTGTTAACAGTGTCTGTGATTTAAATCATAGAAATAGCCAGACTGGGATAGACCATTGGTCCATCTAGCTCTGAATTTTGCTTTCTGACAGTAACTAATGCCAGTTGCCCCAAAAGCCACCACTGGGATTTGAACCCAGGATCTCCTGTTTAGTAAACAGTTGCTTTAACCAACTAAGCCACAGTGCCTGCTGCTCTTTAAAACACCTTTTCTGCCCACACCTAACTGTCTGCCAACCCCCACAGGGACCTGACAAGCTTTGCTTGTGTTTGGATTCTGTAAAGCAGAGGAGCAGGTGATGTTTTCCTCCCAAGGTTTGTGTAAGTTATTCTTTGGACAGGTCTACGCTACAAAATTTGGTAAGTATAACTACATTTCACAGGGGTGTAAAAAATTCACCCCACTGAGCAATGCAGTTATATCAACTTAATCCTGATGCAGATAGCGCTGTGTGAACAGGAGGGCTTCTCCCATCAACATAGCTTCGGGGAGGGCTTGGTTAGTTGAAGACCCAGAGAACAGGTGGCCCATGACTCTTGCATGTGGGGAGGCTGGGCATGAGCGCTGGAAGCTCCCTAGAAGCTAGTCCGCCTCTTGCTCGCTCCTCTCCTCCCCTGAGGCCTCCTTGCCTGCTGCTCATGCCTCTATACCCTCTGCCCCAAGGTCTGCCCACCACCCACACCTCTCTGCCCCTCCCCTGAGACCTGCTCTGCCCACCGCTTGCACCCCTCTGCCCCTCCCCTGACCTGCACTGCTTACCACCCACACCTCTCTGCCCCTCCCATGATACCCGTCCTGCCTGCCACCCACACCTCCCTGTCTCCTCCCCTGCCCAGCCCAGCCCAGCCCACCGTTTGCAAGTCTCTGCCTCTTCCCTGAGACCCGCGGTGCTCACCTCTTTCTTCATGCTGCTTTTGTTATTCCATGAAACACCAAGGATGGAATAAAGAGCTGAGTTTACTCCAGGGTGAGGAAAGAAAAGAGCCACCAACCCCCTGGCAAAGCTCAGTGCCTCAGAGAAAACCTGCCCCCTGCTATCCCAATCACGGATGTGCTGGGGATATGACGGGAAAGGGACGGTCTGAATTAAGGCAGGCCCCAGGGGATGGGGGGGAGAGGTGAGGGAGCACTTTGGGTGGACAGGGAAGTGACTCTCCACAAGTGGCCCCTCCTCAGTCCCTCTCTGCCCCCCTGTGTCTGTGGCTTCCAGCGCTGCTGGCCCCACTGACATCCCCCCTCAGCTCTGGCTCCCCTCAGGAACAGCCGATCCAGCTCCAGGAGAGCACATGCCCCCTGGGAACGGGACAGGGGTCAAGTGTGTCAGCCAGAGTGGGAAGAGGGCAGCCCAGGAGTTCTCAGACTGGGGTTACAGCCCCTTGGGGGGGGTGAGGTTATTATATGGGGGTCACAAACCACCCAGTTGTGCAGGCAGCAGCAGTGAGGGTGGCAATGGAGCAAAGACTGCTGTGAAAAGTGACATTGACAAATGTCTTCACACTCCCAGTGTTAAACAATAACTATTTTAAACCCCTTTTCTGCTTGTAACAATAATTCCATCGACGTGTTCTAGGCTGAATTTAAAAGTGGTGAGAAAAGTTAAACTCATTTTAAAGAATTGAGTTATAAATTAAGCATTGAAAATAACGTTAAATATGAAAAAATGTGTTTTGAATTGATGGGGGGGGTCGCACTAGGCACCTTGCTTTGTGCAAGGGGTCACCAGTTCAGAAAGTGTGAGAACCACGAGGTTACACAGGGAAAGAGCAAAGAGAGACACTGAAACAGGCCTGCAGGGGAAATACCCGGGGAGAGGGGTTCCTAACTCACAAATCTTCCCCGCTCCATTTACTGCCCCATCCCTGGGCTGTATCGCCAGTGCCGAGGACATCCCAGATCCCCTTCTCTGCCAAGGGGACTTGCACAGGTAGTTCCTTCGTGCCAGGTCTCTGCCTCACTGAATAATTGCATAAATTCACTGGTGCTCCTCTCCTCTCCCTGCTTCTTTCTGTGACCCTTCTGCCAGTTGGAGTCGGCAGCAACATGGCCCAGGGTTCAATATCTTGGGGATCCTTTTTAACAACACAACACAGAACCCGCTCGAGCACCCACCCCGTAACCTGGGACAATCCCACACCACCCCTGGGTGTCTCTAGAGGCAATACTTCCCCTCCCCAGCACCGAGTCTGAGGCCGTGTCTACACTACCAGTGCCAACAATGGGTTCCACTAGACAACGATTCACAGCAGTGCAGCCCGACACACGTTCATTTTCATCCTCTGAGTCAGGAAACCCACAAAAGCCTCTTCTTTTGTACTGGGGCAGGCAAAAATAAGGTGACACTAAATTATTCTGATTGCTAAAAGCAGGTTTAGGGGGTTGTGTATTTTTGAAAAAAAAATCCATACTGATCCTTCTAACTAGCAGCATGAGATAAAGAAAAGAACGCGGACAAACCTTGTCAGTAACGGCTAATGTCTTAAATGGGAAATCAGCAGCGGTTTGTAGCTGGGGGAACGTACAGTCTGAATTTGTGTGACCCGACCCCAGCCCCCACCCCCACAAAGCAGTAGGGCTTGGCACTCTCTCTGTGCATTGGTGTGGTGGCTGAGTGGTTAACCAGGCAGTGACAATCCAAGGAGGTTCCCTGAGTCGGTTTCACTCCTGAGGAGATTCTGCACCAAAAAAATAAAAATTCTGTGCACCATATTTTAAATTCTGCAAATTTTATTTGCCAATAAATAAATGTGGAGGCTCCAGCATGGTAGAGGGGAGCAGAGGCTTCTGGATGCACAGAGGTGGGAGATCACCCTGCAGCCCCCTCTCTCCTCCAGGGAAACAGACTTGGGGGTGAGGCTGCACCTCTCTGCCGCCTACTCCAGGAGCCCCAAAAAGACTCCCCAGAAGTTCTCATGAGGGGTGCATGACCACTCCTGTGGCTTCCCTATCAGAAAGTCAGATCAGCTGGCCCTGGGCTATTTGAAAGGGCCTGGGGGCTCCTGCCACTACCTACCAGCAGCACAGTGGGGCTAAAGCAGATTCCTGCCCACCCTCGCTCTGCACGGTGCACCACTCCCAGAAGCATCTGGCACGTCCCTGAGGGGTGTGTATCTCACACGCTGCCCTTGTCCCAAGCACCAACTCTGCCATTGGAACTGCCACAATGGGAGCTGCAGGGGTGGTGCCTGAGGGCAGTGGCCCCAGGAGATCCCCCTGGCCTCCTCCATGTAGAAGTTGTGCCAGAGGGGGGTGCGGGTCACTTTCAGAAGCTGCCACACACCAACACTCTGCCCCAGCCCAGATCCTGCACCCTACGTGCACCCAAACTCCCTCCCAGAGCCTGCCACTGCCCCCCCCTGCCCCCAACCCCCTGCCCCAGCCCAGAGCCTGCACTTCATGCACTTAAATTCCCTCCCAGAGCTTGCACCCCCTCCTGCACCCAAACTCCCTCCCAGAGGCTGCCATTGCCTCCCCTGCCCCCCAAATCCCTGCCCCAGCCCAGAGCCTGCACCTCATGCACCCAAATTCCCTCCCAGAGCCTGCCACCACCTCAAAGCTCATCCCAGAACCTGCACCTCATGTACCCAGCAAAGAATCCTGTGACACCTTATAGACTAACAGACGTTTTGGAGCATGAGCTTTCGTGAGTGAATACCCTCTTCGTCGGATGCATGTAGTGAAAATTTCCAGGGGCAAGTATATATATGCAAGCAAACTAGAGATAACGAGGTTAGTTCAATCAGGGAGGATGAGGCCCTGTTCTAGCAGTTGAGGTGTGAAAACCAAGGGAGGAGAAACTGGTTTTGTAATTGGCAAGCCATTCACAGTCTTTGTTTAATCCTGAGCCGATGGTGTCAAATTTGCAGATGAACTGAAGCTCAGCTGTTTCTCTTTGAAGTCTGGTCCTGAAGTTTTTTTTCTGCAGGATGGCCACCTTAAGATCTGCTATAGTGTGGCCAGGGAGGTTGAAGTGTTCTCCTACAGGTTTTTATATATTGCCATTCCTAATATCTGATTTGTGTTATTTATTCTTTTCCGTAGAGACTGTCCGGTTTGTCTGATGCACATAGTAGAGGGGCATTGCTGGCACTCCACCAGTGTGGCCACCAAAAGCGCTGTAATTGGCCTCCAGATGTATTTGCAGGTATCCCAGAATGCCTGTTCAGCCACTCCCAACAGTGCTGCAAATGCTGCAAATGTGGCCACAGTGCAGCACTGGTAGCTGTCAGTGTGGCCACACTGCAGCGCTTTCCTTACACAGCTGTACGAAGACAGCTGTAACTCCCAGCACTGTACAGCTGCAAGTATCGCCATACCCTATGTCTGTGTTACCCCAGAGCCCCTGTCCACAGGTTGCTTGGATGTCACAGTGACCAGGGATCCTTTCTAGCTCCTGTGGGGGATGGGGAGGAAGGAGATGAAATGTGGGCTGCAGAGATGGAGGATTTGGCTCAGTGCAAGTTGATGAGGTTTCGGGGAGAAGTGTCCCTCCTGTTGGTGATGTACAGCTCACCCCAGCCCTGATCCCTCCTCCCTTTCTGGGATAAATGAACTTCCCATCACTCACCGCAGGAGATCTTGTGTTCTGGTAAATAACTCTGCCACCCCCCCCCGAGGCGCATTTATGATTTTCCTCAGTTACCGAGCAGATGAATTTCAGTGTTGATAAATGCAAAGTAATGCACATTGGAAAAGATAATATCAAATGGACATAAAATAACGGGGTCTAAATTAGCTGTTACCACTCAAGAAAGAGATTTTGGAGTCACTGTGGATAGTTCTCTGGAAACATCCACTGAATGTGCAGCGGCAGGTCAAAAAAGCAAACAGAATGTGGGGAATCATTAGGAAAGGGATAGACAATAAAACAGAATATCCTATTGCCTCTCTGAAAACCCATGGTACCTCCACCTCTTGTATACTGTGTGCAGATCTGGTCACCTCATCTCAAAAAAATACATTGGAATTGGAAAAGGCACAGAGAAGGCCAACAAAACGATGAAGGGTCCAGAACAGCTTCCGTACGAGGAGAGATTAATAAGACTGAGGCTCTGGCTACACTCCGCAGTTTTTAGCGGTTTGGCTGTGCCTCTACAGCCGGGCTGCTAACAGGCTAACAGTGTAGCTGCTGTTTTATCGGCAGGAGAGATGTGCCAGTGTAGACAAAGCCTGAGACTGTTCAGCTTGGAAAAGAGATGACTAAGGGGGGCAGGGGGGGGATAGAGTAGAGGTCTATAAAATCATGACTTGTGTGGTGAAAGTAAATAAGGAAGTGTTGTTTCCACCTCATAACACAAGAACTAGGGGTCACCCAGTGTAATGAATAGGCAGCAGGTTTAGAACAAACAAAAGGAAGTATTTCTTCACCCAACACACAGTCAACCTGTGGAACCCCTTGCCAGAGGATGTTGTGAAGGCCAAGACACTAACAGGGTTCGAAAAAGAACTAGAGAAGTGCATGGAGGATAAGTGCATTAGTGGCTATTAGGCAGGATGGGCAGGGATGGTGTCCCTAGCCTCTGTTTGCCAGAAGCTGGAAATGGGCAACAGGGGATGGATCACTTGAAGATTCCCTGCTCTGTTCATTGCTTCTGGGGCACCTGGCATTGGCTGCTGTCAGAAGACAGGGTACTGGGCTAGATGGACCCTTGGTCTGACCCAGTCTGTCCGTTCTTCTGTTCTATGTTCCCCTGTTACTGAGCCACCTTCTCCCTGTTGCAGAAACAGATGGAAGCCGAGAGGCAGAAGACCGTCTGGGAGTGGAAGGAGCTGCAAGGGTTTCCGGAGGAACAGGAGCAGAGGCTGCTGGCCTAGCTGGGAGAGCTAGAGAGAGCCATTGTTCAGAGAAGGGATGAGGGCGTCTGCAGCCGGTCCTGGAAGATTTCCCTGCTCAGCAAGAGGGGAGGAGAGAAGGGGCAGCAGCTGCTAAGCCAACCCCTGCAGGTCAGGCTGTCATTGCAGTGATCATACGCAGTATTTCTATGGGCGCTTCTGAGCCTAGACCCCAAAGCACTTTACAGAGTGAGGTCAGGGGCATTATCCCTATGGGACAAATGGGGAAAGTGAGGCAGAGGGAGGGGCAGAACCCTGCCCAAAGTCACACAGTGAGTCTGGCAGCAGTGCCATGGATGGGTCCTGGGACTCCTGAATGCTGCATCCCCAGGACCTTCTCTCCTGGAAATGACTCTCTGCATTTGCACTTGGAGGGTGAAATCCCCTCCCCGACCATGCTGAGGTCCCGAGCCAGGCCCAAGGCCCCTGGCACTGCAGGTTAATGGGTTTAGTGGGGCCAGGGGCTTTCTGGGTCTCTCAGCACTGGGTGGAATTTGATTCTCAATGCAGAGAAATATCTTCTGTCTGTAAAGTGCCTGGGGAGAAGATTCCTGCAGTGGTGACCTGCCCGCAGTGATTGCTGGGGCTGTGTAGGGGAAAGTCCCTGGTGGGGGGAGGACAGTTGCTCAGGGAATGTATACTTGAAATTCCCCTACTGCCCGAGGCCTCAGTGGTGACCCTTGTAGAGCAGGAGGCCTCCCCACCCAGGGACACCCCCACTGACAGCATCCTCTTTCTCTCCCTCTTTAGGGTGCTGGGAGCACTGGGGGCAGGTAAGTCCTGGGCTCCATTTCGCTCCCCCTCATGGGCCGCTAGGTCTGATAACTGCACTGAATAGGAAGCTGCCCCCTGCCCTTGGAGCGTGTGATTCTGGCTCCCCTAGTGGCTGACTCGGGTAGGAGAAGAGCCGGTTACTGTCTGATCACTCCTGAGGTCACAGCAGGGCTGCTAATTCCAGGGCTGATCGGACAGACCAGGCCTGTCTCCTGGACTGATGTGGCCACGTCACGTATTCCGAGGTGCAGAATCTCAGCTTTCACATTTGTTAAAGTGAGTTGCTGGCCCTCAGCACCTCCCCAGTGTAAACGGAGACAGCGTTGCCTTGCTGGGACTGCCAGTAGCCTGAAGCCGTAGCTCTGAGAGCGTGAACTCTCCTGTCCCCTGTTAATGTCATCGGGGTGTCAACTGAAATGGCAACAGTTTGATGTCAACATTGAACGTTCCCTGGTGATCACCTGAGCAGGTGGATCAGGGAGAGGGCGGGAGTGAAACCTTTGTGTGGTGGGAATAGGGGGTTGCTGTAGGGAGGGAAGAACAGAGGAGAGACATAATGACAAGGAAGTAAGAGAGAAATGGAGAAAGGAGGGTGGGAAAGGAAGGGAAACACAGGGAAGAACCAGCAGGGCCCTACAGGGTGTCCGGGAAGGGGCTGTTTTCCTCCTGAGTGACACTGAGCGTGACAGACAAAGACTTGGCAAAATACTAAGAACTAAAATTTTATTTCTGATACAAAGGGCAGATTCTCCCCTTGTTCCTTGTATGTGGGTGTCCCATGAAGAGCAGTGGGTGTTCTGCTGTGAATGGAGCAGGGCACAGAGTCCTAACCTGTTGCCCTGGCCACAGGCCATAACGGACAGGGCAATCTGGCCCTCTCTGCGAATGAGCTGGACACCCCAGGGTTACTGCTTCAGCTGAAGGGCTTGAGGGTTTTGGTGTTTAAGGGCCCATGTTCATTCCCTGCTGGAGATCTGAGCTCTGTCTGTGGCCACTGTCAGCATGTAGAACCTGCCCACTCATTGGTCTGTGTGTCCTCCCTTTCTACATAATCTCAGTGCTGGTGCCCCTTGTTCCTGCAGTAAACCAGTGTAGGGGGTGGATCTACCCCCCACAGAACCAGAGCATCCCTGAGAAAGCTCCTAAACAATGTCTCCGTTCCTTGCTCTAGTGTCTCCCCACTTCCCGTCTCTCTGGGCAGCGCAGGGCTGAGGTGACTCACCATGACAACGACCATCTCAGGCTGCAAAGCTCAGATCCAAGTTTCCTGGAGTTTGGGGGTTGCTGGGCTCAGGGTCTGGGGCTCAGGCCTATTTCTCACTCCTCCTTTCCCCAGCAGGGAGGACAGGATGTTTTGGAAGCCAGAGCCGTTGTTTGCGGAGCTGGAGAAGAGACTCAGCAATTTCTCTCTGAAAAGTGCCATGCTGCAGGAGGTCCTGCTGGGATTCAAAGGTGAGCTGGAGTCTGGGGGTGGTGTCTCCTCTGGTTAGAGGGACCCTGGCCCTGGGGAGGAGTCGGGGACTCTAGTGATGTCACTAATCCTGGGCTCCATCTCACAGCCCAGCTCAGCGAGTCGCCCTTCCCCATGGAGCAGCCCTGTGGGGCTGGCTCTGTCTGCAGCGGCTGCCTTGTTGGCCTCTGATCTCTGTCACCATCTCCTAGTTAACAGCAGTTCCATTAATAAGCAATGGGGATTTCTCCATGAATGCGAGGGCCTGAATTCTCACCTCTCCCATCTTCTCCTTCCCCTGGAGATGCTGCGACGGGGGCTGGGGAGCAACACAGGTATGTGTTTGTCTCTAACTGGCCATGGGGAGATTTCAGACCAATAAATATGTTAAGGACAGGAGAGCGCAGCCTCCAGCACCTGGAAGCTGTGTAACAATGGGAAGTGATGTTACTTTGTTCTTGCACCAGTATATTTTCAACTGACTTGTCTCTTAAAAATTTTAGCTCATCAATGTCACATAAGCATTTAAAGTGTTTTGCAGTTTTTCTAGTACTCATTTTTTTGCCTTTGCTTTCTTTAATTATTGCATTTTTAACTGACTACATTAATTTTAAGAATTTTATGTTGCAGTTTTAATTGCAGTAATATTAATAGTGTTTTTAATTAAGTTTACATAGTCGATTTTAAAGCTTTTTTTTAAAGACCACTAAGGTCTTTGACAACTTTTCCTGTGTTTGAGTGGCTGCTTGATACTTTTTAAAAAAAATACAAAGGCTGAGTTTTTTTAAAACATTTATTTGAAAGTTTGTTAGTATAGTTAGAATTTTTAAAAAAAATACAGACTTTTTTTGTTGTGACTCTAAATTGGTAATGTATTCACATTTTTAACCTATAATTATTTTAGTGCACTATTTACCTCTTGTGACACAGGTTGTGGCTGATTTTTACACTTTAAATAAATAAAACAGCTATTAGCATCTAATTTGGTTAAAACAGCAATTCTATCTATCTATCTATCTATCTATCTATCTATTTGCATAACCTGCACTACTTTAAGACTGCAATGTTTGTTTGGTTCTTTTAATTAACTTTTTGCTCTAAACTTTTTTTTTATGCTTACATTATGCCTTACATTAATTTATTTTTCTTGGAATGATTTTATTCATTTAAGATAGAATCTTAATTTTTTTTTCTCCCAATACATTCCTAGCCATCCCGATTATTAATTTCTGGGAAACATCCTCAGCAGAATTATTTGAAGGTGTTGCACCGGAGAGTAAAGGCACAGAGGCAGTGGCTTGTGGGAAACAGGGTAAGCTTCATTACTAATCCTGCTCTTAAAAAGAGGCTCTTTTTAGAAAACTAGTTTAAAGTACAAGCACTGAGAGACTTTCAGGAAGTCACTAATCCCGGGAGCAATGGGTCTCTTTGGAACATATTTTAACTGACAAGCCCTTACAGCCTTTCTGAGAAACAGGATAGAACTAAGGTCAAAATGAAGTGCAAATTAATGAACGTGCATCATGAGGAGAAAGAGGTGGGAACACAAATTAAAATATAATGAAAACAAAGCCTCTCAGAAAGGAAATATATCAGATTAGTAGCAGTGTTGCCATGTCAGGGGTGAGGTGGAAGATGATTTTCTCCCCCTCCTCCCATCTCTTTTTAAAAGTCCCAAAAGGAATAAAAGTAGGTGGCATAGTTAATTTTTTATTATTTTGTTTACTAATTAAATGCATGTCCCTAAGGCCAAATTTGGCCTAGGTAACTTTGTTGCCAAGTTTTCTTGTTTACCAAGCATAGAGCTTAGTACTGGCCCTGAACTACATCATTAGCCCCCTTTTGTTTGGACTAATTTAATTTTCTGTCGTTGGTCATCTTGCACCTGTGCATGGAATTCACGGCTGAAAAGAATTTAACCTACTTTTCATCAACTTGTTGCTAGAGGTTATTGTAAGATCTTATGAACTTTTGTCTTCTTTTTACAGTGAAGTAAGGTAGAGAGTTCAAAACGTGGGTGTTACTGGAATGAACAGTTCCCAAGGTTGGTCCATATATGCCATTGCACTGGGTTCATTCACGCTTTGTCCGGGTACCATGTAGCACTCTCTTCCCATGCGTAGTCAATGCCGATACAAAAGAATGATCTAGGCTGGTGTTCCTCAGCTGGTAGTTTGTGACCCCTGGGGGCTCAGGAAAGGCAGTCAGGAGGCTGTGAGATGTTGAGTGTTTCATTATGATCTAAAGCAAAGAAAATCTCACTCCCCCACTCCTGCACTCCCCTGTTCATTGTGGTCAGTGTTCTCTGCCAGCCTCTTGAAATATACAAGTTATATATAGACTCAGCACGGATACATGTTGTATTCTTACTTTTATAGTAAATGTTTAGGGGTCAGAAAAGATTTGGCTTCCAATAAGTGGTACTTACTTATTTATTTCAGCTGTGAAATGAGGCAGTTTGCAGCTGTGTGCAGTAACTCTTTCATTGCCTGTCTCCCAACCAGCAAGACTGAAACCCCTGAGGTGGTTAGTAGAAATGAGGATGAAGCAGAAAGTTTTGATGCAAACCGGCAATGAGTGCTGTCAGCGATCGCAGGAGAACAAAGGAACCCAGGGATCGTTGGTCACTAAGTCTCCCAGGCAGAGGGAGGGGAGGGGGGGAAAAAGAAGACAGAAAATGAAGGAGAAATAAGTGGAGGGTGGGAAGATCACAAGCTCCCAAACCTGCGCACATCCAGTCATAAAGTCTAAGGCCAGAAGGGACGACTGGATCATCTGGTCTGACCTCCTGTCTAGCACTGGCTGCCAACACTCCCTAGCACCCGCCCACTAAACCCAACAGCTGGAGTGAGACCAAAGTCTTGCAGACCACAGGAGACTAGACTGTTATATGCCCCAGGCAGAGAAAAGGAGGGACCGAGGTGCCTCAGTGCCGCAGACCCCTGCAGTGGCAGGGAAATCGTTAAGTGAGATTTCTGAGTGATCCTAGTGAGTGCTCCACACCTCATGCTGCAGAGGAAGATGGAACCCCCCCCCAGGTCACCTACAACCTGACCCAGGGGGAAAATTTCTTCCCCATCCCACCTATAATGATCAGTTAGACTCTGAGCATGGGAGCACAAAGAGAGAGAGAGAGAGAGAGAGAGAGAGAGAGAGAGAGAGAGAGCCACACTGCCCAATATCCTGTCTTCTTCTCTGGCCGTTCCTGAAGCTTCAGAGGAAAGAAATAAAAAAAACCCCTCTAAAAATACATAACGGGGGAAAATTCCTTCCTGACCGCTAGCAGTTGTGGCTGAAACCCTGAAGCATGAGGGTGAGGAACATAATACATAAAATGGAAGTGAGCCCCACTTCTTGGTCCACTATTTGTCTCTATTGACCAAACCTTCCAGCTATCACCAGCAAACTTCATTTAATTTACTGCACCTACACTGGGCAGACTTTGTCCTGTCTCTGCCTCCACCTAGCCCCCACCGTTGGGGGAGTTGCCCTCAGGGTTTTAAAACTAGCACAGTGGGTTTAGCACTGGTGGTTGGGTCTGGGCTGTGATAAAGTGATGGAATGTTTTCCCAGCATGTGAGTCAGAAAAATGAGTATCATAGATTATTAGTGTTGGAAGGGACCTCAGGATATCATCTAGTCCAACCCCCTGCTCAAAGCAGTGAAAGGGCCAGGGAAGATCATGATGTGACAGGAACTAAAGGTCCTTCTGAAATCTTCCCTGTCACCCTTCTCACCCTGACAGGAGGCAGAGTAACACCCATCTTTGGCTCCAGATTGTCCCAGCCTCCCACAGGACAGGGAAGGGAACTGGCTGTAGTGGAGCCAGTCCAGGTAGGGATTATTGCGGGGTTGCTGGTGGGTTCCTGCTGGAAGTTGAGGGGCAGGAAATACTGAGGACCTGGGATCTTTGGGGGACCTCAGTGTGGAGGTGGGATGGGGGCAGGAAATACCCAGGGTGGAAAAAGGGAGGGGGACAAGGCATGTGACAAACTTGCTGGGATTTGTTTAACCCAAGTCCTGGATTCCGGGAACAGACCCATAGGGTTTAGGGGAGGAAATTACACTATTTGTAGAATGGGGCAGGTGGGGGAACCCTGGACAGTGCTGGGGAAATGTATCATATTCCCAGTGCGAGAAGATGAACCTACTGGCCAGAGGCTGCTAGGAGACTGGAAGGAGGGGTGGAAGGTTCACCACCAGTGGGGCCTAGAGTAGATAACCCCTCCCCTTCCTTCCAGCTGCTGGCAATGGGAAGCCTGTTGGGGTTCCTACTGGGGAGTGACCCTGGAGCCTGCTAGGGGCCTCATCCCCCGCATCAGCCTCTGGCTTGTAGGTGTGTGATGGATGAGAAGACCCTTCCCCCTCTGTCTGCTAGGGGGTGAGGGGATCTCTAGCTCCCCTCCTGTTTTGTCTCCTGGCTGCTCTGAGCAGAGTGGGGGTGGGACCCTGCTGACTGTGAGCCTGCCGCAGCTTCCATTTGATTGGCTCCTCTCCCCCATGAATAGTGGGGCTGTGAGTGGGGCAGAAGGTTGTGAGTGGGGGGCTCTTGCTCTTTCAGGGGCAGGTGATCTTCGAGGAGGTGGCTATGTAATTCACCAGGGAAGAGTGGGCTCTGCTGGACCCCCGTCAAAGAGTCCTCTGTAGAGACGTTGTGAAGGAGAACTATGAGAATGTGACCTTGCTGGGTAAGGATTCCCATCCCCTCCGTTCTTAGAAGGGTAAATGAAGAGTTAAGGTTCACACCACCCCCACAATGCCATCTCTGTGCTGCCCTGTCTCAGCAACAGCCCACTGAGTGCATTGAAATGGGGCAGACTAGGTCCCTCAGGGTTCACATGCACCTCCCTTCATATCACAGTCACAGCTCTGCCAAGCTGCTCCAACTCCTCCCGCCACCATCCAGTTACAGCTACAACTGACCCAGTGCACACGGCTGGAGGCATGTGGAGAAATGCCTGGATTCCCATCTGTGAACACAACACAGACAATGGCACGTTCTTAATCCTTCATAGCTATTGTAGAATCATAGAAAGGGCTATTAGGTCATCTAGTCTGACCTCCTGTATAACACAGGTCATAGAATTTCATCCAGTTACTGCTGTACTGAGCTGAATACCTTGTGTTGGACTAAATCCTCCCCCAGAAAGGCATCCACTGCGACTTGACGACTTCAAGAAATAGAGAAACGTCCTCTTCCTTTGTTAGTTTGTTAACCTTTGCACCAGCCTTACTGAGCCATTCCCAGTGGCTAGCGCCAGCTGCAGGGCTGGGGCAGAGTTAAAGTTACATTTTAGGGGTGATGTGTATATTAACTCTTCCTTTTCTGGTTTTCAGAGGTTTAAGTTTAGTCACCACCCACCTAGTGGAAAGGCATGCAGCAGAACTGGGCAACCTGTACTTGGTATTTATGTAGGTTATGGGCATTTAATTTCCTTATTTTTCTAACAGACATTTTCAGCACTCTGTGTCTGCATGAGAGATTTTCCCAGCATAATTATATCAATTAAGGATGTGGTTTTTTGCATCCCTAACAAACAGAGCTATGCTGACAAAACTTTGCAGCTCAGAAGAGGCCAAAGTCTGCAAGCGGATTTTAGAAGACTTTAAAATATTGTTCTCAGCCCTGAAATTTTGGAATCGGGGGAAACGTCTAAGAGGAACTCATTCAGAATGCAAACAAAACGCACAATACACCTAGTATGAAAGTTAACAGTGGTACGGCTTCTACTCAGATGAATGGGTGTAGCTCAGAGGCAGTGGCCACAGCATGTCCTCTTGACCCAACCAACCAACGACTATGAGAGCAGTGTGAGGTTCCTATTCAGGAGTTCTTGTGGGGTAGGGGGAAGGAGAGCAGTGAGCATGGGAGGGGAGAAGATGATGGGAGCTAGTGCTTGTGGGGTGCCACAAGGTAGGGAACGCTGAGTGTAGTGGGAGGAAAGGGATAGGTATGTGGAAGACTAGAGGGGATCAGGGAGGGATGGGTACCATGGAAGTAAGAGGAGGTGACGAATCAGAGACAGAATCTCCTGGGAACAAGGAATGTGGTAGTTTGGGGGAGTGGGAGCCTGGGAATGGAGAAAAGGGGTGGAGGTCCCAGCAGTGGTGCTGTTGGAGCGGGTGGGATTGGGTAGGAGATGTGGGATACTTGGAAGTGGAAAAGACTGAGGATAGTGGAAAGGGGATGGGGAGTGGTTGCTCCAAGGGGCAGGAAGGATCTGGTGGCAGTGGGAAGGGAAGGTTTCAGGGAGGCAGATATTTGGGGCCCTTCACTGAGAATGCTTTTGCCATAGTCTCTAATGACCTCTCCCTAAGCAAAGCTCAGAACCAGTGCTCCACCCTTATTCTTCTTGACCCATCAGCCTCCTTTAATACTACTGACCGTGGTCGTCATCTTGACATCTTGTCTGCTTCCTGGTTCTCCTCCTACCTCTGTAACCACTTCTTCAACATGTCCTTAGGAAGATCGTCCTCACCCCCACTCCACTCTTCTGTGGGAGTTCTAAGGGGCTCAGTCCTTGGTCACTTCCTCTGCACTTTATCTCTGGGAAATCTCACCCCCAAACACAAATTCAGCTACTGTCCATATGCTGATGAATCACAGATCTACCACTCTACTCCAGACCTGTCTCCTTCTGTCCAAACTGAAACCTCCGCCTCCCTCTGATGACTCCTCATGGATGGCTAGCTATCAGCTCAAGCTCAACAGCTCAAATGTTGATAACAGGGCTCTTAATCCTCAAAGCCAGCCCCCCACCTCCTTTCTTGCTGTTCACTCCTGGATGAGCTGATGGAATCTCAGAGCCTCTGGCAATATTTGCAAACTCAGATGACAGAAGAGATCCCAGAAGACTGAAGAAGGGTTAACATAGTGCCCATCTTTACAAAGGGGAAAAAGGAGGAGCTGGGGAAATATTGACTAGTCAGCCTGACCTCAACACCAGGGAGTCTACTAGAACAAAGTATAAAACATTCAATTTGCGAATACCCAGAGGATGAAGGGGTAACCGACAGCAGCCAGCATGGATTTACTAGGAACATAGCATGACAAACCAGCCTGATATCCTTCTTTGATAGGGCAACTGGTTTGGTGGCTAAAATAGACCTGGACTTCAAGAAGGTTTTTGACATAGTCCCATGAGTAAGCTGGAGAAATGCAGGCTCAACAGAACTCCCATTAAGTGGATATATAATTGGTTACACAACCACAAGCAAAGAATAACTATTATTGGAATGATGTCAGATTGGAGGGATTTCTCAAATGGGGTTTCACAAGGATCTGTTTTGTGTCTGTTGCTATTTAACGTCTTCATTAACTACCTGGATGTAGGAATAGAGAGCATACTGATCAAATTTGCAGACGACACAAAGCTGGGGGGGTTGTCAACACTTTGGAGACTAGAACAAAACTTCAAAGGAATCGTGATAAATTGGCAAACTGGGCTATAGACAACAATGAAATGGAACAAAGACAAGTGCAAGGTGCTACAGTTAACGAAGAAAAACCCAATGCACAAATCCTGACTGGGGGATAACTGGCATGGCAGCAGCACCGCTGAGAAGGATCTGGGAGTTGTGGATCACAACCTCAACACGAGGTCAACAGTGTGATGATGCTGCAAAAAAGACGCTAGTGCATTAAGAGAAGCATAGCATGCAAATCACAGGTGGTGATAGTACTGCTCTTCTCAGCACTGGTTAGGCCTCAGGGGAGTCCTGCGTCCAGTTTTGGTCATCAGTGACTAGACATGATGTAGAGAAACTGGAAAGAATCAGAGGCATGTGACAAAGATGATCAAAGGGATGGAACACAAACCAGTAAGCAAAGGCTGATGGAACTGGGTGTGTTTAGTTTGGAAATGAGTTAATGAGGGGGATGTGACAGTGGTTTTCAAATACTCTAAAGGCTGTGAGAGCATGTGGGGCCGACCCTCCTGGTCTGTCTCAGGGCAGAGCTGCAAAGTCTCCAAGCCCAGGCCCTCAGGCAGGGTGGGGCAGCAAACAATTAGGGCCTTTGCTCAGTGCGAGCACTAAACAGTCCAGGGCTCAGGCAGGGGCGAGCACCAAACAGTCTAGCGTCCTAGCTCGGCGGATGGTCGACCAACACAGGCCTCCTGGCCGAAGGTGGGGTGGCAGGAGGTAGGGGAATCCTGGCCCGCCTGACTCCACTGGGTCCCAGTCCTGGGCCCTAGCAGTGGCAGTGTAATCTGCCAGTGGATCAGCTGGGATCTGCCCACAACACCCTTACTTAGTGTCAGGCCAACACTCAGTCAGACGATGGTCTAGTTTCCCTGAGCGACTTCTAACAGTCCCCAGGGTTTGGTACCTCTGGCCTCCATTTCCACAGGGTCGGTGGTCTGTGGCAGCACCATCAGCTCGTTGGCACCTCGACTGGCTGGTGACCCTGGGAATTCTGGCCAGTCCTCTGGTGGCTGCCCCAGCAAGTCCTCAGTGTCTCACTCCTGCAGCGGGTGATAAGTATCTGTCTCCTGCGGTAGCTCCAGCCCAATTGAGCTGTAGGGCCCCCTCCTTTTGTACTTCTGCTTCCTGTCCCTCCCCTCAGCTTCCGGAGTGTTGGAGGTGGCTTTCCTGGCTCTGTAGCCCAACGGGCGGGTTGTGGTCCTTGCTGGTCTTCCCCGCTACAGTTCTTCTCTCTTGTCACAGAGGGCAGGACAAGAAGCAGGAGGTTCAAACTACAGCACACCAGATTTAGATTAAATCTCAGGAACAACTTCCTAACTGGAAGAACCATAGGACAATGGAACAGAAGCCTAGGGTGGTGGTGGAAGGTTATTCGCTGGAGTTTTCAAAAGGAATCTGGTTTAGTCACAGCAAATCCCGCACCTTGGCAGGGGGTTAGACTAGATGACCTTTGTGATCCTTTTAACTCTATGGTTCTAAGGGGAACCAGGGTTCATCCTTGGAAAAAGCTAAAGTGAGCGTGTCACTCATTAAGGGTATGTCTGCACTGCGTCTGGAAGCTGCCTCCCAGCCAGAGTCCATGCTGACTCACTACCAATAACGATGTAGGTGCTGTTGGTTGGGCTGTAGCTTGGGATCTCAAGCCAGGGGTTAGGGAGGGTTGGTGGGCTGGATGGTCTGAACTCCAAGTGGAGCCCTAACATCAAAGCAATGTCTCCACAGCCATTTTTAATACACTAGTGTGAGACTCAGCCTGGAAGGCAGCTGACTTCCTGTTGCACCTTAGACATACCCTAAAGAGAGCGGTCCCAAGGGAGACTGAATGAAGGTTGCGTCACCTAACTCCCTGTAAATCCATGACCCAACCCCCTCCCTTGGCACCCTGTCACTGAGCCTTAGAGGGTCACAACTGAGGATGCCAAATTCAGGACGAACTGCTGAGAAATAGGGCAAACACAACCCAAAACTGGTGGATATTCTTTTATAAGTTTCAGAGCAGCAGCCATGTTAGTCTCTATCCGCAGAAAGAACAGGAGTACTTGTGGCACCTAAGAGATTAACAAATTTATTTGAGCATAAGCATGCATCTGATAAAGTGGACTGTAGCCCACAAAAGCTAATGCTCAAATAAATTTTTTAGTCTCTTAGGTGCCACAAGTACTCCTGTTCTTTTGTAAGATAGACCAAACCAACCACAAAAATAAACTCCTGTTTCACCACACTGGCCAACAAGAAACATAAAGGCAGTTTTCTCAGGCATTCCAGTTCTTATATGACTACCAAAAATACTGGGTTCAAAGATGAGTGGTTCTTTACAACCAGTGTCATTAAATAATAGTTTCTTCTGATCTCAAAGGGCCAGCCACTCCCAGGTCAATATACAACTTAAATCTTACCCCAAAATCATGCTAGTTCCAGTCCTTTAGTATCTAATATCTAAAGGCTTATTCATAAAGAGAAAGAAAGGGGGGAGTTAAAATTGGCTAAGGGAATAAATTACATCCATTATGGGAAAGTTCTTGGTTCAGGCTTGTAGCAGTGATGGAATAAACTGCTGGTTTAAGTCAAGTCTCTGGAGTCCATCCACAGCTGGGATGGGTCATTCAGTCCTTTGCTCAGAGCTTCAGTCTGTAGCAAAGTTCCTCCGGAGGTAAGAAGCAGGATTGAAAACAAAATGGAGGTGTCTCCAGGGCCTTTTATAGCTTTTGCCATGTGGAGGGCATCCCATGGTTCTTACTGTGGAAAATTAGAGCAACCGGATGGAGTTTGGAGTCACATGGGCAAGTCACATGTTCATGCCTATTTTCCCTCAGTCATGGCAGGAAGCCATTACCTAGATTCCAGACAACACATTTCCATGACAGTCCACTCAGTGTAGATGGGCTTCTCCCATGATCCACTGTCGACCAAGTGTGTCTTGATGAACCACTTAATTTGAACAGTCCCTCCAAGATGTGCTAGCTAGCTACCTTGTGGGTAGCTTATAAGAAGCACACAGGATCTTTTTCAGTGGAAAAGGCAATACACCATGTTTATTGAAGATACAACAGTTAGCATATGCGTTCAATCACACACACACACACACACACACACACACACTCTCTCTCTCTCTCTCTCTGCCAGTCGATGTTATAGTTACCGGTCCAGAGTCCAGATCAACCTAGTTGCCAGCAAGGTTGATCATGGGTAGGAGGAGCCGGGTTCCATTGGTCATGACATGATGCTCTGGGGAAGTCTTGGCAGGATGAACCTAAAGTTTCATGGCAAGGCACCCTGTTCATATAGTGATTTTCCATCATTGGGACCAATGAGTTTTGCATCGTCATGCTGTAATCAATTGTTGTTTGACGAGTGCTTGTTTTCTTAAATGGTCCTTCTCATCCTTTATCTTGTTCTTTCGTCTAGTTCCTCAAGGAGTTCTCCCATGTTGGTTATGATCACAACTGTCTTGTCCCTACTGATAGGTACCTGTCTCTAGGTGCCTCAGTGCGTCCAGGAGCATCCCTGAACAGCTGCAGCCAGGCTCCTCAGCTCCTCCCCGCTCAGAGCTGCATGATAAGGGGACGGGGCTGCGAGCTCCACATTGAGCGGAGGGAACTCAGGCCCCGCTGGAGCTCACAGCCCCGCCCCATTACCACGTGGCTCTGAGCGGGGCGGAGCTCAGGCCCCTCCAGAGCCATGCTGCAGCGCTGTTCAGGGATGGTCCTAGATGCAGCGTGCTGAGGCTCTGGGTGAGGGAGGAGCCGGGGGTAAGAGGCTGGGGTCGAGGGGTTGGATAAGGGGCAGGGAGTCCCGAGGACAGTCAGGGGGCAGAGGTGGCGGGGGCAGTCAGGGGAGAGGGATTGAGGGAGTTGGATTGTGGGCATTCTGGGAGTCTGTCAGGACTCAATGGGGGTGGATAGGAGTTGGGGCAGTCAGGGGACAGGGAGCAGGGGTGGGGTCCTGGGGTGGTGGTTGAGGGGGGTCTCTGGGAGACAGTGAGGGGAATAGGAGCAGAATGGGTCAGGGATTCTGAGGGGGACGGGCAGTCAGGGGCAGGAAGTGGGTGGGGGTCGGATAGGGGGCAGGGCCAGGCTGTTTGAAAGGCACAGCCTTACCTACCCTAAAGCTCATTCAGCAGTCTGAGGCTTGCAGAAGAGCCAAGCTGTTAGCTTTTCCATTAGGGCTACCATCCCTTTCATTTCTCAAATGCCAAATTACAATCTGTATTTAATTTCAGTGCCATAGAAAGATTCATGTTAGGGGAGGGTAGCTACATGTAAAATTAGCCACTGGGGGATGGATCACATGAGAAGAGCAATATCCTACACCACCTACCTCCTTCCCAACCCTAGCAAGGGAGACCCCCCCTCCGCATTCCTTGAGGCTTCAGGGGGTCAATTCAGTGGTTCTCAAACTTTTTTACTGGTGACCCCTTTCACATAGCAAACCTCTGAGTGCGCCCCCCCCATAAGTTAAAAACACTTTTTTATATATTTAACACTATTATAAATGCTGGAGGCAAAGCAGGGTTTGAGATGGAGGCTGACAGCTCACAACCCCCAGTAATAACCTCATGACCCCCTGAGGAGTCCTGACCCCCAGTTTGAGAACCTCTGGGTTCATTTATTTTTAGCACCCTGTGTCCATTCACATGCATGTGCTTATTTGAGCATTTCAGTTTTCACAACATAGGCTCATCCCAGATTCTGGACAAGCTCAAATGCTCAGTTTGTGGAGTATGTACATAAGCTATACTAAAGACAAACCCACAGTAACCGTCTCCAGTTTGTGAGGGACCCCATGGAGCCAGTCTCTAGGAAACAGATAAATACATGGAGGTTAAGTCCATTAATAACTATTAGCCAGGATGGGTAAGGGATGGTGTCCCTAGCCTCTGTTTGTCAGAGGATGGAGATGGGTGGCAGAAGAGAAATCACTTGATCATTACCTGTTAGGTTCACTCCCTCTGGGGCACTTGGCATTGGCCATTGTCGGTAGACAGGATATTGGGCTGGATGAACCTTTGGTTTGACCCAGTATGGCTGTTCTTATGTTCTAAGATAAATGAACTCAAAGTTATGCAGACAGATATGAGACAAGGAAGCCAGCAGAGTATCAGAAACCTTTAAAAATCTCTGACTGGACAGGCTCAGGCATTTGGTCGCAAGCTGAGGTGGTTCAAAAATTTTGGATTTTTTTTAAGCAGAATTTTTTTATTGTTTCTTTAAGCAATCAAACACAGCAAGCAGCAAATATTAGGCCACACACTTCTGAAATCGCAAACCATGTTCAGGTTTTGGCAGACTAATTTCAGCTTTTCAGTTAAAAATACAACAAATTTTGAAGGAAAGCAGACATTGTCTGTGATTTTTTTCTGCTTTTTAAAAACCTCTAGTTTTCGATCCAAAGAAAGTTTTGATGGAAAATATTTGTCCAACCCTTTTAATGAGCTTTAGTGCCTTTTAGCACTAGCTGATGCTGAGAACCAGTGATACCTTCTAAAGAAGTTTTCTCAAAACTAGGTTTGTGCTGAGATGTGGAAGGTTCATTTTTCCCAGGGCCACCCGTGGGAGTGGAGCAAGTGGGGCAATTTGCCCCCCGTAGGGGCCCCCACGGGAATATAGTATTGTATAGTATTGCAAGTTTTTTTATGGAAGGGCCCCCAAAATTGCTTTGCCCCAGGCCCCCTGAATCCTCTGGGTGACCCTGCCTGTCTCATCTTAAGAATCATCAGTCTGCCCTCCTCTGACATTTCAATAGGGGCATGTTACAGCCTCCTGGTGCTCTTGCGTCATTCGTCAGTTCATCCCTCATATGTCTGGTTCAGTGATGACCTTTATGCTTATCTCTTAACACACACATTCCTCATTCACACACAAACCAGAATTAATTTACACAGAATATTCTGAACAGGAACATCAAATTGCAATGCAAAAGAAAACAACGGTAGCATTCTTTTACTTATTTTAAAATGCTAAACCTGCAACAAATTGGTGACCCTCAAAGGTCTGTTACTGTTTTGAAATCAGTCCAGACACAAATTCTGGCTGATGTATCTCTACCCATTGGCCCATTAGCCATTCCTTTTTGTTACTCAGAAAGGGTGGCTGGCAGAATGTGCTCAGATCATATACCAATACACTTAATGCACGCTACGTTCTTATTCGTTATCCTTCATTCCAAATTATATAAAATACAAATAAAATCCTGCTACTACATTTGGGGGAAGAGTTTGGGGGAGTTCAGTTCCTGATTTTTATTTGACCTCCCTCCAGCTCTTGTTTTGGTTTGGCTTTCCCCTTTCCATCCCTGTTTGAGGTTTCTGTCTCTATCACAGCAGGTGATGCAATGGTATGTGAGAAAGAGGAGCAGAATTCTCAGCAGGGAAATGTTGAGCAAGTGGATAAACACAGAGAATTATTGCAGAGATCAAAAAGGAATGTGTCCAGGAGTCATGAGCCTGGAAACTCCTGTGAGATTCAGCACAGACTAGAAAGAGAGCAAGGAAACCATCCAGGCGAGAAAGTGGGTAAATGTATTTCCTGTCAGGGAACTCAAACAGACCTTAATGAAACCACAACACAGCAGGAAATCCTCATGGGAAAGAGGAAAAATACATGCACTGAAGGTGGGAAGAATTTGTGTGACTACTCAGTCCTTATAAAGCATCAAAGAATCCACACAGGAGAAAGGCCCTTTGAATGCCAAGAGTGTAGGAAATGCTTCACTAAGAGCTCATCCCTTTCTGAACATCAGAGAATCCACATAGGGGAGAGGCCCTATGAATGCGGTGAGCGTGGGCAAAGCTTTAATGGCAGCTCTCACCTTATTAGGCATCAGAGAGAGGTGATTAAGAAAAAGCAGAAAGCCTACAAGGAGTGGAAGAAGGGTGGGATTAGCAAGGAAAGCTATCTTAGTGAGGTCAGAACATGTAGGGATAAAGTGAGAAAGGCTAAAAGCCAAGTAGAGTTGAACCTTGCAAAGGGAATTAAAACCAATAGTGAAAGGTTCTATAGCCATATAAATAAGAAGAAAACAAAGAAAGAAGAAGTGGGACCGCTAAACATGGAAGATGGAAAGGAGGTTAAGGGTAACCTAGGCATGGCCCAATATCTAAATAAGTACTTTACCTCAGTCTTTAATAAGGCTAATGGGGAGCTTAGGGGTAAAGGAAGGATGAAAAACGGGAATGAGGATATGGAGGTGGATATTACCACATCTGAGGTAGAAGCCATACTTGAACAGCTTAATGGGACAAAATCGGAGCGCCTGGACAATCTTCATCCGAGAATATTAAAAGAACTGGCACATGAAATTGCAAGCTCGTTAGCGAGAATTTTTAATGAATTGGTAAACTCAAGGGTTGTACCCTATGACTGGAGAATTGCTAACGTAGTTCCTATCTTTAAGAAAGGGAGAAAGAGTGATCCAAGTAACTATAAGCCTTTTAGTTTGACATCTGTAGTATGTAAGGTCTTGGAAAAAAATTTGAAGGAGAACGTAGTTAAGGACATTGAGGCCAATGGTAATTGGGACAAAGTACAACATGGTTTTACTAAAGGTAGATCATGCCAAACCAACCTGATCTCCTTTGAGAAGGTGACAGACTATTTAGACAAAGGAAATGTGGTAGACCTAATTTACCTCGATTTCAGTAAGGCATTTGACACGGTTCCACATGCAGAATTATTAGTCAAATTGGAAAAGATGGGGATCAATATGAAAATTGAAAGGTGGATAAGGAACTGGTTAAAGGGGAGACTACAACAGGTCGTACTGAAGGGTGAACTGTCAGGCTGGAAGGAGGTTACTAGTGGAGTTCCTCAAGGATCGGTTCTGGGACCAATCTTATTTAAACTTTTTGTTACTGACCTTGGCACAAAAAGCGGGAATGTGCTAATAAAGTTTGCGGATGACACAAAGCTGGGGGGTATTGCTAACATGGAGAAGGACCGGGATATCATCCAGGAAGATCTGGATGACCTTGTAAACTGGAGTAATAGTAATAGGATGAAATTTAATAGTGAAAAGTGCAAGGTCATGCACTTAGGGATTAATAATAAGAATTTTAGATATACATTGGGGACGCATCAGTTGGAAGCAACAGAGGAGGAGAAGGACCTTGGGGTTTTGATAGATCACAGGATGACTATGAGCTGCCAATGTGATATGACAGTTAAAAAAGCTAATGTGGTTTTAGGATGCATCAGGTGAGGTATTTCCAGCAAAGATAAGGATGTGTTAGTACCGTTATATAAGGCGCTGGTGAGACCCCATCTGGAATACTGTGTGCAGTTCTGGTCTCCCATGTTTAAGAAGGATGAATTCAAACTGGAACAGGTTCAGAGATGGGCTACTAGGATGATCCGAGGAATGGAAAACCTGTCATATGAAAGGAGACTCAAAGAGCTTGGCTTGTTTAGTCTAGCCAAAAAAAGGCTGAGGGAGGATATGCTTGCTCTTTATAAATATATCAGAGAGATTAATATTAGGGAGGGAGATGAATTATTTAAGCTTAGTACCAATGTAGATACAAGAACGAATGGGTATAAACTGGACACTAGGAATTTTAGACTTGAAATTAGACGAAGGTTTCTAACCATTAGAGGAGTGAAGTTCTGGAACAGCCTTCCAAGGGGAGTAGTGGGGGCAAAAGACATATCTGTCTTTAAGATTAAGCTTGATAAGTTTATGGAAGGGATAATATGATGGGAGTGCCTAATTTTGGCAATTGATCTTTGATTATCGGCAGATAAGTGTGCCCAGTGGTTGGTGATGGGATGTTGGATGGAATGGGATGGGATGTTGGATGGGATGGGATCTGAGTTATTGCAGAGAATTCTTTTTTGAGTGCTGGCTGATGAGTCTTGCCCACATGCTCAGGGTTTAGCTGATCGCCATATTTGGGGTCGGGAAAGAATTTTCCTCCAGGGCAGATTGGCAGAGGTCCTGGAGGTTTTTTGCCTTCCCCTGCAGTGTGGGGCATGGGTCACTTGCTGGTGGATTCTCTGCAGCTTGAGGTCTTCAAACCACAATCTGAAGACTTCAATAACTCTGACATAGGTTAGAGGTTTGTTATAGAAGTGGATGGGTAAGGTTCTGTGGCCTGCGTTGTGCAGGGGGTCGGACTAGATGATCACATTGGTCCCTTCTGACTCTAGAATCTATGAATCTATGAGAATCCACGCAAGGGAGAGGCCCTATGAATGCAGTGACTGTAGGAAAAGCTTCACTAGCAGCTCAACCCTCTCTGAACATCATAGAATCCACACTGGGGAGAGGCCCTATCAATGCAGTGAGTGTGGCAAAACCTTCATCGCAGTTCAAACCTTTTTACTCAGAAGAGAATCCACAGAGAAGAGAGGCCCTGTCAATGCAGTGAGTGTGGGAAGACCTTCTCTTGATTCACAACTCATGTTACCCATCAGAGAATCTGTCAGAGAGATCAACACTATAAAAACCTCTAGGGCTATCAATACTTTCTTTTTCTGTAATAATTTTCCTGATTCCCACACAGTAACTTTTGAAGCTGTTTGAACTGTTTGCAGCACTATTATTCCTTAACTTGTCCAGATGAGTGGCCCATTTTTGCCTTTTTACAGTTTGCCCTGTTTGACTTAAAAGGTGGGTGAGGGAAACCTGCAGGTCCTTAGATCCTTCCAGTGTCTGATATAACCATTTGGGGGGAAGCAGAGGAGGACAAGGAGAAGGAAAAAGAGCTTGTAGTTGTTGTGCAATCCCCATGTTCCTAGCAGAAGGGTCTGGGGGGGTCCAGTTTGACTGCTTGTTGAGGACACAGAACTCACAAGTTGGCAAAGCTCAGAGCCCCGTTACACGGAGTCAGAATGTGATCAGCTCACACCCAGGGGGAGCAACACCCTTCCCTTGGTCTCTATGCCAGAGCTCCTATCAGCTAGGTGTCCTTCCTGCAAGAGTTGGTTGCTGAGAGGGTTGCGATGGGATAAATGAAAGCAGAGGAGCATTGTTTCTCATAGGTTTTCTTTGTATTGCTCTGTCATCCTGCTAGAGGAAGCTGAAACATCATTTGAGTTTGTTTCAGTGGCTTGGGTTGGGCTCAGGTGGTAATCCTGAACACAGGGGTTCCTGCACTCTTTGCTCTTAGCTCCTCAGGGAGTGGACAATGGAGCTACTTCAAAAATTGGACAGAAAGTAGCCTAAGGAAGTGTAGCATAAGTGAGAAGAAAAGTGTTGTCATCACTTCACTGGTGGCCTAGTGGTTAGGATTTAGCACTTTCACTGTTATGGCCTCGGTTCAATTCCTAGTCAGGAAAAAGTGAATTCACGTCAGAGAACATTCAATTTTTCGCTTCCAATTTAAACAAATCCATGTTTTTTCCTGATTCCCCCTTCTTCTACATGATGTTGGGAAGGGCTTTGGAGACCATTTAAAAATCAAAGCTTCCCACTGACTAGTAACAGAATATGGGCATGTTTCCCCTGTGCACCTGGAAGTCGAGGCTGCATGCCCTTTTACACAAATAAACGTGCAAATTATCCCCCCCTTTGCTAGCTAGCCTAACCAACGTTATAATAACAATAATAGACATTCAGGTTGACCCAAGTTGAATTTTTTTTTCCAATTTTCTTGCTGAAGCAAAACCAAAAAATCATTTTGGGCTAACCAAAATATTTCAGCAAATAAAATATTCAGCCAAAAACTTTCATCCCACTCTTTGGAAGTAACTATTCCAGATAAATTGATCATTAGCCTCTTCCATTCCTGAGGTCTAGCTGCTGAAGTGTTCTAAGCATGGACAATGAGCCTTTCACCTGTTGCTCACTGGTTACTACCTTGCTCAGGTAGCTACTGATGAAAGGCAATGTGGTTTAGTGGCAGACCTACTTCTATCCCTCTGCCCAACTAGGAGTGTTTGCTACATTGCATTTAAAAATACAATAAATGCATTTTGTTGGTATCTAAACCTGAGATCAAGATGAAACATTGTGATTGTAAGTCAATGAGAAAATCTCTGCTGAGTTCTACAGAAGGAAGGTTTTCTCATCAGGCTCTCACACAAGATAAAAGTTCTGAAGGTTCTTAGAGCTTCCAGACACAGAGGCCAGAGTTTTCAGAAGGTCTCATACTCACCCCTAGAGCCAAATTTTCAGAAGAACTCAGCTGCCATTTGGGCAACAGAAATGTTGGCCAGGTTTTCAGACAGGCTGAACACACTGAGGGCTGAGCTATTTTGAAAACAAAAGGTAGTGGCAGTTTTTAACTCAATCATCAGAAAAGCTGCAAGAGCCCCTCCAATTTGCCCATCTCACAAGGAGACAAAACCCAGTCAAATCTCCCAACCAACAAAGCTCACATCTACTCCCCTTTTCCATGGTTATTTGCCTGGCAGCTCCCAGGGACCCATTCAACAAGACAGGAAATCCAAATTCAGTAAAGTCAAGGGAAAGTTTTTCATTGCAGGTTTCACTGACTGGGAAGGTCAGACAGAAAAGTTTGGTCATTTAATGTCAGACTACTAGGTTCTCCCTTATTCCATTCCTGTCTCTGACATTTCCTTTTTCTCAGGCACAGGGAGTGACCTATGTCTGGATTCTCTCTGTCTCGAATCAGGTGTTGGGATGATGAGTGAGAACGAGGAGGAGAATCCCCAGCAGGAAGATGCTGAGCAAGTAGAACCACATGAGAAGTTGTCAGGAAGATCCAAAGGGAATGTTTCCGGGAGTTGTACACTCCCAGAAAAAGCAAAAGCCTGTGAGACTCAACAGAGGCCAGAGGAAAACTCAAGTAGCCTCTCAGACCTTATTACACACGAGAGAATCAACTTGGAAGAGACACGCTACACATGCCATGAGTGTGGGAAAAGCTTCAATGGGAGTTCAGACCTTTTCACGCATCAGGGAATCCACAGAGGAGAGAGACCCTACACATGCTCTGAGTGCGGGAAAACCTTCATTGAGCGCTCAGACCTTGTCAGACATCGCAGAATCCACAGTGGAGAGAGACTCTACACATGCTCTGCATCTGGGAAAAGCTTCAATCAGAGCTCATTCCCTATTAGACATCAGAAAATCCAAATGGGAGGGAACTGTAAGAAATGCCTTGATTAGGGCTGGCCAAAAATTTGTTTTTTAAAAAAAATCACATTTGCTAATTCCAATATAGTGATCTTTGCACCATCTTCAGCGTGGTCTCTCAGCTCCCCCAGATGAGTGCCTGCTTCTGCCTTTTGAAGCTCACACCACTTTGGCGTCAGTCCTGTGATCTTTTCTATCAACTCCTTTCCTTTTGACTTGTAGGAGTGTGTGTCCCTCCAGCCAGGAATGTTCATCAGCTCCAGGTGGGGGAGAGAGATTTGATCCCAACAAGTAACACTGAGGCAAAAGCTTCTTGTGCCTTACATCCACTAGGGCTGCACATGGAGTTGGCTGCTCAAGTTAGTGATCTTGGTGTAAAAAGACAGTTATAGTTGTAGATCAGATGCAGCCCAGGTGCAGTGGTTGGCATTAGCTTTCCCCTTGACCTGTCCTAAACTCCATCACTTTCCTAATCTAAATAAACCCTGAGCATCATGATTATACTGTTCCCCCATTTCAAAGCAATTGTTAGTCATTAAGTTTCCCCCGGAACAAATTGTTCCGTTCCCAGTTGCTTTGATGTTGCTTCAGGTTTTGCTGGAGAACAGATATTTTTATTACCATTTTCCTCGCTTAAAATATATTGAGCTATAACAAAGAGCAGGAACAGGGCAGAGATAGGGGAAAATGGCATTTCACCGGCTATAAGAACAGAAGGAGAAAAGATAAATCAGAGTGATTCCCTTATTCCCCATCACCATCCCAACCCCCCTGTTGTTCAATTGGTTAGGTCAATATTTTTTATAAAGGGCTAGGAAGAGGATTCCCTAGTAAATAACTTGTAACTAAACAAAGTACCCATGCATTGGGCTCCCAAAACCATTGTGGCCCAGGCCCTGCAGGAGGTTGCTTCTGAAGAGATGTCCTTCCTAATCAGGTGCATGTTGCCTTTTATTTGGAAAATGCAATCCCTTTCTGGGTAGAGATGGGAAAAATGGAAGTGACATTTCTGTTCAGCTCACCCCTGGGAGATGCTGCAAATGTGTAGAAAATGGAATCCATGTTGAATGTGCTATAGCTGCAGAAAGAGACCTATTTTTAATAGAAACCTGACATTTGCTATCTTACAGGGATTCTAAGCCGCACCTGAATTTAGTCCCTAATTTAAATCTCTGCCACCAGATTAAAGAAATAAAAGGGCATATTTGGGGGAGTTGTACCTCACTATCACTACTGATCTGTTGTGCGGTTGGTGAAGATTTCTACACCAGAGAAGTGTGAAATTACTTCAAGTAAGGTCAAAGATTTGGCAAGAACTCAGGAAGAAATCACAGGTACTAGTGGTTGATTTTCACCCCAGAGATATAAGCTCTGGTGACCTGTGGCCCAGGTCAACGATTTTTAGAACCCTTCTCCTTAGTTCAGTGGCATTGGTCACACTCCTAAAGGCGCCATGATTAAATTGGGAACAACTATCTCTTACCATTTGGATCCAAAGTTTCATGAAGCATAGAGAGAAACAGCTGATTCCTTCAGAGCCATTCCATGCCTATGGGCCCCGATATGGGTGCCTTGTTGGACAAGAAGCACTTCCATGCTGGACAAATTATGGTAGCCAATGAGGGATGTTAGAAGCAGGAGCAGGCTGATCCAGAGGCGGATTTGAGTAAATGGGCATCTTTATTGCAGTCAGTGATTTCCCTACACCCTCCCTAAGGGGGGTGTACACCCCCCCTGAATTTCCCTAACACCCCTCCCCCCCAGTTTTGTGAACTAGTTACATGCCAAACCTGTTGGCTGAACTTTGCGACTTTGTCCTCATCCAGAACTATTTCACATTTGGGGACAAAATATACCTTCAAGTCAGCGGCACTGCTATGGGTACTCACATGACCCCACAGTATGCCAACATTTTTATGGCTGACTTAGAACAACGCTTCCTCAGCTCTCGTCCTCTAACACCCCTACTCTACTTGCGCTACACTGATGACATCTTCATCATCTGGACCCATGGAAAAGAAGCCCTTGAGGAATTCCACCATGATTTCAACAATTTCCATCCCACCATCAACCTCAGCCAAGACCAATCCACACAAGAGATCCAGTTCCTTGAAACTACTGTGCTAATAAGCGATGGTCACATAAACACCACCCATACCAGAAACCCACTGATGGCTATACTTACCTACATGCCTCCAGTTTCCATCCAGACCACACCACACAATCCATTGTCTACAGCCAAGCTCTTAGATACAACTGTGTTTGCTCCAATCCCTCAGACAGAGACAAACACCTGCAAGATCTCTATCAAGTGTTCTTACAACTACAATACCCACTTGTTGAAGTGAAAAAACAGATTGACAGAGCCAGAAGAGTACCCAGAAGTCATCTACTACAAGACAGGCCCAAGAGAGAAAATAACAGAATGCCACTAGCCATTACCTTCATCCCCCAACTAAAACCTCTCCAGGGCATCATCAAAGCTCTACAACCTATCCTGAAAGATGATCCCTCACTCTCCCAGATCTTGGGGACAGGCCTGTCCTTGCTTACAGACAGCCCCCCAACCTAAAGCAAATAGTTACCAGCAACCACACACCACAGAACAAAAACCCTAACCCAGGAACCTATCCTTGCAACAAAGCCCAATGCCAACTCTGTCCACATATCTATTCAAGTGACACCATAATAGGACCTATTCACATCAGCCATGCCATCAAGGGCTCGTTTACCTGCACATCTACCAACGTGATATATGCCATCATGTGCCAGCAATGCCCCTTTGCCATGTACATTGGCCAAACTGGACTGTCTCTACACAAAAGAATAAATGGATACAAATCTGACATCAGGGATCATAACATTAAAAAACCAGTAGGAGAACATTTCAACCTCTCTGGCCATTCAGTAACAGATTTAAAGGTGGCAATTTTGCAACAGAAAGGCTTCAAAAACAGACTCCAACTAGAAATGGCTGAACTTGAATTAATATGCAAACTAGATACAATCAATTTAGGCTTAAATGGAGACTGGGAATGGCTGAGCCATTACACACATTGAATCTATTTCCTCATGTTAAGTATCCTCACACCTTCTTGTCAAACTGTCTTAAATGAGCTATCTTGATTATCACTACAAAAGTTTTTTTTCTCCTACTGACAATAGCACATCTTAATTAATTAGCTTTTAAGAGTTGGTTGGGCAACTGCCACCTTTTCCTGTTCTCTGTATGTATATATATCTCCTCACTATAACTTCCATTCTATGCATCCAATGAAGTGGGCCCACAAAAGCTTATGCTCAAATACATTTGTTAGTCTCTAAGGTGCCACAAGTACTCCTGTTCTTTTTGCAGATATAGACTAACACGGCTGCTACTCTGAAACATGCCAATTTAGTGACTGTTTGGACATTTGAATTGAAATCGAAACATTAATACACACTTTAAAAGCATATATGGTGTATGATAAAATACATGTATCTGAAAGTATAATAGATTTGAAAAGTATGAACATAGGCTAACTTCCTTATACAGCTGTTGTGTTTTATGACAATGTCAGTGCATTCATTTCAGTGATGTTGGCAACCTAATAATTTCAAATGATGATTTGTAAGCAAAATCTAAATGAGCTCTCCCTGACAGCTAATGATGAGGCGGGGGGAAAGGCTTCAGAACCAGTTTGTATTTACATTCACACCTAATCTACCTAGGTATCCAGCAAACAGAGCTGTGTTGCCCAAGTGATAGATTTTGGCTGGGGTTGGGTTACAAATCACTTGAATGCAGGGGGTGGAGGTGAGGTTGGGAATGAAATGTTGTTGTTATTGTATGAGTAAAGGGCAGTTGAACTGTCCTTAGCTTCTGCTGATTGAGGGCATCAAAAGAGAGGGTCGGGACCTGTCCCTCTCCACTGTTTAAAGACAGAACTGGTTAGGCTCCATAGATAGTCTTTTGTTCTGTTAAGTGACCACTGCAGCTGAAATCACTGACAATCAGGTGTAAGTGCTTAGTCCTGCTGTGGGGACAGTGTTCCTGTGGGGACAGTGTTTTTGTGTAAAGAGCAGCCCAGACTGCACTAGCAGCGAGGTTCCCCCACTGAGAGCTCAGCTGAAATCAGTGAGAGCTGGTGGAACCTCAAGAGACCAACTTGCAGAGGTCACAGTGGCAGGTGGCGGTAGAAGGTGACAGCTCAGGGCTATTGGCAACTGAGTGGTGGAGTGAACGGTGGCAGAATGAACAGCCATGGCCAGAGCAAAGAGTGAGCAGCTGGAGGAACGAGCAAGGTACCTTCTTGCTCCCCACCTGGGAGATGTACTCGCATGAAAGCACCTTGAATGGCTTAAATTAGGGGCAAGTTAAATAAACATTTGTTTATTGGACTATATTTTAGTGACTTTGCTCCAGAATGCTAGATTTGTGACTGAGAATGGAAACTTTCATATTAATGTTTCCTAGTAGGCCAAGATTTTTAAAATGCATTATTTGCCAAGGTTGTTATCTCACGTTGTTGCTATCTTGAGAGGTCATTAAGTTGGGAAGTTTCTGTACTAAACATTTTTATTATTATAATTAATTTTTACATAAAAATGGTCAAACTGGGTCAGACCAATGGTCCATATAGCCCAGTATCCTGTCTTCTAACAGTGGTCAAGGCCAGAGGGAATGAACAGAACAGGTAACCATCAAGTGATCCATCCCCTGTTGCCCATTCCCAGCTTCTGGCAAACAGGCTAGGGACACTCAGAGCATGGTTTTCCATCCCTCCCCATCCTGGCTATTAGCCACTGATGGACCTATTCTCCAGGAATTTATCTAGTTCTTTTTTTAATCCTGTTATAGTTTTGGTCTTCACAGCATCCCCTGGCAAAGAGTTCAACAGATTGACTTAATAGTATGTGAAGAAGTACTTCCTTTTGTTTGTTTTAAAACTGCTGCCTATTAATTTCATTGTGTGACTGCTAGTTCTTGTCTTATGTGAAGGATTAAATAACATTTCCTTATTCATTTTCTTTACACCAGTCAAAATTTGATAGACCTCTATCATATCCCCCCTTAGTCGTCTCTTTTCTAAGCTGAAAATTCCCAGTCATTTTAATTTCTCCTCCTGTTTCATACCTCTAATCATTTTAGTTGCCCATCTCTGTACCTTTTCCATTTCCAATATATCTTTTTTGGAATGGGGTGACCAGATCTGCACACAGTATTCAAGGTGTACACATACCATGGATTTATATAGAGGCAATATGATATTTTCTCCCTTATTATCTATCCCTTTCTTAAATAAGAAAAAGTTTCAGAGCTGCAGCCGTGTTAGTCTGTATCTGCAAAAAGAACAGGAGTACTTGTAGCACTTTAGAGACTAGCAAACTTATTTGAGCATAAGCTTTTGTGGGCTACATCCAATGAAGTGGGCTGGAGCCCATGAAAGCTTATGCTCAAAAGAATTTGTTTGTTTCTAAGGTGCCGTAAGTACTTCTGTTCTTCTTTAAAAAGCAAACAGAATGTTGGGAATCATTGACTGCCGCTGCACATTGAGTGGATGTTTTCAGAGAACTATCCACAATGACTCCAAGATCTCATTCTTGAGTGTTAACAGCTAATTCAGACTCCTTCATTTTGTATGTGTAGTTGAGATTGTTTTCCAATGCGCATTACTTTGCATTTATCAACATTGGATTTAATCTGCCATTTTTGTTTCCCAGTCACCCAGTTTTGTGAGATCCCTTTGTAACACTTCACAGTCTGCCTGGGACTTAACTTTCTTGATTAGTTTTGTACCATCTGCAAACTTTGCCACCTCACTGTTTACCCTTTTTTGCAGATCATTTATGAGTATGTTGAACAGTGATGGTCCCAGTACCAACCCCCAAGGAATACCACTATTTATCTCTCTCTCTATTCGGAAAACTGATAATTTATTCCTACCCTTTGTTTCCCATCTTTTAACCAGTTACTAATCCATGAGAGGACTGCCCTCTTATCCCATGATGACTTACTTTTCAAAAGTCAATTTAAATTAAATACATTTAAAAAAATTATATGTTTTTAGAAATCTAGACCTGTTATATGTTTTGGTGTAACTTGCATTATTCTTATGTTAAATTTGCATTATCCTAACAAAACATTTACTTTATTCATATCTCTTTCATATATCTCATCGGTCCTGACACACACCCTCTGTAAATTCGAACACCCACCCTAGTTTCAATTCCTGAGGAAACCACTGATTGCAGTGCTTGTTCCCCTGGGCCTAGTTGTCCAGTAAGCACTGAATTAGTTGCAGCACACTCTTTCTTTTTAGGTTAGTATGTACACGCCTACATTAATTACAAAACCCTGTGGGAGAAAAATGAATTCTCACTCTCTGGGGTTAAAGCAACAAGCGAGAGGCATAAGAACGTAAGAACGGCCGCATCGGATCAGACCAAAGGCCCATCTAGCCCCGTATCCTGTCTACCAACAGTGGTCAATGCCAGGTGCCCCAGAGGGAGTGAACCTAACAGGTAATGATCAAGTGATTTCTCTCCTGCTATCCATCTCCACCCTCTGACAAACAGAAGCTAGGGACACCATTCCTTACACATCCTGGCTAATAACCATTTATGGACTTAACCACCATGAAATTATCCAGTTCTCTTTTAACTCCTATTATAGTCCTAGCCTTCACAACCTCTTCAGGCAAGGAGTTCCACAAGTTGACTGTGCACTGTGTGAAGAAGAACTTCCTTTCATTTGTTTTAAACTTGCTGCCCATTAATTTCATTTGGTGAAACCTAGTTCTTGTATTATGGGAATAAGAAAATAACTTTTCCTTATCTACTTTCTCCACTTCACTCAAGATTTTATATATCTCTATCATATCCCACCCTTAGTCTCCTTTTTTCCAAGCTGAAAAGTTCTAGCCTCTTTAATCTCTCCTCATAGACTCATAGGTCAGAAGGGACCAATATGATCATCTAGTCTGACCTCCTGCACAAGGCAGGCCACAGAACCCCACTCATCCAATTTATGACAACCCCTAACCCAGGACTGAGTTATTGAAATCCTCAAAATTGGTTTGAAGACCTCAAGCTGCAGAGAATCCACCAGCAAGCGACCCGTGCCCCATGCTGCAGGGGAAGGCGAAAAACCTCCAGGGCCCCTGCCAATCCGCCCTGGAGGAAAATTCCTTCCCGACCCCAAATATGGCAATCAGCTAAACCCTGAGCATGTGGGCAAGACTCACCAACCAGCACCCAAGAAGGAATTCTCTGCAGTAACTCAGTTCTCATCCCATCCAACATCTTCCCGCAGACCATTGAGCAGACCTATCTGGTGGTAATCCAAAATCAATTGCCCAAATTAACGATCCTATCATAACATCCCCTCCATATACTTATCAAGCTTTGTCTTAAAGTCAGAAAAGTCTTTTGCCCCCACTACTTCCCTCGGAAGGCTGTTCCAGAACTTCACTCCCCTAATGGTTAGAAACCTTCATCTAATTTCAAGTCTAAACTTCCTAATATCTAGTTTATACCCATTTGTCCTCGTGCCTACATTAGTACTAAACATAAATAATTCCTCTCCCTTCCTAACGTTAACCCCCCTGATATATTTATATAGAGCAAGCATATGGGACCTGTTCCAAACCCCGAACCATTTTAGTTGCCCTTCTCTGAACTTTTTCTAGTGCCAGTATATCTTTTTTGAGATGAGGAGACCACATTTGTATGCAGTATTCAGGATGTGGGCATACCATCAATTTATATAAGAGCAATAATATATTCTCCGTCTTATTCTCTATCCCCTTTTTAATGATTCCTAACATCCTGTATGCTTTTTTGACTGCCTCTGCACACTGCTTGGACATCTTCAGAGAATTATCCATGATGACTCCAAGATCTTTTTCCTGAATCATTGTAGATAAATTAGCCCCCATCTGTATCAGGGTGGTTACCCCACTCCTGCCCTGAAGGACTTAAACAGCCCTGGGGAAAGGTTGTGGCTGGCAGCTGCTAAGCTAGGCTGATTGGGAAGAGGCTGCAGCTGGGCTATGTCCCAATCAGGCCATAGCTGGCCTGTGTAAAGAGACTGCGAGCCAGGAGCTCAGCAGTCTCCCTCTGCCTGTAGAGGGAGAAGGGCCTGTCTGTAGGGACAGGTACCTGAGTGGAGCAGGGCTGGGGAAAGGCAGAGGATCTGGGGAGCTCCAGCCTGGAAAGCCCCAGTCTGCGGCCTAGCAGAAGGCAACAGATATTGGGGGTTGCAGAGGGCAGCCCCTCAGCTAACAAGGCACCAGAATCCAGAGAGGGACATGGGGGTTGGAGGGCAGGTGGATCACCAGCCTTCAGAGGTGCTCTGGAGATGGAAATCAAGCTAATTCCCTGAGAGACCAGCAGGAGGCACCACGGGTGAGTCTGCACATCTACGCCATCATATTGTATGTATAGCTGGGGTTATTTTTTCCAGTGTGCATTACTTTATATTTATCCACATTAAATTTCATTTGCCATTTTGTTGCCCAATCACCTAGGTTTATGAGATCTTTTTGAAGTTCTTTACAGTCTGCTTTGGTCTTAACTATCTTGAGCAGTTTAGTATCATCTGCAGACTTTACCATCTCACTCTTTACCCCTTTCTCCAGATCATTTATGAATGAGTTGAATAGGATTGGTCCAAGGACTGACCCTTGGGGAACACCACTAGTTACCCCTCTCCATTCTGAGAATTTACCATTTATTCCTACCATTTGTTCCTTGTCTTTTAACCAGTTCTCAGTTCATGAAAGAACCTTCCCTTTTATCCCATGACAACTTAATTTACTTAAGAGCCTTTGGTGAGGGACCTTATCAAAGGATTTCTGAAATTTAAGCATACTATGTCCACTGGATCCCCCTTCTGCACATGTTTGTTGACCCCTTCAAAGAACTTTATAATCAGTAAGACACGATTTCCCTTTACAGAAACCAAGTTGACTTTTGCCCAACAGTTTATGTTCTTCTATATGTCTGACAATTTTATTCTCTCCTATGGTTTCAACGAACTTGCCCGATACTGAAGTTAGACTTACCAGTCTGTAATTGCCGGGATCAACTCTAGAGCCCTTTTTAAATATTGGTGTTACATTAGCTAACTTCCAGTCATTGAGTACCGAAGCAGATTTAAAGGATAGGTTAAAAACCATAGTTAATAGTTCCGCAACTTCACATTTGAGTTCTTTCAGAACTCTTGGCCGAATGCCATCTGGTCCCAGTGACTTGTTTATGTTGAGCTTATCAATTAATTCCTACACCTCCTCTAGTGACACTTCAATCTGTGACAGTTCCTCAGATTTGTAACCTACAAAAGCCAGTTCAGGTTTGGGAATCTCCCTAACATCCTCAGCCGTGAAGACTGAAGCAAAGAATCCATTTAGCTTCTCCTCAATGACTTTATCATCTTTATGCGCTCCTTTTGTATCTAGATCCTCCAAAGCCCCACGGGTTGTTTAGGAGGCTTCCTACTTCTGATGTACTTAAAAAACATTTTATTACCTTTTGAGTTTTTGGCTAGCCATTCTTCAAACTCCTCTTTGGCTTTTCTTAGTAAATTTTTCACTTAATTTGGCAGTGTTTATGCTCCTTTCTATTTACCTCACTAGGATTTGACTTCCACTTTTTAAAAGATGCCTTTTTATCTCTCATTGCTTCTTTTACATGGTTGTTAAGCCCCGGTGGCTCTTTTTTAGTTCTTTTACTGTGTTTCTTAATTTGGGATATGCATTTAAATTGGGCCTCTATTATGATGTCTTTAAAAAGCGTCCATGCATCTTGCAGGGATTTCACTTTAGTCACTGTACCTTTTAATTTCTGTTTAACTAACCCCCTCATTTTTGCATAGCTCCCCTTTTTGAAATTAAATGCCACAGTGTTGGGCTGTTGAGATGTTCTTCCCACCGCAGGGATGTTAAATGTTATTATATTATGCAGTTTATTTCAAGCAACTGCAGTTAGTCGGGAGAGTACGCACGGGCAGAGTTTCCCCTCCTGAGGTAGGACTTGGTTAGATAAACAGTTAAGGCAAGCATTGATACCTTTTGTGACATACAGTGATGAGCAACAACTGTATTTTGTTTCTACATATTCCCTTCTGATAGCTTACTTCTCTCAGCAATTTCTGCTAAAGTCTGCATTCCATTCTTCTCTAACACAAGGTCAAAAAACAGCATCTCTTACAGTTCTTTTCCACTCACCCAATGTACCCGGGATACCTACAGGATGCATTAGCCAATCCAACCATTTGGCACTTGCAGATGGGCACCTGTTGTTGTGCCTAAGTCTTGTACAGCTATGAAAGGCTGATAGATGCCGATATTTTCCCCTCTTTTTAACCAGCACTAATACCAGGGCTGAGAAGAAAGAGAGAGCAGCAGGTTTCCCCTGTTGTTTCATGCTCTCTTTTTCTTGACTAGTTTCTCCTCTGCACCAACTTGCCCTTTTCCTATGTGAGCCTAGCTAGCTCAGTTGGTTGAAGCAGCAAAGAGTCTGTGGCACCTTATAGACTAAGAGACAGTTTGGTGCTTGAGTTTTCATGGGTGAATACCCACTTCATCCGTTGGTAGAGCATCAGACTCTTAATCTGAGGGTCCAGGGTTCAAGTCCCTGGTCAGGTGATAAACAACTCACTAAGATCTTAAAAATCTGTCTTTCTAGAGTCCTCTTCGGTGTTACTTTTTCTCTTCAGGATTTTGTCTTTCCTAAGAAAAGCCTTTGTGTGTGTGAGATTGAAGGGGCAACTTCCTGACATCCTCTCTGTCCTTGCAGGCTGGAGGAATAAAGGCCTCTGGGCATATAGCATGTTCCTCTCCTGCACACACACACACAGAATATCCCTAAGGAATTAGAATCACCTGCTGCCTTCCCCTGTCCTGCTGGATCCCCAAATAAGGATGCTCTTCAGCCCGAACCCATGTCCCCTCTATTCCCAGTGCCCCTCAGACCCAACCCACAGCCGCTCCTATGCTCACTGCTCCTCACTCTCAACCAGAGCATACTCCTCTTCACCCTTCTTCTCTGTCCCAACCCACAGCCCCCTCCTATTCCCAGCGCTCCTCAATCCCAACCCACAGCTCCCTCCTTCCCTCCAGCAGCAGGTGCCTCAGACCCCCTCAGGAAGTTGTTCTTGCAAGGTTTTGTGTATGAGTCTGCATGTGGAATTTACGGTATAGGCAAGGTCCCATGGGAATTAAGACTGAGGGGAAAAACAACTGAGGAAAGTTGGCAGTTTTTCAAAGGGACGCTATTAAGGGCCCAAAAGCAAGTTATTCCAATGGTTAGGAAAGATAGAAAATGTGGCAAAAGACCACCTTGGCTTACCCTTGAGATCTTGCGTGACCTACAAAATAAAAAGGCGTCATATAAAAAATGGAAACTAGGGTAGATCACGAAGGATGAATATAGGCAAATAACACAGGAATGCAGAGGCAAGATTAGAAAAGCAAAGGCACAAAATGAACTCAAACTAGCTATGGGAATAAAGGGAAACAAGAAGACTTTTTATCAATACATTCGAAGCAAGAGGAAGACTAAGGACAGGGTAGGCCCACTGCTCAATGAGGAGGGGGTAACAGTAACGGGAGACTTGGAAATGGCAGAGATGCTTAATGACTTCTTTGTTTCGGTCTTCACTGAGAAGTCTGAAGGAATGTCTAGTATAGTGAATGCTTACGGGAAGAGGGTAGATTTAGAAGAGAAAATAAGCAAAGAGCAAGTAAAAAATCACTTAGAAAAGTTAGATGCCTGCAAGTCACCAGGGCCTGATGAAATGCATCCTAGAATACTGAAGGAGTTAATAGAAGAGGTATCTGAGCCTCTAGCTATTATCTTTGGGAAATCATGGGAGACGGGGGAGATTCCAGAAGACTGGAAGGGGGCAAATATAGTGCCCATCTATAAAAAGGGAAATAAAAACAACCCAGGAAACTACAGACCAGTTAGTTTAACTTCTGTGCCAGGGAAGATAATGGAGCAGGTAATCAAAGAAATCATCTGCAAACACTTGGAAGGTGGTAAGGTGATAGGGAATAGCCAGCATGGATTTGTAAAGAACAAATCATGTCAAACTAATCTGATAACATTCTTTGATAGGATAACGAGCCTTGTGGATAAGGGAGAAGCGGTGGATGTGATATATCTAGACTTCAGTAAGGCATTTGATACAGTCTCGCATGATATTCTTATAGATAAGCTAGGAAAGTACAATTTAGATGGGGCTACTATAAGGTGGGTGCATAACTGGCTGGATAACCGTACTCAGAGAGTAGTTGTTAATGGCTCCCAATCCTGCTGGAAAGGTATAACAAGTGGGGTTCCGCAGGGTTCTGTTTTGGGACCGGTTCTGTTCAATATCTTCATCAACGATTTAGATGTTGGCATAGAAAGTACGCTTATTAAGTTTGCAGATGATACCAAACTGGGAGGGATTGCAACTGCTTTGGAGGACAGGGTCAAAATTCAAAATGATCTGGACAAGTTGGAGAAATGGTCTGAGGTAAACAGGATGAAGTTCAATAAAGATAAATGCAAAGTGCTCCACTTAGGAAGAAACAATCAGTTTCACACATACAGAATGGGAGGAGACTGTCTAGGAAGGAGTATGGCAGAAAGAGATCTAGGGGTCATAGTGGACCACAAGCTTAATATGAGTCAACAGTGTGATACTGTTGCAAAAAAAGCAAACGTGATTCTGGGATGCATTAACAGGTGTGTTGTAAACAAGACACGAGAAGTCATTCTTCCGCTTTACTCTGCGCTGGTTAGGCCTCAACTGGAGTATTGTGTCCAGTTCTGGGCACCGCATTTCAAGAAAGATGTGGAGAAATTGGAGAGGGTCCAGAGAAGAGCAACAAGAATGATTAAAGGTCTTGAGAACATGACCTATGAAGGAAGGCTGAAGGAATTGGGTTTGTTTAGTTTGGAAAAGAGAAGACTGAGAGGGGACATGATAGCAGTTTTCAGGTATCTAAAAGGGTGTCATCAGGAGGAGGGAGAAAACTTGTTCACCTTAGCCTCCAATGATAGAACAAGAAGCAATGGGCTTAAACTGCAGCAAGGGAGATTTAGGTTGGACATTAGGAAAAAGTTCCTAACTGTCAGGGTAGTAAAACACTGGAATAGATTGCCTAGGGAAGTTGTGGAATCTCCATCTCTGGAGATATTTAAGAGTAGGTTAGATAAATGTCTATCAGGGATGGTCTAGACAGTATTTGGTCCTGCCATAAGGGCAGGGGACTGGACTCGATGACCTCTCGAGGTCCCTTCCAGTCCTAGAGTCTATGAGTCTATGAGTCTATGAGTATGTTGGAAATATGTTGGATAGATTGCCTAAATGATCACTTTTGGCCGGTGTTGGATTCCCAGTCTCCTTGTTATTGGGGCAGGAGAAATAAAAGGTTTTTATCCTTGTTGTGTAAATCGAGGGCAGCACAACTGTGCTTGGAAGACCCTGACTGAGGGACTCACCCTCAATTCAATAACACTTGCTAGGCAGGGTACATGGGTTCCAATGCCAAGTGGGCTGGGGCTTGGGTCCTAATAATAAAATTTAGGCGTTAAACCAACTTTAAGACAGGGTGGCTGTGGAGGGATGAGTGAGTCCCTAGACAACATTTGATTTACTTTTATGATAAACTTGATGGTACTTATACTGAAGACAGGCTCAGTGACATGTAAAGCCACTATGGTTTATAAACTACTAGCTTCACCAGTGAAGGACCTAAATCCACACTGTGTAGAGGTCAAGCATAGGAGTTTATTACACACAGCACTGGCGGAGTGTCACCTTGTTTATTAGGCTCAGAGACATTGTCAATCAATTGATTAAAATAGAATATATAGATTTTCCATGGATGGGGGAAAGTGACGGGGTAGGCAGTTACACACCCTGGGATAGGTTTTGCAGCAAGACAGGATAAGCACATTAGCCAATGGTTAACAGGTTACATAATGTTTCCGCCCATGGTCTCAAGTTAGCAAGTTAACATTTAATGAATACTTTGATAAAATATTATTAGTATAAAATATCTATGTTGAATTCCGATTTGGGGTCGATGGGAATGGTGCAACTCCTTTGATTGTCCAACAGGTACATTACTAGGGGTTAAAGCAAAGAAACAGTGAAAGTATATGGCAATAAAGATTGTTTTCTGTGTCTCTAAAGGCAAGGTTCCTGGGATGGGAGGTGGAAGGATGCCATATCTTATACTGACATGTGCCAACTTCTCATAAACTCAAGGTTGGATCTGTGGGAAGAATGTCTACCTACAGAAAAGACTAACACAATAGAAACAGGGATTCTTTGTTAAATCTACAACTCTGAGTAAGACACAATTCTTTAGTTCTTAGCTCCAACACCTGGCAATTTGCTGACTAGGCCCATCTTAGCAAGCAAGGCTTTCTGTTTACCCCAGCTTTCTCTCAGCTGATCACAATTTGCTAGGCCTCTGGTCCCTTGACCATACTCTGGATTTTGGGTCTAGAAAAGAGCTAGCACAATCCATAGACCAGGTTGTTATACAAAACGCAAGTGGATTTGAACCCTTCACATCCAGTAATGGCAAAGTTCTTGGTTTGGCTTGTAGCAGTGATGGAATAAACTGCAGGTTCAAGTATAGTCTCTGGAGTCCATCCATAGCTGGGATGGGTCATTCAGTCCTTTGTATAGGGATTCAGTTTGTAGCAAAGTCCCTCCAGAGGTATGAAGCAGGATTGAAGACAAGATGGAGACAAGGCATCAGCCTTTTATAGTCTCTTGCCATGTGGACTTTGCTTTCTTTGTCCCAAGGACACTCTATCCAGCACGTGGCATAGAAAAACCTTAGAGTTCTGTCCATAGGCAGATCCCTGCATACCTTACTGAGTCACAAGGTGTATCTGCCTTCTCTCAATGGGTCGATTATATAGCTGATGGTCCTTAATTGGGTGATCCACAGGGAGTAGCTCAGACCTCCAAAGTGCCTGGCCAGGGGCAGGACATTAGCACAGCAAGGGAGGGATGCGGCAGTGACATCATAAAGGCCTTTTGCAGGACCTCAGACTATTGGTCAAAGGTGGTGGGAAGGTGGTGACCTCAAAGAGAGATGCTGACATCAGGTAGGCAGGACAGTGGTGAGGGGCCAGGAAAACCTCAGAGATCTCTGTGGCTTTGCTTCAGCAAGTCTCCTTCCCGAGGTCTCTCTTTGAGGACTGAGAGAGTATTCGAGTTCACGGACGTGAGCGCCAGGAGGAACCTCTTTAGAGTTTTCTCCTTCCCTTTTAGTGATTTTACTAGAAAACAGCCCTCCCTGTTCAGAAGATAAGAGCTTCCTCGAGGTTTGAAACCTGTTTGGTCTGATCCATCTGGTGACAGTTGAATTCTCGGCATAGAATACATGAGCTTAAGGAGGAAGAATTATATTCCGTATCTGGGATTTTGTCCCATGGAATCACTGGGGACATTTGGATTTGTCCTTTTGGTTTCACCTTTTTCTCCATCCCTTCCTCCCTCATCTCTTCTTCTCTTGCTTCTTTTGTCCTTTCACCTTTTCCCCTCCCAACACTAGAATGTGTGTGTGTGTCTATGTGTGTGTCACAGGGGAGTGCTCTGCAGCTCCGACTGGGGGAGGTCCACCCAAAAATGTGGGGCTGAAATAGTGGTCAGGCAGTGATCCCCACTGGTGACCTGGGCCACCCTTTGAGTGAGAACCCTCTGCCTCCCATCCTCCGTCACTTCTGTGATTGGCTTAGCAGGAGTTTATTGATAGGGAGAAGACTCAGATCCTTGTTGTTCTCTTTTAAGACCAAGTAAATAAGTCATAACCACTTATATGTTTGATGAATTTTGCTGCTTCTCTGCATTAATAGTCTCTGAGCAGTTCATGATTCTCTCTAACATTGCAGTTCTCCTCAAATACTTGCTGAATAATTCCTGTGCACTGTTGTTGGTCTGGAGCTCATGTGAAAGCACTTTATTCAGGTCATTCAGTGTATGAAATTCAAGATCCGATGGATAGTTTCAATATTAGGGCCCTTGGGTCCTATTCCCAACTCTGCCACTGACTGGCTGTGTGACCTAAGACAAGTCAATTCTCCTTTCTCATCCTTAGCTTCTCCCTCTTTCAAGTAGGGATACTAATGATCCGCTCCTACCTACCTCATGGTGGGTGAAGGATAGGGATCCACTGGAAAGTGTCACTAGGAGCAGTGCATAATATGAGGTGTCCTATCACTCCAAGAGCCCTTCTCCATGTCTGGTTGTCCAACAGAGAGGGTGTACCTATTGGGTCCAGCAGGGATCAGTCTGGGGTCCGGTACTATTCAATGTTTTCATTACTGATTTGGAAAATGGAGTGGAAAGCATGCTTCTAAAATTTACAAAGGACACCAAGCACTTTGGAGCACAGGATTGGAATTCAAAATGCCCTTAACAAATTGGAGAATTGGTCTTCTTGAGCCAAACTCCATGGCTGGGCCCCTCTCTCTAGACTGAGATGAAGTGAAACCCCAGAACCAAACACTCCTCCTCCCAGGCAGCGCGCTCCGCCCTTGAATGGTCAGATGCTGCTTAGCACTGTCAGAGCAGCTTTGGCTGGGGGATTCTCCCAGCAATTTCCAGTAGCGGGAAAGTATGAAATCCCCAACAAGGAACTCAGAATTTCTGACTCCCAGTCCCCTGGTCCAGTGACTCCAGTGGAGCACACTCCCTCTCAAAGGCAGGGGGAGCGGCCATGAGGGCCTGCTTGTAATTTCCAGCTGTGGGAGGGAGTGTGCAGCAGAGTTTAGTGAAGGGGCCTGGAAAGAAGGACTGTTGGGTCCCATCCATCCTTTTGACACTTTTGTGACCCTGAGCCAGTAGCTTCCCCTCCCCAGGCCTATTTCTCATCAGTAGGGTTGGGGTCACAGTCCCAACAGCCCATGGAGGTTGGGAGGCTCCAGGAAGGTGTGTAAAGTGCTGGGATTTCAGGATCCCAGAGGCGCTGTCACCCCCACACTAGGGTGATGTTCTGCACCCCCTGCTGCTGTCCAAGTTTCTCCTTTCCTTGGCAATAAGACAGACTCTTGTTTTCCCAGCCAGCCAATTGCCCAGTGTCATCACCCTGTCTGCTGGCTGGGCAGGGTAACTCCTCAGGTCACCACTCCCCTCTCCAGCCTGCCTTGGGCTTGGAGAGTGAGGAGAAGGGTGAGGGATGACACTGAACATCCTCCATCCATCGCTTCGTCACCAGAGCAAGTGAGTGGTATTAGGGTTCCTTGGTGGCATCCCCTGTCTGTCTGGGAGAGGCAGAAAGAGGGGGAAAGAATCTCTCCCAAAGGACATTGGATTTGCAAACAGCCCCCAGGAGCTCCTCACTCTCAGACCAGGAAAGGGCTTCTCCAGAGCCGTCTCCAGTGTGTTTGGCAAGGTCCCAGCAATGGGGCTCCCAACCCTTCCCTTCTGGGAGACTGTTCCCCAGGCTGAGAGTCTCTGAGTTGGGGCAGACCAGGGGAGGCGCTGAGCATGGAAATCAATGGGAAACGAGGGGGCCCTGGCCTTGCTATGCCTAGGGATGTTGAAGTGAGGAATGGTTTCCCAGGAGAAGTCCGGACTCCAGGGTTCTGTTCCTTCTGTAGCCTGGGCGGGGATTGTGGGGGGAGGTGTGACTGTGTCCTGGGCTGGCAGGAGGGAGCTGCTTGTCCAAAGTGACTGATGGTCTTTGTGACTGACCCCAGTGCTCCAAAAGGACAAGACTCCCTGGTTCTTGCAGCCCCAGGGATGACGAGGGGGAGCATTGAGGGGGAACAGATCATGCAATGAACTCCTGCCAGTGTGTGTAGCCTGCACTCCCTGCACTCCTGTGGGGGGAGGAGGAGTTGCTTTGGCTGGGGCAGGGATCGGGAGGGACCAAACAGACTGGTTAGTGAGAGGCTGCCTTGACCCCAGACTCACACCTGCTTCCCGCTCGTTTCCAGGATGGCCAGACTCCTGAGGATGTTCAGGAAGAAGGCTCTGCAGGTGGCCCCAGAGCCTGAGGGAAGCAGCTGCCATCTTCCCCAGGAGCGGAGCGGCCCCTCCGTCCCCACTGGCGGGGAAGGAGCTCCTGGCCAGGCCAGGAGGTGGAAGTGCCGAGCCTTCTGGAAGAGGAAACCTGCTTCCGGTGCAGGTGCCGAGGTGGGAGAGGCAGCAACCAGGCCAGAATGGAGCTGGGCCAGGATGCGGCTGGGCAGGCAGGACCCAGCCCAGGAGCAGAACCGGGCAGGGTGGCTCCGGGGCTTGTTGTGTGGGCAGCAGTGGCCCCAGGAGCCCAGCCCCAATTTCCAGCAGGAGGCATCGCCCTGCCCGGTCAGTGAGAACCTTCCAGCCTTCCCAGGGCAGGAGGTGGAGGATCCCTCTCCCAGCCCCAGCAGCTCGACCCGCTCCCCATGGGACAGCAGCAGCGCCTGGGACTCTGACAGCAGTGTGGGGACGCTTCTGCTTTGTTCCAGGTGAGGAGCCAGGCTGGGCTCAGGGAGGGGTGAGGAAGGGCTGTGAACACCTCAGGCCCAGGCCCTCGAGCAGTGCTATGGGGGCGGGTCCCCAGCTCAGGCGTCTGGCCTGAGCCACTGAGCCCCACTGACACTAGATGCTGCCACTTTAATCCTTGGTGCTCCATTGGGCGGGGGGTGGGAGGCACCTCCCAGGGAGTCCACGACAGTGTGTGTGGGGATCTCTTTGCTATGGACTCCTGAAGGATTTGGGGGCTGACGACAATATGCAGGGAAGAACAAAAGGGTCAAATGTTGCCTGGAACCCTTAAGAGTACAACACTTGTCACTAACCATTCTCAACTCCACTGAGAATGTTTTGGGGTCACTCCTCCCCTTTATTAACCTAGACATCTCGGAGCATTATAGTTAATAGGTGCTCCAGTGGTGCAATTGATTAGTGTGCAGTACTTCTAAGGCAGTGCTGAGAGGGGCTCTGCTGAGGTTGTGAGTTCAAACCTCACCCAGAGCCCTGGTTTTCATTAACCAAATGGCATCACCCCCTCATTTGCCCTGTGGAATGTAGAATCCAGCCCAGGGGACTCTGAGGAGGGGAGGAGTCAGAAATGCCCCTTCACTTGTTACCTCCTCTCCAGTGGGCCAATAGTACAGTGGCCATGGGCAGGACTCCAGGCTTTGCTGGAGGGACCCTGGACAGGGGCTGGTGGGGGAGAAAGGATGGTACATTCTGACCTGCACTCTGGAGATGAGGTGAAAATCTACAATCCTTTCTCCTGCACCAGCCCCTGTGCCAGGGTCCGTCCCCTGGTGTCTGTACTATTGACAAACACTAAGTGACAGGGACAAAACACTCAAATCCCACCTGGTGCGGGGAGCCAGGTTTGCTCTTCAAATTCTGTCGTTGGTACATTTCCAGGCCTGGGAATGTCCCACAACAGCATCGAATGGGAAGCTGCCTGCAGAACAGTGACACTGCACATAGCTCCTGTGGGGGAGGGGTGGGAATTAGTAACATTTTGAGGATCATTTTGGGAAATGAGCCTTTGCTGACAAGGTTTGTCTCTGTTCATATTTCGCCTTCAGGTGTTATGTTGAGGGATCTTTAGTATATTTCTGTGAAGTTAATAACTATCTCCTCAACTTTATTTATTCAGCTTAAAAATTGGTGTCACCTGATTTTTACATCTCCCTTTGAAAATACAACTGACACGTGTGGCTTTCTACAGGGGTCATGATGTTAAAGGGGAATTCAGTCTCTGTACTTGTGGAGGGGCGTTGCTTTTTTACAGCTGACTCACTGCCAGGCACACCAGGCTGTTAGCTGCATCCACTGTCCTTGCCAGGGGCCCCTGCTGAACCCTGGGTGGCTGCACTGCAGTGCTGGGGTGACTCTGCAAGGGGAGAAGCTCCTATGGAGCAATGTAGAGCAGGTGCAGGAAGGAGACAGGATCACTACTCACATTCTGAACTGCACAATTTTCTATATTTGGGAATGTCTGAGAACAATTCTAGGGGAAGGAGACTGCAGAGTAGTGACACTGGAGGTGCCCAGACCTCCTATGGGGTGGCATGGAAATTAATAATGGGAAGATCATTTGCGAAATTGGTCATCACTGAGAAGATTTGTCTCTGTTCTTATTTAACAGTGTGATGTTATTTAGAGGAATCAGGACATATTTTTACTATATTAATTAAACACTTAATTTTATTTAACCAAGTGAAAAACTTAGTGTCACTTATTTTTTTCTCTGTCCTAGCAAGAATGAATTGAATTTTCTGACTTTCTGGAAAGTGCAGTGAGATTAAATGTGGGGAAGTCAGTCTCTGTGTTTGTGAGCTGATGTTTTCCTCTCACAGGTCAGTGCCTGCATTGAAATACCAAGAGGGATCTAAGGGCTGGTGTACGCTGGGCACTTAACTGGCAGAGCAATGTCTCTCAGGGTGTGGAAAAAAACCCATATAGTTAAGATGACCAAAGCCCTGGTTAGATAGTGCTAAAGAAAGAGAAGAAATGTTCTATCAATGCAGCTATTACAGGGATGGGAAAATCCCTCCACTCACTGGCTACGCCAAAGTACTATAGCAGTGCCACAGCAGTGTTTTAAATGTAGACAGAGTGAAACTAGATCTGGCTCCAGTTCACACTGTGGATGCTCAGGGACTAAAACTAGAGTAGTAATAACACCGTGGTGCTTGCATATTTAGCAGGATTCAAACATGTGCGGGTGTGTGACCCTAATGGATTTTAAGTCCATTGCCTTAACCACTCAGCCACAACTATTGGGTATAAGTGTTTTACTACACAATGATTCTGTTCTTACTGAATTGTCACTTCAAATTGTTTGCTCAAACCAGCTTCCCCAGCACACTCATGGCTGCGCATCAGTGTAAGTGTGTCCTTGGCTGAACAGCGATAATTTCTGCCCATTTCCCTTCTCGCTGGAGCAGGATGAGAGTGTGTTTATGTTAATAACATTGCTGTAGATTGTTGTTCGTTCCCCACTCTGACAATTCAGACAGTCCCTTTCCCATTCAAGTCTCCAGCACATCGTTCCAATAGCAGGGGGCAGGATTTCTCTGGGGCACTGAAATATTTCTGGGGGCTGGTGCATGAACTCAACCTTGCATTCCACCCTTGATGTTTTCTGGACTAACAACAGCAACAGAAAGAAAGAGCCAAACCAATATCTTCCTGTCAGGGATGCAGGTGCCATGTCCCCTCTGTCTGCCCATTGCCATTGCAGGAGAGAAGGGTTCACTGGAATCGAATGCCCTGGCTCAGACAAGAGACACAAGGAGGTTTTGCTGTTCACAGATGAGTGCAAAGGAAATTGTGTCTCTGTGTGAAATTGAGGTGGGAAATGAAATGTCCACATGGTGGCCCAATGCCCTAAGGAAAGTGGGTGAAGGACTCAGGCTGAGAAATGATTTAACAGAGGCTTATATCAATTTATTGCCCTGGTTAAAAGCTATGGCTAAAATGGAGCCATGTTGTTAGTACTTGTACCTGTGTAGGGACACCCCAGTGGGTGTCAAGTCCATTGCCTTCATCAGGAGCAGTCAATTATTTTATCAAGATACAAATTTCTTGGTCAAGATCTAGACTCCAGAGAAAACAATACACTGATGATAAGAAGTATATAAAAAAAATTGCAGTCTCTATGGACATAACTATGATGTGTCGTGTTTCACTTTTTATATCTGGCACCACCTCCTTTCCCTTTGGCCTTGTAGTTGACCAAGGGTAAAACTAAACATCTCAGATACCAACGAGTGTTTATATTCATTCCTGTGAGCTACACAATAGTTTGATGTTTCTGCTTTGAATCCTCCATCTCTGCCGGGATAAGGAGCAATTCAGGCTGTCACTGAACTGAAGGAGGGAGATCATTGACAGGGAGAGGGACGCCTCCTCTTAAAGGTGTTTTTCTAGCTGGTACAGTAGCGTAGCTAAGGGGGAGCAGGGGTAGCAGCCGGTCCCCCCTGAGCACATTTTCCAGAAGTGGTTCCCTTCCACGCAGCCAGCACTGGGCTCTGGACTCGAAGTCCGGAGCTGGGTTTTGTGTGTGGCTGCAGGCTGGCTCTGAGCTCTGCACCGCCCTCCTGCATCCCCAACCCTACTCTCTCATTCTGGAACTGCAGGCAGCGTCAGCTGGTTGCCAGGCTCCGCGGGGAGAAGGAGGAGGAGGCTCTCGCCTGCCCACAGCTGCCCGGTTCCCTAAGCTGGGGTGGGCTCTGCCGGGAAGGGAAGGGGTGGCAGCACAGCCCCCAGCCCAGTGCAATGGGGGTGGCTGAGGATCAGTTGCCCCATTGGCCCCCAGCACCCCATGCAAAGCGAGGTGGCTACGTGGCAGGGAAGGTGGCTTTGAAGCCCAGCTGGTGCTGGCAGAGGAGGTGGAGAAGGAAGGAAAAGGGGAGGATATTCTTTTTCTTGTGGTCTCTCTTCAGCAGAGGGGGCTGAGGGAGTGGCAGAACCAGGAGGCAAAGGAGCGACTTTGGGTTATTGCCCCTGCCCTGTACTTACCCCCCCCAGTGCTGTGCCCGGGGCTGTGAAACTGTGCTTAGTGCAGCTGGTGAAGGAAGGGGGGTAAATGTGCTTTAAGGTGCCAGTTCTGTCTCCTCAGTCTCACTGCTGACTAGCGGCAGACCCCGTACTCAGAACTAAGCAGTGTTCTCAGGGCTACTGGACTCTATACTAGTTTTCAATTGCCTGCTAAGTGCTTCAGCCATGCCACCTTCTCACTCAGCTACATCCTGAATAGTGGTGACTGAGAAGGGGACGTGTGTAGCAGATGCAAATTTGAGGTGAATAGTCTCTTGGTCAGATTCTACTGGGTTTATGGTGCTTTGTGCCATGGGCTGGAGCAAAGTGGCTGGTGGATAACCATGGTCTATTCCAAACCAAGCCCTTCTGTCAAGCTCAGAGTTTCACAATCCTTACAGCACCTTCCACTTATAAAGTGTCTCTGACAAAGGCTCTTCTCTTCAACACTGTGACACACTCTGATCCCTGGCTTAGACCTTCTTATTGAGAAACAACCCATAATGTCATGCCCCCTCTGTGTTATTTCTAGTGTAGACGAGAGAGTGTTATTCAGTATATTTCCCATCTCTCCTGAGCCCAGGTCACCCTGAATCACTCACACTGTTGAGTGGAGAGAGCCGGTGGGATGGGAGAGCTGAGACTTCCCTCCGTGGTGCATGGGGCAGAGGGCTGGATGAGCAGTGGGACATGAGAGATGCCAGCATGGTGAGCAGTTCCAGTGCAGAGTCGCTGAGAAGGGCCCAGGGTGCAGGAAATGAGACTCCTCTGACTCGCTGTGACAACTCCACGGCTGAGACAGCCCAGGCAGGAATTGCTACGGATGTTGGTGTGGTTTGTTCAGGTGAGTCATTTCCAAATCTCTCAAACATTCTCTGTTCTGTAAGAAAATACACATTAAGAGTTGGGCTCTATCCCTGCTGGGAGCAGGGGGATCAGACTGGTGAATGGGACAGGTCGCTGTGCTGGGAGAGTGGAGGTTTATTACAGTGGCAGCTGGGGGCGGTCTGTGATGATTTCAGGGACCTGCCAGACTCCAACATCATTTGCAAACAACTGAGATGTGGACGTGCCAGAAATGCAACTGTCTCTGTTCAGTACGGGCAAGGATCTGGGCAGATCTGGCTGGACAATGTGAACTGCTCTGGGAACAAATTCTATCTCTGGGAGTCAAGTATCAGAGGGGTAGCCGTGTTAGTCTGGATCTGTAAGAGCAGCAAAGAATCCTGTGGCACCTTATAGACTAACAGACGTTTTGGAGCATGAGCTTTCGTGGGTGTGTAGTACCTACCAGGGCCACCATTAGAAAGTCCTCAGGTCCCACCCAGAGATATTGGAGATAGTGCAAGATTTCCCTGATGTATGAATGCTGCAGCTCAGGTATCTGAAGGAGATTGTATCCCAGACAACAGTGACAGAAAAGGATTTATGGTCCTAGTGAAGAAATAACGGAACATGAGCTCCCAGTGCCAGGTGTGGCAACATGGGCTAATGCCAACCTTGGATGTACAAACAGGGGAGCAGTGAGTAGGAGGGGAGACTAAATCGTACTGTTGTATATGGCACTGGTGAGACACAGACTGGAATCCTGTGTCCAGTTCTGATGTCCACAGAAATTGGAAGGGGAGCTGAGCTGAGCCACAACAGTGGTCTGATGGCTAGAATAAAAGCCTTCCAGTGAGAGATTTAAGCATGGATCTAACAACCCCTCCAGTCAATTTTGTGCCTGTATTTGGGGAAAAGCCAGATGGTGAAGTCGTATCATATGATGCTGCGCTTTACATTCCACTAGTACCTCTGGAGGGTGTGAAACAGCAGCAATTAACGTTATAGACTGTAAAATCAGCAGGTCCAGATCACTTGAATCCAAGAGTTTGAAAGAGCTGGCAGAGAAGCTCACTGGACTGTAAATGTTGATTCTCAATAAGCCTTGGAACACTGAGGGAGTTCCAGAAGACTGGAAGAAAATGAACATTGTGCCAGTATTTGAAAAGAGTAAATAGAAAGTTCAAGGTAATTATAGGTCTATCAGTCTAATATTAGTCTCTGGTAAGATAGTGGAGCGACTAAGGAACTCCATTAATAAAAAATTAAAGAAGGGTAATATAATTAAGGCACACATTAAATGGATTAAAAGCTGGCTAAGTGATGACTTTCCAAATAGAACTGTACACAGGGGATTGGCACCAAGCGGTGTGTTTCTAGAGATGTTTATAAAAATATAAAATAACTTACAGACCAGTAGTGTTCCTAATGGCACAGGTGTGCCTGCTTCTCTTGGCACCTTTTTTCCAGCTGAGGACATATGTTAGAAAGACTCAACCTGATCTCACCTTCAATTTTCAGTCTTTCAGCCAGCTCAGAGTGCAGGCAGGGAGTACCTACGGGCTGTGTGCAGGCAGGCTGGAGCTCAGGGTGCAAGCAGGGAGTACCTAGGGGCTGTGTGCAGGCAGTGGGGAGGGTGGCTAGAGGCTATTCCAGAGATATACAGAAGAAGCCTCCTGCTGCCCACAGTCCTTGCACCTAAAGCTCCCCGTGGGACAATGAGCCACTGGGACACCAAACGGATCCATGTCCAGGGATGTGATAGGCTACTTCCATGAGCACAAAGCAGCAAACCCCAGAATGTCCCCAGCTCCCCATGATGCAGAGGGTGAGCGCTGGCAGGGGAAGGCAGGCCACACAGGCCTGGCTCAGAGTGCTCTTTAGTTTGCCAGCGTGAATGCAGGGAGATGGTAGGCAGCTGGCAAAGTGGAGCCCAGGGGCAGCTGTTAGGATGTGGATTTTCACACCTGTCTGGAAAGGCCTAGATGTTAACAATGTAGGTAGATGATTCTTGTGTAGCTAGTCACAGAGGTAGGAAAGAACGAATCACAATCACTGTTTGCCAGTGTAAGGGCTTCTCTTACTGGGACAGACTGAGGCCCTGCTCTTTGGCTACGCCACAGGGGCAGCCATAGGCTGAGAAGTGAACAGTCAGGTCCTCACCAGTCACATTGAAGTAAGGTGATATTGGGCTGTTGGGAATACAGTCCTGTCCTGACAATGCCCAGCACCACCAGGTAAAGACGGTTAAAGAAAACTTAGTTTGGTAGCATCCTGTCTGGCAAGAACTCATCTATCAATGGCAGGGATGTGACATCCTCATTTCTGTGTTGTTCTAGCACTGTAGTCCCCACTTACCTATTGTTTGTCTGTATAATTGCTTCTGTCTGCTGTAAAATTAATTTTGTTGGGTGTAAACCAATTAAGGTGGTGGAGTATAATTGGTTAGATAATCATGTTACAATGTGTTAGGATTGGTTAGTTACATTTCAGTAAAATGAGTGGTTAGGCTATAGCTAAGCAGAACTCAAGTTTTACTATATAGTCTGCAGACAGTCAGGAAGTAAGGTGGGGGAACTGGCATTATGTTTCGCTAAGGGCGAGGAATGGGAACAGGGGCACAGGCAAGGCTCTGTGGTGTCAGAGCTGAGAAGGGGACACTGAGGAGGGAAACTGGAATCATTGCTTGCTGGAAGTTCAACCCAATAAACATCTAATTGTTTGCACCTTTGGACTTTGGTTATTGCTGCTCTGTGTGTATGCAAGAAGGACCAGGGAATGGGAGGGTGAAGGGATAAGCCCCCTAACACTAACTAACATCTAACACACATTTGAACCTCTTCTTTTCACACCATTGCTCATTCTCAGGTTCTGCTTTGTCTCTAGACAGATCCAGTCTCTTTCAGGACAGCCTTGCTCTTCCTGTCTGTTTCGCTCATGGATGTTTTGGAGTAAGCACTCCCCTTCCCTCTATTCTCAAACAAATACTGGCATGAACTGTTTGCTACTGCTGGGTTTAGAAAGCATTTGTGGAGTGGAAGATGCCATTTCTGGGGGATTGTTCCCAAGCTGCAGTACTTTGTGTTCAAACATCTCTCAGCTTCCTTGGTGAAAATAAGACCAAGGTTTTCATGCAATATGCAGGCAGTTGTTCACCCCAGATGGGACTTGAACCCACAATCTCTGACCTAGGAAGCCAGTGTCTTATCCACCAGGCCACTGGGGCCCCAAAAGCCAACTGCAGAAGGGATGGAAATTCCTTCTCATAAGTGCACAGCGTGAACATTCACTCAGAAGCCAAATAGCCCATTTAATCACCTTACAGAAACATCTGCATCCCCTGGCAGCGAGGCAACTGGGCAGGTCGCTGACAGAGCTGAGCGTCACCTTTCTGTCAGTCATTTTTAGAGAAGAACCCCATCCTAGAGTCACCCCTCCCTCCTTCAGCACCTCCACGTCTGTGGCTCTGAGTGGCAGTAGGATGATTAGGGGGCAAATCTGGGGCTGGAAGGGGGGTAATATCAGCCTGTAAGGAGTAACCAGGTGGCGCAGATCTAGGGGGAGGCTGTGGGCTGCTGGTCAGTTTAGATCAAAGCTGCACAGCGACCTGACAACCAGGGTTATACCTCGTCAGAAAAGCACGGCCATGCTGCCCAAGCCTGAGTCACATCCGCAGCCTGGCTCACCCTGGCTGACAGCGCACAGGGCCACGCGAGCCAATGGCAGGTTGAGTCAGGAGCCTCGGCTCTTTCACCTGACAGCCACACAGAGCTGCCTAGTGTCCTGAGAGCCTCCCTCAGGTTCTCCCGCAGCAGCCACTGCGGGTGAGAAAAGGGGATCAGGAAGCAGTGCAGCCTCATTCTGGGACAGGAGGCCCTCACCCTGCCCAGGCCTGCCTCTTGCCTTCAACCCAAGCAGCCAGAGAGCTCCCTGGCAGGCCATCGCCTCAGCCACCTCTTGCCTCATGGCCCAGGCTCTTGGTGCTCTGCTGGTCACTGCCTTGCTTGAAGGCCCAGAAGGAAAAGAAACAAGCATGCACATAGCAGAGGATGGCTTCGAGCCATCAACCTCTGGGTTATAGGACCAGCATGCTTCCATTGCACCACTCTGTTGGCTCATCACCTTCTGTTCACACAGCTGCCACTATCAGGATTAGTGCCTTACGTGCTCTCGTGCTGGCAGGCAGATGCACAGGCTGCTAGGCAGCTGCCCTGGTCACAGGATTTTACAGCTTATACAGGGTAAAAGGGATCTATTTAGGGTTTGGACCCCATTGGGAGCTGGGTAGTTGAGTGCCGGAGATGGGAGCACTTCTTAAACTGTTTTCAGTTAAGCCTTCAGCGTGTGGGGGACGAGGTTCTGCCTTGGATCCGTGTCTGCAGCAGGCAAGCGTCTCTGGCTCAATCGTCCCCCCCTGCTGTATTAGCAGACTAAAACTCAGAGCAAGCGCACACGCCTTGCAAAGGAACAGGAGCTGGGATCTCAAACAAATGTCAATATTTTATTAAGATGATGTTCAAAGAAGAAAAAGGTGTACGGTACAGCATTTAGGCGTAGAAGTTTCTGGTGATCAGGGAACAACATACAGATTACCCAGGGGGTGTGAAGTTCAGTTTAAGATCGGGTAGCGTAAGGAATACAGAATCTGCTATAGCCCCAACTGGGGGTAAAAGGTTAACGTATAGACACTGAGTTAGGAGGGTATGTTGTCCATGTGAGGGCTACGTTCAGGTGTGGAGTATAATGATCGGATACAACAATGAGGATGGATTGACCCACGTTTGGTGAGTTTTAACGTTCAGTGTTTTTTAATCTTTGCCACAATCTAGTTTAAGCAGGGTCGGTATGAACTCTACCCTGCCATCTGTTGGTGATCTGTTGTAAAGGCCTTTTGGGGCTGATATCATTTGTGTGGTTACACCCACCCCAGATTGCATGATGGGAGTGCTTGTCCAAATGGTCATTTCAGCTGCTGTGGTATCCCCAGTCTCTTTGTTATTGGGGCAGGAGTAATCCAGGGTATTTTTCTGTTTATTTTGGATCAAGGACAGAGTAACTGTACCTGGCATTTGAGGCCTGAGTGCTTGACCCTCGGCTGAAAAATACTCATCATTAAGGAGTATGGGTTCCAAATGCCAAATGTGTGTGAGAGGTAGAAATGGATGGGTGCCTGCCTGTGTTAGTTGTAGCTGATTTTCTTTTTGTTGTCCCTGCTGTGTAAAGACAAGCATTTTTGAATCTCTTAGGATTGTTATTAGTGCTGAAGTCACTCATCTTAAGCTTATGCCATTAGATCTTTCAAGGTATATTTTGGTCCTGAGAGGTAAAAGGTTGCTCTGTGTGTGGTGTTATGGAGTGAGGTAGAAAAGCTTGGTTGCAGAGGTGGTGCATGTTCCAGAAAAGTCGTACCCCCCAGCTGCAGACCCTGAATCCCATCTGCAAAATTTCCTTGCAGTCTGAGTGGAAAAAAGCATTTTACCCAATGAAGTTGTTGCAGCTTATTTCCCTGCCCTGCCCTCATTCAGCACTACATTTTTACAACTTTTAGTGGGTAATTGAGATCACAGCCCACCTGCATAAGTGTGTCTCAGATTTACACTTAAGCATCAATGAATTTAGATCTGTGGCATAAAACAGTAATTTTAACAGAATTATAAATAGCAGCATTTTAAAACTTCAGAGAGAAGAAAACAATAGAAATCTGCATTTAAATATTTCAAAAGAGACCCATAGCCCTAAACACAAACATTCATTTTCAATCTCTCTTAATTCACTATGCTTTTGAATCCATGTTCCTTGCCTAATGAGATTCATGTAGGTTCGGGTGAGTCCTGAAATCATGAACTGCTAAGTACCCTTCTACAGTCCTTGATTCATATCACCAGGATAACTACACTTTATTACTCTTGCCCTAATAACAAAGAGACTGGGGATCCCACAGAAGCCGAAATGACTATTTGGACAAGCACCCCCATGTTGCAATGTGGGGTGGTGTGACCATGCACATCAGCAACAAAAGGTCTTTACAACACATCACCAACAGATAGCAGGGTAGAGTTCATTCTGACTCTGCTTATATCCTCCCTGTCATGGTATAATGCCCCACTCTGAAATTTAGCGTACAAAAGATGGGGTACCAGCATGAATTCCTCTAAGCTCAATTACCAGCTTAGTACTTGTAGCACTGCCACCAACCAGGAATTCCAGTGCCTGGTACACTCTAGTCCCCCCAAAACCTTGCCCAGAGACCCCCAAGACCCAGACCCTCTGGATCTTAACATAAGGAAAGAAAACCCTTTCCCTCACGGTTGCTTCTCCCAGCCTTCCCCTCCCTGGGTTACCCTGGAAGATCACTGTGATTCAAACTCCTTGAATCTTAAAACAGAGATGAATATGCACCTTCCCCCCTCCTTCTCTCTCCCCCTCCCAGACTGTCCCTGAGAGAGAAAGTAATCCTACCACAGAGAGAAAATTAACCTCTCTCCCCCCATTCCCTCCTTTCTCCCCATCAATTCCCTGGTGGAACCAGACCCAGTCCCCTGGGGTCTCACCAGAATAGAAAAACAATCAGGTTCTTAAACAAGAAAAGCTTTTAATTAAAGAAAGAAAAAACAGTAAAAATTATCTTTGTAAATTTAAGATGGAATATGTTACAGGGTCTTTCAGCTATAGACACTGGGAATACCCTCCCAGCCTAAGTATTCAAGTACAAATTAAAATCCTTCCAGCCAAATACACATTTGAACTCCTTCCAACCAAATACACATTTGCAAATAAAGAAAACAAACATAAGCCTAACTCGCTTTATCTACCTAGTACTTACTATTCTGGACATATAAGAGACTGTATCAGAGAGATTGGAGAGAAACCTGGTTGCACATCTGGTCCCCCTCAGAACCTAGAGAGAACAACAACCAAAAACTAACAACACACACAAAAACTTCCCTCCCTCAAGATTTGAAAGTATCCTGTCCCCTGATTGGTCCTCTGGTCAGGTGACAGCCAGGCTCACTGATTTTGTTAACCCTTTACATACAAAAGAGATATAAAGTACTTCTGTTCTATCAACTCCTACTATCTGTTTATGACACGCCCCCCAAATCGCTGATAGTTTGGAACCACACTGGCAGTGATTTTTCCCTAGAATTTTAGAATAAACAGATTAATAAACACATGCATCCTTACATATGCCACTAATTATGTAAAACTACAAGATTCTTCACATTGTAAGGACAATTTTTACACAGTTGATTCTGTGGAACTTTCACGGGAGTGTTAATTAACTTCTTGATCTGTTGCCGCTGCAGACGTTGCAGGGTTGTGGAGAGGTTCACCTCTTCCATGCCACCGTTACTTTTCCCTTCATACTAGACACCGTCAGGCCACTCACTGTTATCTCCTCCCTGGGCTGTAAACTGACAAAGCTTTAAGTCTCTGGAATAAAAGGGCTTGAGAGAATTAACGTGATACACTCTGGGCTTTTGGGAGGAATTGGGAAAGGCTATGAGGTAGTTAACAGCTCCCAGGCGCTCTTGGACCGTGAATGGCCCTTCCCATGATGCTTCCATCTTATGGGCCTGTTGCGCCTTCAAGACCATAACCTGGTCTCCTACCTTGAAGGAACGTTCTCTGGTATATCTGTCATACCAGACCTTTTGCTCTTTTTGAGCATCCTTTAGGTTTTCTTTAGCAAAGGCTAAAGAGTGTCGGAGGGGGTTTTGTAGGTTGCTTACAAAGTCCAGAATGTTAGTTCCTGGAGAGGGTGTAAGCCCCTCCCATTGCTGCTTCACCAACTGTAATGGCCCCTTAACCTCGTGGCCATACACAGACTCAAACGGTGAAAACCCTAAACTGGGATGTGGTACAGCCTTGTAGGCAAAGAGCAACTGCTGCAACACTAGGTCCCAGTCATTGGAGTGTTCATTCACGAATGTTAATATCATGGCCCCCAAAGTTCCATTAAACCTTTCCACCAGGCATTTGGTTTGATGATGGTACGGGGTGGCAACTAAGTGGTTCACGCCATGAGTCTCCCACAGTTCTTTCATGGTCCCGGACAGGAAATTAGTCCCTGAATCCGTAAGGATGTCGGAGGGCCAACCTACCCTGGCAAAAATGTCTGTTAGGGCCTGGCACACAGTTTTAGCCCTGGTGTTGCCTAAAGCTACTGCTTCCAGCCATCGGGTAGCAAAGTCCATGAAAGTCAGTATGTACTGCTTTCCTCTGGATGTTTTTTTTGGAAAAGGATCCAGAATATCCACAGCTACTCGCAGAAATGGGACCTCAATTATGGGGAGTGGCTGGAGAGGGGCCTTGACCTGGTCTTGGGGCTTTCCCACTTTTTGGCACACTTCACAAGACCGGACATATTTGGTAACATCCTTGCCCATCCCCTCCCAGTGGAAGGACTTCCCCAACCGGTCTTTGGTTCTGTTCACCTCATCATGGCCACTGGGATGATTATGGACTAAGCTTAAGAGCTTCCCCTGGTACTTAGTTGGAACCATCAACTGTTTTTGTTGATGCCAGTCTTCCCAGTGTCCACCAGAAAAAATCTCCTCATATAAAAGTCCTTGTTCTATAACAAACTGGGATCGGTTAGAAAAGCTGAGAGGCGGTGGGGTGCTCCATGCCGCCGCCCAAGCTTTCTGAAGGCTGTCATCTGCTTCCTGCTCAGTCTGGAACTGTTTCCTGGAGGCTGTAGACATCAGTTCTTCCTTAGACTGTGGACTTGGGCTTGGTCCTTCAGGAAGCAATGTAGGTGATGGGGTTGTTTTTGTGGCTGGTGAACCACTCTCCGCTGGTGCACCAGGTGGTATTTCAGGCTCGGGCTGAGCCTCTTGGGTAGGGTTGTCTGCTCTTTCTGCCAGTTCAGGCCCGCTGGTGCCCTGTGGTGTTGGGGTTGAAGATGTGTTTGCAAGCGCTGGCATCAGTGCTTGCAATGGTTCTGGTGTTGGTTGCGTTTCCAGGTCCAGGTCCAGGTCTGGGACTGGAGGTACTGTGGCTGTTGCAGTCGTAGGCAGGAGATCTGGGTCCACTACCTTTGTCTGGGACTCTTCTAATACAGACGGGGCCTCTGTGGACTGTTCAGGAACAGGGATGGGTCTGGAGGCTTGCCTGGCTTGGCAGCGTGTAACCATTCCCATCCTCTTGGCCCGCTTTACCTGGTTGGGCAAGTCTTCCCCCAGTTGCATGGGGATGGGATAATTGTCATAGACTGCAAAAGTCCACATTCCTGACCAGCCTTTTTACTGGACAGGCAGTTCAGCTGTAGGCAAGTCTACAGCTTGTGACATGAAGGGGAAAATTGTCACTTGAGCCTTTGGGTTGATGAATTTGGGGTCCACCAAGAATTGGTGGATAGCTGACACTTGTGCCCCCGTGTCTCTCCACGTGGTAATCTTCTTTCCGCCCACTCTCAAAATTTCCCTTCGCTCCGAGGGTATTTGAGAGGCATCTGGGCCTGGGGATCTTTGGAGTGATGGAGATATAATGAACTGCACTCGGTTGGGGTTCTTGGGGCAGTTGGCCTTTATATGTCCCAGTTCATTACACTAAAGCATCGCCCAGCTGACTGGTCACTGGGCCGAGGTGGGTTACTGGAGATTGGTGAGGTGAGAGAATAGGGAGTCTGGGGCTTTCCTTGGGTTGTAGGTGGGGTCTTGGGTTGCCCTCGGGTATTGGGTTTATTGTCGGTGTGACTCCTGTGATATTCGCTCCCCTTGATAGTAGCTTTTTTTCTTTTCTGCCACTTCCACCCATTTGGCTCCAATCTCCCCTGCCTCGGTGACAGTTTTGTGATTCCCATCTAGGATGTACCTTTCTATTGCCTCCGGAACACCCTCTAAGAACTGCTCCAATTGTATTAGGAGGTGCATGTTGTCCAGAGATTTAACATTGGCTCCTGATATCCAGGCATTATAATTCTTTCCAATGTGGTAGGCGTGTCGGGTGAATGAAACATCTGGTTTCCACCTTAGGGCTCTGAACCTCCGACGGGCCTGCTCAGGTGTTAGCCCCATTCTGATTCTGGCCTTGGTTTGAAAAAGTTTATAATCGTTCATGTTGTCCTTAGGCATTTCAGCTGCCACCTCTGCTAGGGGTCCACTGAGCAGTGGCCTCAGCTCTATCATGTACTGGTCTTCAGTGATGCTGTACCCATGGTAGGTCCTTTCAAAATTTTCTGGGAAGGCCTCAGTGTTATCACCTGCCTTGTAGGTGGGAAATTTCTTGGGATGTGGAACAATAACTGGCGAAGGGTTGCTAGGATCGGCTGTGTCCTTCTGCTTAGCCTTTTCTAATGCCAGGGCCTGCTGGTGGGCCTCCCTCTGGAGTTCTATCTGTCTTCTGTGGGTTGCCTCTTTGTCTTCTTGTTCTCTTTTGTGGACCTCCTCTCTTTCTGTTTCTTCCCTCTCTCTTTTCCACTCTTTTTCTTTTACCTCCAGCTCTCTCCTGTGGGCAGCCTCTCTTTCTCTTTCTCTCAGATCCATTTCTTTTTCTCTCAGTTCCATCTCTTTTTGTTTTATTTATAGTTCTTTTTGTTTCTTTTCCATGTCTCGCTTGTGGTCCGCGTCTTTGATTTATTCCTCTCCCTCTAGTTTTGCCCGTTCCTGTTTCAGCGTGTCTTTGGTAGTCATGGTTTCTGCTTTCTTGTGTTGGGGTGCCCTCTGGTGTTTACTGTCTGAAATGCTGCTTTTCTGTTGCCTTCTTTGGGTTGCTTAGCAACAGAGTCTTTTTTTAACTCCTTCTACCTAGCTATTCCAGACAGAGTTAGAAAGAAAAAAAACCATTCATTTGCAAATATGTTTTGCTGGTGTTGCTGACTCACAACTGGAGTCCCTTTGTTTAACAAAGATCCTTGTTAAACCCTAAGGCCTTTGCCTTCAGAGTACTCAGAAGGGAGAGACCAAAAAACTTGCAGACCTTTGCTTTTAAAACAGTCTCCTCTAGCCTGCTTTACACACAGCTAGCAGGGAAAGAGAAAGAAAAAATCCTACTGGCTTTTGCTCCTAAACCCAAACCTCAGTCTGCCTGCAGATAGCTAGCAGGGAGAGAAATAAAAACCTCACTGGCTATCCCACACGCTGCACACCATATAATGGTATAATCCCCCACTCTGAACTTTAGCGTCCAAAAGATGGGGTACCAGTATGAATTCCTCTAAGCTCAATTACTAGCTTAGTACTTGTAGTGCTGCCACCAACCAGGAATTCCAGTGTCTGGTACACTCTGGTCGCCCCAAAACCTTGCCTGGGGACCCCCAAGACCCAGACCCTCTGGATCTTAACACAAGGAAAGTAAACCCTTTCCCTCACCGTTGCCTCTCCCAGCCTTCCCCTCCCTGGGTTACCCTGGAAGATCAATGTGATTCAATCTCCTTGAATCTTGAAACAGAGAGGAAAATCCACCTTTCCCCCCTCCTTCTCTCTCCCCCTCCCAGACTCTCCCTGAGAGAGAAAGTAATCCTAACACAGAGATAAATTAACCTTTCTCTCCCCCTTCCCTCCTTTCTCCCCACCAATTCCCTGGTGGATCCAGACCCAGTCCCCTGGGGTCTCACCAGAATAAAAAAACAATCAGGTTCTTAAACAAGAAAAGCTTTTAATTAAAAAAAGAAAAAACATTAAAAATTATCTTTGTAAATTTAAGATGGAATATGTTACAGGGTCTTTCAGCTATAGACACTGGGAACACCCTCCCAGCCTAAGTATTCAAGTACAAATTAAAATCCTTCCAGCAAAATACACATTTGAACTCCATCCAGCCAAATACACATTTGAACTCCTTCCAGCATAATACACATTTGCAAATAAAGAAAACAAACATAAGCCTAACTTCCTTTATCTACCTAGTACTTACTATTCTGGACATATAAGAGACTGTATCAGAGAGATTGGAGAGAAACCTGGTTGCACATCTGGTCCCCCTCAGAACCTAGAGAGAACAACAACCAAAAACTAACAACACACACAAAAACTTCCCTCCCTCAAGATTTGAAAGTATCCTGTCCCCTGATTGGTCTTCTGGTCAGGTGACAGCCAGGCTCACTGATTTCGTTAACCCTTTAAAGACAAAAGAGATATAAAGTACTTCTGTTCTATTAACTCCTACTATCTGTTTATGACACGCCCCCCAGCCAAGAATTGGTGGCCCTGATAAATCATACTCCCTATTATACCAACTCATTGGTATTGAATGCTGAAGTTATGGCTAGCAAAAGTAGCCACCCATCTCTGCCCTGTAGCATCCAGCTTAGCCCTTGTTAACACATAAGTCAGTGGATTGTTCTCTGTCCATACCTGAAACTGAGAACC